>NW_006399872.1:9582778-9613742 GCF_000299155.1 Elephantulus edwardii
TGCATTGTTTCTTTTAACTCGTCCTGGTCTTTGCTTGTAACATCTTTTAATTCATCAAGTTTGTCTTTCATCCATTGGAAATATTCAGTCACTCCTCTTTTAAGTTCTGTGTCAGAATTTTCCATGAGCCCTTCTGCTTTCAGGGTATCGGTTGCTCTTGTGTCATCTTTTGTTAAGAGACAAATATGTTACTTCATACTTTTCTTCTTAAGGGTATTGTAGTGCTTTTATAAATGCCAAATCATCCTAGAAAGATGTTGAAGGTATAGTCCTAATATTCCTTTGAGGGCAAACCTTGGCAGAAGATGATATAAATTAGAAGGCAACAGTAAGTTGATAATCTTTGAACTGAAGACTTCTACTGGAATGGACATGATTTTAAAATGCTATACATCCTTGTGCTTGGCTGGTAAATAAAAAGTTGTCATCCAGTGGCTTTGGAAGAGAGAAGACCTGGTTACCTGCTTCCATAAAGAATACAACCAAGAATACCCTTCAGGCCATTCTACTGTCACAACGGATCACTGTGAGTAGTCACTTGATGACATACCAGGAATGACTGTGGAGTTCAGTATGATTTTCTTAGCCACTGAATTTGACTTTGCCATGTAGGATAGGGGAGAATAAGGTGTGTTAGCCTATGGACAAGCAGATTGGCTAGTCTTGTCATAATTTGAGCAGATCCAGGAGCAGAAGCAAGGTCTTCCACCAGCAAAGAACCAGAAAATGTAACGGGTCCTTCAGGATGCCAAACTGACTAGGAGGGCCTCTGGGAGCAGCAGCCATAACAGCCATAGCTGAGAACTAGAGACCTGACATGAGATGGAACCTTGGGACTGCTGCAGCATTGGATCAGAGCTAAAAACCTTTTGCCTAAGTTTGTTGGAGGACTGGGGAGGTGGGAGCCAATATTACAGGACTAAGAATTTTGTAACATTGGCCTAAAGATGCAAGGCTCAAGGCAGAATTGCCTGCAAACACATTTCAGAAGCTGTACTAACTGTCTATATTCTACTACTAACCTGTATTAAAACCCTTTGACTTACACAACATGGTTATGTGTGGTCTGTGAGCTATCATATTGGATTTTGAACTCTGTATAGTAGTAAGATTGGTGATGAACTGAGGCACAAATGGCAATTTGTACACCAATATTTATAGCAGCGCTATTCACCATCACAAGAACATGGAAACAGCACAAATGTCTGACCACAATCAAATGAATTGGGAAATTATGCTACATTCATATGGTTGAATGTTACACAGCATGCTAGAGTAATGATTTTGAAAATTATTACCTAACTTGGGAGGGACTGGAGAGCATAAGGAATGGTATAAGACCATTATTGTAGAAATAGATAATTAGTAAAACGTGTGTGAGGATCTAAGGGGGGGGCTAGGTTTGGGGAGGCTGTAATTATAGAGTCGCACAATTTGATGGGTGGAAGGAGGGGTGGGTAAAGGAAATGGGAAAGATCCGGTGTGAAAAACAATGTACATAAACTTTGTAAGTAAATCATTATAAAAATAAAAATTTTATTAAAAGTATTAAAAACAACAGGTTGGTGATGAGATGAGCAGAAAGAGGCATAGGAGTGTGGGGGAAATACCTGACTCATGGGAAATGGTTTTGTGTTATTTATGCTATTGACAGGGACAGTTTCCCCTTTGTGAAATTAAGGTCTGATATGGCCACCCCGACGTAGCCCTTCCTGTTTTTACTATATATCATTTTTAGGTTTTTGCTATTGATATATTATCATGCAGAGAAGTGAAGCCTGAGAAATAAGATTCTTAGAGTCAAAGGATATCTGTGGTGCCACATAAGAAACATGTGAAACATTTAGTGCTTCACCACCCTGGGGTCAGAGGTAGGATAATGTTGTGTAATACTTGCTGGAGTGGCCATGGAGGCCCGAGGCCCTTGGCAATACATCACCTAGAAATAGCAAAGTCTCTGCCACCCTCTGAGGGTGTGGAGGCTGGTATTTGGCCCCGGAAGTAACTAACTCCTTAATAAAATTCTTATCTTTTTTTTTAAAAGAGGTAGTGACTTTCTTTTTTGATAACTTAACAGCAGCCCAATGTCAATATAAAAAGCAGTAAAGGGCTAATGAACAGTAGGATCATGCCACCGAATTCAATGCCTCAAAAGGGGATGAGACATGAGGTAGTCACATACCACAGCGGCTGCCCTGCCAATGCCCTGTGCTGCTGCTGTCAGGACGATGATCTTGCCATCCAGCCGGCCCATCACGCAACCTGTAGTTTAATCTAAAGGCGTCTGCATAAAAAAAAAAGTGAAAATACACATAACACAACATAGTCCAGCTGAAGCATTTCTCAGTCCACATTTCAGAAATTAGTCCGTTCTGCAGGCTGAGTAACTGTTCCTGCTATCTTTTTTTCCAAGGTATTCCACCTCATGCTTGGTAGATTTAATGTTGATGCTCGTAGTGCATACAGAACTCTGGAGGCCTAGTGGTAAGAAGTTGCTCTGGCAAGTCTGAAATACAAGGTTCAAACCCACCAGCCGCAGGTTCTGTGGGAGAAAAATGGGCAATTTCCTACCGAGCAATTAACTGCCTCTGAAAATCTATGGGTCGTTTCCGACTTGACAACTCACAGCGACAACGAGTTTGTGTTTTTTCTGGGGGCACTAACATCTAGAGAGTGCTTCTCAGTATTTTGTATAAAATGCCTCATCATCTGAACTCTGCTAGAACACTTCCTCTACAGCTCTGGTGGCCTACCAGCTGGTGAGATCTGCAGCCAACTCAAAGACTGTCTCTTTGGAGGTTCGAATCCACCATCTGCTTACTGGGAAAAAGATGAGCAGTCTCCTCCTGTGCCATTTACAGTCTCCCTAAAATCCACTGGAGGGTCAGCTATGAGCTGGTTGGACTGGATGGCAGTGAGCTGAGATACTTATCTTTATATTTAAAAAACATTCAGCACAATCCACTGAGGTGATAACCAGAGACTCTACCCAAATCACCTTTTGATTCCTTCTGCAACTAGTGACAGAGTCAGGGTCACTGTGGCTCCAAGGGTAGCCCATTTTCCCCAAGCACCCCACTTCTACATTATTGTACTGCTGTGTTCTGAACCCTCAGAACTGCTTCTATCTCTCCTGCAGAGATTTGTACTATATAAACCTCTGGTTTTCCTACTGTCCATTTAAGAGACTTCAGGGCTGCCCTCAGAATCATTAAATAAAATAAAATTGTGTTCAATCTCCTCATTTTACAGATGTGTGGAAACTTGCAGAACCAGTTAATTAACGGCAGAGCTAGAACCAAAGGGTCTCTTCCTGATGGAAACGTTCCAGCTCACGATGCTGCTGATCCTTTGAAAACCAGAGCATGCAGTAGTGACATCGTGACAGGTACACTCAGGACAGTTAAAGCAGCCTGAAGAACTGTGGTCAGGGAGCTCTGCTATTTAGTCACTGGCTGCTTGGACTGTAGGTCACAGGTAGAGGAATGACAAGTGTTGAGGCCCCTGGTGGTAATTGGTCCCATGATGTTAAATGAGGCTGTCTTCAAGGAACCAGGCTCCTTCTCTCACTCTGCTCTTCTCAATGTGTGCCCTTTGACCTCAGCTCAAGCACATAATGGCTGCTGTGTCTCTCCAGCATGACACCTGCATTCCTGGCTGGAAGAAGGGGTGAAATAAAAGTCCTTCAGGGAAAATTTGCCCTTTTACTCAAGAAGTAAGTCCTCCTCAGAAATGCCAGCCTTTATTTCACAGGCCTGTGTTACATCCTCCTCCTTCAGCCAAGGAGGCTAGGAATTTGAGGTTTTGCTTCCTGGATTTTATGAAGGAGAAGGAGTTGGACAGATGCTGAGGGAACCTACTCATATATGCAAAAATGACCTGTACAATCACTGCTGTCACATGCCTTACACTAGCTTAGCCTAGGGAGGTTCCTATAACCTTGTTCTTTTTTTTTAAAGAATATTTGTTGTCTTCAGCAAAACTTAGGTAGTAGGTTTTTCATTTTTTCCTATTGCTCAGCATGTTCCTAGCTAACCTTTACACTTTCCCCCAAACATGGCAAACTAAAGGGCCACAATTACTAGTGTAAGCAATAGACTTATGGGAAGAGTCAGATGGGCAGACATGGGTCTAAAGATCACATTGGAGAACAGCCCAGAGGAATAAGTTCAGTCAGGTGCAATTAGGGGGCGCTGCTAGTACTGAAATGATGGGGTGGGTGAGAGGACAGTTAAAGACGTGAGACATGTCCTGAAACACCATCAGGGATATATTAAAAGAGATTATATGATTAGCCTAGTGTTAAAGATGACACAAGAAGAACTGATGACTTTGAGGTGTGGTATTGGAGAAGAGTACAGAGTATCTCAGGGACTGCCAAAAAAATGAAGAGGTATGTTCAAAAGGTGCAGTCAGAGTGCTTCTTTTTTTATTATTATTATTTTTGTGTGAGTGTACCGTCAAATCAGATCTGACTGGTACAGGAGGAAATTGTCCCTCCTTCCCCGGCAGAGCATCTGCTGGATTCGAACCATTCGCCTCTGGGATTGTAGTTGCAGGTCCTTGCCACTAGGCCACCAGAACTACCGTAGAGTGCTTCTTGGATTCAAGGAGGACAAGGCTTCGTTTTTCATGCTTTGGACATGTTGCTAGGAGAGGTTATTTCTTGGAGAAGGATATGCTTGGAAGGGTAGAGGGTCAGTAAAAAAAGAAGACCCTCATCAAGATGAATTGACATGGTGACTGCAGCAAAGGGCTCAAGTGTATTAGAGATGGTGAGAATGGCACAGAATTGGACTGGATTCAGGTCTGTCGTTCATAGGGTCCCTATGAGCTGTTCTCGACTTCACGGCACCAAGCAACAACACTGTTCCACAGCTAATAGACAGTAGATTTAAATCCAAATTACAAATTAGATTTACATCCTGATTACAAGTTTAAGAGAAGACTACATGCTTCTTAATGTTCTCTTCCAGGTACCGGCAGGCCCAGCCCACTGCGCCAGAGTCTATTTGAACACTTAGAGGACTAATTAGAGCTGCCCTTTGGGTTTCCATGTCTGTAATCTTTAGGGAAGCAGATTGCCTCATATTTCTCCTGTGGAGCAACTAGTAGAATTGAACTGTCTATTTTGAGATAAACAACCAAGTATCTTTACTACTATACCACCAGGGCTCCTACATCCCAACAGACTTCTCTGCTTCTGGGATCACCAGCTGGTGCCTCAGTCTTTCAGCTACAGGAGGCCTAAATGACCAATGGACTTCAATGTGGGAGTGGTTTTGAGGATGATACAGGACAGGGCAGTTTTTCATTAGATTGTACCTAAGGCTACTACATACCTAAAGTCCCGTGTAACTACTGGATAGCACCTAACAATAACATTGGCCCAGGGCCCAGCTCAGCTGTTCCAGCCAGTGTTGAAGTGCTGCATAGTAGAGGCAGTTCCCTACTTCTGTGACGGGTGGGGCTCCTTTCTACATATGAATTTTGCTTAAACCTTCCTTAGATGGCATGCTGGTCTAGGGTGGCTCCTGTCAAGCTCTTTGTGGAGTCAGATTTGCACCTTCATGACCTGTTGTCATTCCCAAACTTATAGTTTTCTCTTCATTTTCTCTCACACAGACCCATAACCAAACCTCCCTGCTGTAGAATGATTCTGACTCAGAGTGACCATTCAAGGGTTTCCAGGCTGTAAAATTTTATGAGAGGACACTGTCCATCTTATCTCCATAGAGCAGTAGATTCAAACCACAAATGTAAGCAGCACTTCTCATGTTAACATTTCCATTTTTTTTTTAAAAGCATGTTTCCTTCTGTCTTGGAGGAACAGTATGAACCACCTCTTGATAAGAATTGGTTCCAGGGATCAGTTACAACTCACTGAAGTTCTCAGATTGTGTCTGCTTTTGTTATATAATAGAGAAGCAGAACATTTACAGTGCCTGACCTACTGGGATTCCTTTAACATTTACTGTGTATGTGTTTTGTTTTCTTACATGATAAATCTTCATTGTAAATATGGAAAGAACAGAGAGATACCATATAGACTTTACTAACAAAAGATTCAAATCTTTGCCCTCAGCGACCTGAACATATGGTCTAATTTTTTAAAACCTGTTTTGTACTATCTACTCCATGAGACACACTGTATAAGTGTTTTCCTAGGAATCTTTGACATCTGAGAAGCATTTATCCAACATTTGCAGAAATAGCAGCTTTTCAATTCACTTTTAATGCACTTTGAAAACCTTCCATGGTCTGTCTTTCTGGAACCACATTTTGGGGCTGAAGCCTCCATATTGGATAAACTACCCTCAAAAACAATGAAGGATTTCACTGGAAAAAATAAGTGCAAAACCCAACTTAGAAACTGCACAAGGCTTTCTTACTGCAATTGAAATATCAACTTTTAATTATTACACAAACCTGAGTATTTTCAAGACATGAACGTTCTCACTAATCATGAATAAAATCCAATTTAAACCCTAAAATCTTTTCATCATTAGCTACTTGGAAAAACTTGGAAATACACTTGACCTTAACAATCGCTAAGAACTCACTCTTTATCCCAATTTCAAATAATCCTGAAATATACAACAGTGAAGAACAAAGCTACCTGTAAAAACTAAACTTTCTCTCCCCCAGTTAAAAGTTTCATTCGAAAAACATCAGAAAAATCTTACTTTAAGGCAGTGACTGAAATGCTTGCTGCAGATTCCTCTGTGAACAACAAACTTGAGACCTTTGTGCAAGAGCAAGTCAGGAGTTTTGTGATGCATGCTGGGATTTGTAGTTCAAATGCTGAAGTTACTGATTGAGTTTCCTTCATTATTTAAGAAAAGGGCCACTGGATTATTCTACTTTATGCGTGTGCATACGGCCACCTAGTGGTGCCCAGGTAAAACTGCTAAACAGAAGGTATTTAGTCAAACCAAACCAGTGGCTAGAAGTGAATTCTACTCCTGGTGACCCAATGTCTTATGTAGTAGGTTTTCAGTGACTGATTTCTCATAAGTAGACAACCAGGTCTTCCTTCAAAGGCTCCACTGTGCGAATTCAAACTTCCTCAGAGCACACTAACTGTTGCATCTCTCTTAGAGTCATTAGCATATTTGAATTCCTGGAGAGACTCTTTTGATCAAGTTTTATATATACACTCTGAATTCAGGAAATATCTATCCAGTTCATTGTCTCTTGCCTTTCATTTTATAAAAGGAGTCTGATGGTGCAGTCGTAAGATTGAGCTGATCCAAAGGCCAGCAGCTCAAATCCTCTAGCTGAATAATGAAAGAATGTGTAAGATTCTTCAGACTGAATGCACTGGATTTCATCACACCGGCTGAATAGTAAATACTCTGATTCTTGGCTTCCTTGACTACAGTGAGTGGCCGTGTAACTCAGATACGGCTGGTAGCATGTAGACTGGCATTTCTGAGGATTTCCATTTTTTTTTTCCCCAGCAGAAAACAAATACATGCATTTACCAGCAGGGGGTGCAAGCTGCAAATATAGGAAATAATCAGATCAGACTCTTGACCACACCCAGCCAATATCCAGCTATTTGGGGCCCTAAAATGTATAGACTTTTTTCCCTCTTTTCAGTGTGAACAACAATGTATATGAACTTTGTAAATAAACCAATACAAAATTTAAAAAAGAAAAAAAAAGTAACAAATAATTTCTAAATCTCATTAAGGAATCTAAGTGGCATGGTAAAAGCCATAGGCTAGTCAACATTGATATAAAACATTTTGAAAGCAGTGATAGTATATTGATGGTTCATTAAGGAAGTAATTCTCATTTCAGCATCAATCTTCATTTGATTTCTTCTCTCTAGAAGAACTGGCTTGGGGTTGGATTTTTTGTGTATTTTTTTTCCCCTTCAGCAAAAATCTGCAGAAGTGAAAAGATCAGCCCAAATTTCCTGGTCCTTTGGTGTTAATTGGTGCATACTGTTGCCCTCACCTCTGCCAAGCATCTCACATACATTATTCGAGTTAATAATTTCAACAACCCTGGGAAAGAGGTTATTATATGCCCATTTCATGAAAGAGGAGGTTGCAGTTCAGATTCATGTGATCTAATTTGTCTGTATTCACAGAACTAAAATATTTTGGTTGTAGATTTGTAATAAGCAAGACTAATTGTTATTTTTTATTTCCATTCATTCATTGTTGCACTTTTCTCCCCTCCCAACCTACCCCCCTAGTACACTACCCTCTTGGAAAAGTAAAAGAAAATTATTTCATTGTTTTACAATCACTCCCCTGAGGTCCACTCCACTAAACAGCCTTAGCTCTGGACTCCTGTCATGACAAAATCCCTAATAATTTCCCCTCATAAACAGTTTTCTCCCTCATCTGTTTCAATGCAGTGTACATCATTGAACCTATCGTTCTCAGTCTCCTCCCAACCCCAAGGTCAGTCCTGCTTTACAACAGTGGCACCATGCAGTACTTGTCCTTCTGTGACTGAGATACTTTACTCAGCATAATGTCCTCCAGGGTCACCCATTTTTAATAACATTGCATGACTTCCTTGGTTTTCAATGCAGCATAGTATTCCATTGTGTGAATGAATATACCACAGTTTCTCTATCCATTTGTTTGTTGATGGACACTTAGGTTGCTTCCAACTCCTTGCTATTTTGAACAAAGTTGCGATGAACATGGGTGTGCATATATCTGCTTGGATGTCAGTTATGGACTCTTTGGGGTATATTCCCAGTAGTGGAATTGCTGGGTCAAATGGTATCTCTATTTGCAACTTTTGAGAAAGCGCCATACCGCCTTCCACAGTGTTGCACCATTTTACACTCCCACCAACAAGGAATAGGGGTTTCAGTTTCTCCACAACTTCGCCAGCATTTGTTGCTTGCTGTTCTGTTAAATTTTGCAATTCTGACTGGCGTGAGGTATCTCATCGTTGTCTTAATTTGCATCTCTCTTAGAGCTAGGGATTTTGAACATTTCTTCGTGTGCTTGTTAGCCATCTAAATGTTGTCTTTGGTGAAGTGCCTGTTTTCTATTGGATTGTTTACCTCTATCTTTTTGTGGTGCTCAAGTATTTTATAAATTCTGGATGTAAGTCCCTTATCTGATATGTCATTACCAAATACTTTTTCCCAGTCTGTGGCTTCCTTTTTTACCCTGTTGGATAAGTTTTTGGATGTGCATAGGGATTTGATTCTTAGAGGATCCCATTCATCTATTTTATCTTGTCCTGGTTGTAGGTTTTTCAGAATACTTGAAAGACTTTATGTTGTAGATTAGGACTTGTAGCGTTATCCCAAGCTTTTCTTTAATGAAGCTTATGGTTCTTGGTTTTAGTCCTAGGTCCACGATCCACTTGAGTTGGTTTTTGTGTATGGAGTGAGGTGTGGATCTTGCTTGAGTCTTTTGCAGATACTTTTCCAGTTTTGCCAACACCATTTGTTAAAAAGGCTGTCGTTTCCCCACTTAACTGATTTCATCTCCTTGTCAAAAGTCAGTTGACCATAGATAGATGGGCTGATCTCCTGGTTCTCAATTATATTCCATTGATCTATGTGTCTGTCATTGTACCAGTACCATGCTGTCTTAACCACCATGACAGTGTAGTAGGATTTGAAATCAGGGAGTGAGATACCTCCTCCTACTTTCTATTTTTAAGGAGTGCTTTACTTATTCGGGGCTTCTTTCCATCCCAAATGAAACTGAAGATTGCCTTTTCCATCTCGTTGAAGAATGGGATTGGTATTTGTATTGGGATGGCATCGAACGTGTAAATTGCCTTTGGTAGTATTGCCATTTTCACAATATTGAGTCTTCCTATCCATGTGCAAGGAATATTCTTCCACTTCTCTAGGTCTCTTTTTGTTCCTTGTAGTAATGTTTGTAATTTTCTTCGAACAGACCCTTTGTGCTTCTGGTTAAATTTATTCCCAAGTATTTAATCTTGTGATTAGCTATTGTGAATGGTATTGTTTTTCTGAGCTCCAGCTCTGTATTCTCTTTGTCACTGTAGAGAAATCCAACAGATTTTTGTATGTTGATCTTGTATCCTGCTACTTTGCTGAACTGGTCCACTGTGTCCAATAGTTTTCTTGCCGAGTCTTTAGGGTTTTCTAAGTATACTATCATGTCACCTGCATAAAGAGATAATTTTACCTCCTCTTTGCCAATTTGGATACCTTTCATTCCCTTCTCTTGTCTTATTGTTATTGTTAAGACTTCCAATGCAATATTGAATAAGAGAGGTGAGAGTGGGCATCCTTGCCTAGTTCCTGTTCTTAAAGGGAATGCCTTTAGCCTCTTTCCATTGAGAACAATGTTGGCTCTCAGGTTTGCATAAATACTTTTTACTATATTGAAGAAGTTTCCCTCTAATCCTATTTTGTTGAGTGTTTTAATCAAGGAAATGGTGTTGAATTTTGTCAAAGGCCTTTTCTGCATCAATTGATAGGATCATGTGGTTCTTGTATTTTGCTTTGTTAATGTGATGAATTACATTAATTGTTTTCCTTATGTTTAACCATCCTTGCATATCTGTTATGAATCCCACTTGGTCATGTTGAATTAATTTTTTTATGTATTGTTGGATTCTATTTTCAAGTATTCAGGATTTTAGCATCTATGTTCATGAGAGATATTGGCCTATAGTTTTCTATTTTGGTGGTGTCTTTTCTTGGCTTTAGTATCAAGGATATGTTTGCTTCATAGAATGAGTCTGGGAGAATTCCATCTTTTTTCTGTTTTCTGAAATAATTTACATAGAATTGGTGACAGATCTCTGAATGTTTGGTAAAATTCACTTGTTAAACCATCTGGTCCAGGGCTTTTTTTGGTTGGAAGTTGTTGTATTATCTTTTCAATTTCTTCTTTTATAATGGGTATGTTCAGATGTTCCATTTCGGTTTGTTCATTTTAGGTAGGTTGTGCATTTTTAAGTATTTGTCCATTTCTTCTAGGTTTTCATATTTGTTTGAGTATAGTTTTTCATAGTACTCTAATGTTAGCTTTTTTATTTTAGTTGGGTCTGTTGTGATGTTGTCTGATTCATCTCTTATTCGGATTATTTGTGTCTTATCCTTCTTTTCTTTTGTGAGTTTTGCTAGTGGTTTGTCAATTTTATTGACCTTTTCGAAGAACCAACTCCAGTTTTGTTGATAGTTTCAATTGTTTTTCCATTTTCCCTTTCATTTATTTCTGCTCTAAATTTTATAATTTCAGTTTTTTTAGGTGTCAGGTTTTCTTGCTGTTCTTTTTCAATTTGCTAGAATTGTTGGGTTAGAGAGTCAAAGGTCAATTTTTCCTGACTTTTGATGTGTTTACTTATTGCTATAAATTGACCTCTGATTACTGCTTTAACTATTTCCCTGAGGTTTTGGTAAGTTGTGCTTTCATTGTCATTTGTTTCAAGAAACATTTTAATTTCATTTTTAATTTCTTCTAGCACCCAGTCATGTTCAAGCAAGGTGGTGTTCAGCTTCCAAATGTATGGGGTTTTTTTCTCTCCTTTATCTTATTAATTTCTAATTTTGTAGCATAATGGTCTGAAAAGATGCTTTGTATTATTTCTATGTTTTTAAGTTTATTGATGCTTACCTTGTGACCTAGAATGTGATCTATTCTGGAGAATGCTCCATGCACATTGGAGAAGGTATACTGTGCTTTTTTGGGGTGCATTAGCCTATAAATGTCTATGAGGTCAAGTTGGTTTATTCTGTGATTTAATTCTTCAGTATCTCTGTTGAGTTTTTTTCTTGTAGTTCTATCTTTTCTTGAGAGGGGTGTTTGAAGTCTCCAAGTACAATAGTAGTGTTGTCTATTTCCTTTTTTTCAGTTTTGTTAATGTTTGTTTTATGTATTTTGCAGGTCTTTCATTTGGTGCATAGATATTTATTATTGTTATGTCCTCTTGTTCTATTGACCCTTTCAGCATTATGTAGTGACCTTCCTTGTCCTTTGTTATGGTTTTTACATTGACATTTATTTCATCAGAGATTAATATTGCTATTCCTGCTTTTCTCTGGGTGCTATTTGCTTGGTATATTTTTTCCTCACCCTTTTACTTTTAGTCTTTCTTTATCTTCATTTTTCAGGTGTGTCTCTTGTAGACAACATAATGATGGATTTTTTTTTCTTCATCCAATCTGCTACTCTTTTTCTCTTCAGCGGTGTATTTAAACCATTCACATTCAGTGTGATTATTGAGAGGCAAAGTTTTATTGCTATTACTGTGCTGAGTTCTTTTTGGTGTTGTTGCTAGTTACTTTGGACCATGCAGCCTTCTGTGGTGTGTCTGTAAAAAGGACATCTTTGAGTCTTTCCTGCAATACTGGCCTTAGTTTTACAAACTCTTAGGTTCTGCTTTTCTGGAAATATCTTGATCTCTCTTTCATATTTGATGGATAATTTTGCTGGGTACAGTATTCTTTGTTGACAGTTGTGTTCTTTGAGTGTTCGATATATGTCCTTCCACTCTATTCTTGCTTGCATGGTTTCTGCTGAGTAATTGACACTTAATCTTATGTGTTCTCCCTTATAGGTTACTCTTTGTTTCTCCCTTGCTGCTTTCAGGATTCTCTCCTTATCTTTGGTTCTGGCAAATTTAACTATGATATGCTTTGATGTTTTTCTTTTGGGATCTAGTCTATATGGTGCTCGCTGAGCTTCTTGGATATATATTCTCTCGTTCTTCAATATGCCTGGGAAGTTTTCCTCTAGTAATTCTTCCACAACTTTTTCAGTGCCTTTACTTGCTTCTTCCTTTTCTGGGATTCGAATAATGCACATGTTATTTCTCTTGATGGTGTCCCACATTATTCTTAGGTTTTCTTATTTTTCCTCCTTTTTTGAGTCTGCTTTTGGCTCTAGCAGATCAGTGGTGACGATTCTGTCTTCAATTTCACTGGTTCTGTGTTCCATCTCTTCAACTCTGCTCATGTATCCCTCCATCATGTTGACAGCCTCTGAAACATTGGACCTTATATTTTGGATAGTGGCTTCTTATTTTTCCAGTGCTGCTAATGTCTCATTTGTTTTCTCTGCATTGTTCTGCATTGGTTTTGTTTTTTTTTAGATCCTCCCGTTTTTTGCTTATAGTATCCTCTAATTTGTCAAGTTTATCTTTTATCTATTGAATATATTCAATCATCCTTCTTTTAAATTCTGTGTCAGAAAGTTCCAACAGACTTTCTAGCTTTTCAGGAAATCCACTGATACTGTGTCACCCTTTGGGGGGGTGACATCTTGTTTTGCTCTTTTGTATTGTGTGGGATAGCTTGCTTTCTTGGAGACATTGAAATGTCTTGATCTGAAGACAATGCTGTAGAGATCAGTTGGGGAGCTAACCCACTTTTGTGTTTCTCCGAACTTCTGACTTCAGGGAAATGTCAGTTTCAGTGCCTGTGAGAGCAACCTCTTGTTGGTAAGACAGGTCAAGGTGCTCCCGATTAAAGACAAAGGATTTCCTTCTTGAGTAGAAAGGCAAGTTTTCTCTAAAAAACCTTTGCTTTTCCCTTTTTTTTCCAGTCTGGAAGACAGATGTCATGTGTGGAGATCCAGCAGCCACTTTGCTCTTGGTTTTGAGATCTGAGAAGAAATAATGTGTTATTGTTATGTACTGTTGAGTCAACTACAACTCATAACGACCCTATCAAAAGTAAATTGAAACCTTGCCGTATCCTGCACAGGCTGAAGGAAATGGAACCTTGAAGACAACCTTGAAGCCCCAGCACAATAAGTGTCTGTACTTGTGCAGGACAAGAAAGTCCTGTTTTAGACCATTGTCTTTCAGTTACTTGGAGTAAAATATATCCCTGTCACAGTGAACACATACATCATCAGAAAGACTTGGATGAATTTCAATTCCTTTGCCAACTATAAGTTACTTAATTTTCTTAAATTGTGATTTTTTTTTTTTTACAACTGTTGGAGGTCTTTTATTTAGGAGTACAGTTTGAGTGGATGTAAAACTTTTGATAAATATTATTTTCATAAAAAAGATATTTAGGGTAACAAGTAAATTCAAACAAATTTCTTTATAAATAATGTTTTCCTGGCTTTTCAAGGAATTTTTTAACAATGTTTTGTCGCAGCATTGCTTATTCTTATGTATTTTTTTTTTAAATTTAGGTTGTTTATTTTTCATTTCAATGAACATCTACAGAGATTTTGGGATTCCATTCATTCATTGTTTAATGAAAGTTTATAGAAAAGTTGGATTTTCATTCATTCATTCATTGTTAATGGCAGCATCGGTACGGATGGTGAAGAGATTGAAATAACCATTTTAGTTTACTTAGTTCCATAGTCAACACTGTTGGTAACATCAGCCAGGATATCAGGAGACAAATTGCATTGGGAAAGTCAGCTGCGAGGGACCTCTCAAGAGTACTAAAGAGCAATGACATGCTATGCATCAGAGAGTTGGACAGTGAATAGGGATGAAAGATAATTGATGCCTTTGAGCTTTGGTGCTGAGAAGAGTGTTGAATATACCATGGACTGCTAGAACAAACAGGCTTGTCTTGGAGAGGGTGAAGCCAGAGGGCTCCTGGGAGTCAAGGATTCTGAAGCTTCGTCTGACATACTTTGGGGATGTTGCAAGGAGGGACTGGTCCTTGGAGACGGACATCATGTTTGACAGAGTGGAGGGGCAGCATAGGAGAGGAAGACCCTCGATGAGATAGATCGATTCTGTGAGTGGAGTGGTGGGAATGAATGTGTTTGAGACAGCGAGGTTGGCACAGAACGGCATTCAGGGCTCTTGTACATAGGGTCATTATGAGATGCGACTCGATGGCCCATAACAACTCTCGTATACTTTTTTTAGAAAAAATCATTCTTTATTGCATCATTTCCTCCCCAAAGTTAATTTTCCAAATGGTTTTCTCATCTGTCAGATGAAGGTAACCATGGCATTTGCTCAAGGATGTTGTGAGGGAAAAGATTCCGTATCTGAAACATCAGTACAATGTTGATATGCATATACTCAATGTTAGTAATTATTGTGGCAGTTGACAGAGAAATTATTTAAAATGTGTGCTTTAAAACCATGAGCTGTTCCTGTATGTGTCCACTCACAACCTCATTGCCATCGAGTCAGAACCAACTCATAGCTGACTCTCCAGCACGTTTATAGAGGCTGTAGATTGCGCAGAGGATTGCTAATCTTTCTCCCTCAGAGCAGGGGATGGATTCAAACCTTCAATTGTACAGCCTTTGGGTTAGCAGGGCAACTCCCTGTGGACAATGGCATCAGTGCTACTGCATGTGTCCAGGTTGGTGCTCTAAAAAAAAAAAATTGCCCTCCTGGAGTGACTGAGTGGAATCTATAAAATCATCCTTGCTTTAATGCCCTTCTACTGAATTTGTAATATTTCCAGACTTTCAATGATTAGGGAGCTCTGGCAACTTAGGGGGTAAAGATTAATAACCCAAAGGCAAGTGGTTAAAATTCACCAGCTGCTTTGGGTGAGACAGATGAGAAACCTCCTTCTGTGCAATTTATCCCCTCTGAAAACCTGTTGTAGGGTCAATTATGAGTTGGTTCTGACTTGGAAGCAATGCAAGAGAATGTTTATGAATATAATTGGTATAAAGACCAATTCATTTTTTATCACATAGTCATATTCTTCAGCCTTCCATGCCACTCATCATCAATACTGGAAAACTTGGAATCTGTCCAAGTTACAGGGTAGGTAACTTGCCCATTTGGATAGGTAGCAAACCAGTGATCAGTATGCAGTAGGTTCTCAATACCTCTTTTCTTCATGAGAAATAGCACATTTTGCCTTGTCTGGTCCTGATTTTACTTTTTAGCTTTTTAAAAAATATTATCTGCTTACTTTCCCCCTTTCTTTCTTTTTAAGCACTGTTGGTTTTCATGGCTGGCTTTTCCACAATCATTCATGGTATTGAAACTCATTTCATGGGTTAAGCAACATTCTTCTAGACTGGGTTTTAAATGTTGGTTATACCTATGACCTTAAAAAGCTGTTTATTAACCAAACTTACACAGTAACTCTGGGTTACTCTTTAATTCAGAAATGGATGATTCAGACCCACACTTTCATCACAGAGTGATGTTCAGGGAGGAGGGATAAAAATCAAAGGACAGGCTTCAGCAAGAGTGAATGAGTGTGATAGAATGTTTGGAAAGGGAAAATAGCCAATCCAGAGATTTTTAAATTATTCAATCTACAATCTACTCCTTGAAAGAATCTTCTGATTCAAAGCTTCCTTGAACTCACTTTTACTCTGCTCTATAAGCTTATGCAACTAGGCTTGTGTGTGTATGTGGAGTTTCATTATATGATGCAAAAATAGAAGATGATAGTCTATGAAGAGTAAAACAGGGTCACAGATGCCCTGAGAATATAAGAAAGTATGGATACTAGTATTCTGGAAAAAACCCAGAATCAGCTGGGAGTAAGGTAAAGTGAAGAAGGAAATTTACCAACCAACCAACCAACCAACCATGTGCTACTGTAAGGTTGTGAATGGGTAACAGAAAAGCGAGAAAGGACATTTGGAACCGTGACACCAAAAGGAGGACCCTGTTATTCTTTAACATTTAAAACACATATATTTTCATATAAAACCTCTGAAACTCAATGAGAAGAGCTAGACAATACCTCGGTCACTCATCAAGAAACCATTCTGGGATCCAGAATTGCAAATTTTTTAATAACGGAATTTATTGAATATACAAGGTGCTATAATTTTTTTGTTAATTAAATGATGTTTTACATTAATTTATGTATAATACTCTGGAAATTTCAAAGTAATATGTGGTTAACTTTGAGTTAATAAAAATGTATACATGAAACGCACACATGAAAATTTCCTTCAATAACTTTATTCTTTACAAAAACCATACAAATAAATAAAATCTTTCAACTTCTAAAGCAATCACATTCAAGAACAAGGCATTTTGTCTCATCATTCTAAATGACTGACATGAACTAACTTCCTTCTTGAGCTTCTGATTCTAGTGCTGAAGTAAACACTGAATGTGAAATTAAGTTAGATTGTGACTTCATTGCCTGGAAGAGGCACGAAGTGGCAAACATGGCCCCTCGCAAGGAGCGTGAGCCTCAGGACAGGTGACAGCAGCAGAGTTACTGGGTTTTGCATTCAGGTGCATCTCTTTCAGAAGAGGTATGCCAGGGACCTGGCTGGGGGTCCACATTCTCTGCTTCCTCTATATGTTTTTCTGAGAAAGAAAATAATGCCCCACATTAATTCAGTTAAAAAGGATATGCACAATTACAAGGGGAAAAGATGTCAGGAGAGAGATGAGTGAAAATGACGTGGTCAATCAGTTTCACTGCGTCTGATGCTAAAAAAAGAGTGCATTTCACTTCACCAGAACTTGAAATGTTTATTCTATATTCTTTCAGAGAAAGAACTGTTAATATAAGTAAGGAAAAAACCCCCAATGAGAAGCCCTATTTTAGAAGATAGTTGTAAAAACAAACAACTTATTTGTGTTTGAAAACCCTATTATACAAAAAGTAATAAAATCTTACTTAAAATTCATCAATTTGGATAGTAGAATTTTTAAATTTCTAGATTCCTTTAACTGACACTTTCATGCAACAAGAGTGTCCCTTAAAGGCAAGGATGGTGAAATTTGGTCTCACGTACTTTGGGCATGTTGTGAAAGGGAGGGAGCCTCCTAGGAAACAACATCATGCTGGGAAAGGTAGAGACAGGGACGGAGAGAATATGACCCTCAACGAGATGAGATGATACAGTGAATGTTACACTAGGCTTGTGCACGGTGGAGCTTATGATGACACAGGGTAGGGCAAGGGGGATATTTATTGTCATTTATTGATATTTAGAGGGTCACTATTAATTGTAATTCCATCTATGAGATGGCACCTAACAACAACAATTACAACTTTTATTCACTGCAAAAATAGTACCAGACAGACCCAAATATTGGGGAAAAAGAAGTAGACGTTTTCCTTTATATTTTTTGCAGTTCGCATTAATCAGTATTGCTTAGGAGCCTCTGCCACTATCAGATAAAACTGAATGTGTTATATAAATATTTCTTAGTTCTTCAAAAGATACTTTTGAAATGGTTTGGGGTGTGTGTGACAAAAGTTCTACATGAAGACTTAGACAATAGAAAGTACTTAAATATTTCAACAAAAAAGGACAGTTCAAACATTCTTTTTCCAAGTGATTTGTCTCTTACTATGCCCCTGAGAGGACTTTTGGACTGCCACAGTGGTCTAATTTTGATGGATAGTTACTGATAGTGGACCTTGGCAGACTTTGTACAAAGTTGTAAATGATTTAGAAGCTGTCCAATTCTGTTCCTTTAGAATTCTTCAGTTGCATCATTTCTGAGAGTCATTAGGGGCTCTGATTGAACAAACAACTTTAAGTAGCTTAAGCTGGGACCATGCTCACCTGGACACACATGAGGTGAAAAAGGTAACAGAATTAGGAAGCTATACAGCAGTTCCTACAGTGGGGCCCTTCTCTGTGGACAGCACCCTGCAGAACTGACAAGTGATCCTGAAATGCACCCTCCTTCCCCACCACATTCAGCTAGGCATTTCCAGCCTTGTGATGCCCACTATACTTTCCAATCTCTTCATCTCTAGTGCATATGTCTGAGTCCAAATTACCTCATGTTTTGCTTAGACAATTGCCATGCACTCTTGCCTCTATTGTTTGTTGGTTACCTTATAGCTGGAAGAATTTTCAAGATTTGTAACATCATGTTCCCCGAACCTTGGTTTAAAATCTTTCGAAGGCTTCCTCTAAATGCTCTCAGGAGGAGGTAAAAATTCCTTTCAATGACCTAAGTCTTACCTGGTCTGGCCTCACTGATTCTATTCACACACTCCACTTTGTGCTGGCGTTACACCCATTAGGGCTGTTGCCCAGTCCTCAGAAAGGGTTTTCACTCTACACTCTACTCTGTTTAGTTAGCTATTGATTTCAGTTCCTTCCTCAAGGAAGATTTATTCAATCTCTCTTTTACACTGCCTAGTTAGAACCAACTAATAGCTGACCCAATAGTGAGTTTTGAGAGGCTGTACATCACACGGGAGACCAGGTAGCAGCTGGTGGATTTCAAAAGTCTGCCTTTGAGTTCACAGTGCAACTCCTTATTCTCTAGGCCACCAGAGCTCCCTTTACTCAATATACCAGCAACAAATTCTATATGCTCTCACACAGACTTTTACCTTCACATTTAAAACATAATTTTACTTTTCCTCACTACCTAAATTAGATCTGTATCTTCTATCAGACAGCTTATTGAGGGCAGAGACAATGTCTGGTAATCCTAATCAGTGTCTATTATCTGACTCCTAGCAGGAGACTCCTATTTGAAGACTGAATGAATAAGTGATGCACATCTATGTTCTGGTTATTTGGCTTATGTAAAGTTTATGAGTAATGCAGTCCTATTGAACTAACTTAACGGCACTTTAACAATAGTAATATCAACACAGAGAGAGAGATCAGCTGGCCCAGTGGACAGAAAGTGATGCTACCAAGCCAAAGGTGGGTGACTTTTAATTGGTGGCTCTCGGGCCTGTCTTTCATTGTTTTTGTTCAGACATTCCTCTAGGTTGTATAGCCCTGGTGTACAAATTGCCGTATAGCAGTAACTTGTGGTTGCTGTGAGGCTGAACACTGTGGCACTGATGTGTCAAACACATTAATGGTTGGCTACCCAATGTGGACAGACAGTTGGGTGGAGCTCCCCAATTAAAACAAGCTTGGAAGGAGGAGTGGCATCCACTTCCATAATAGCTTGCCTCTGGAAACCCTATGAACCTGGAGAGAGGATGAAAGGCACCCAAGCGTCGAGGACTCTCCTTCATAGGGTCGCTATGAGTCACCTGCAACTCGATGGCACTTAACAACAAACAACAACAACATTGAACCAACAAGAGCTTATAAAATAGCTATAGAGTGGCAGCCAGTGTCTTTGAACTGTTGGAGAATACTGAATATCCCATGGACTGGCCAAAAGGACAAGTCTTATCAACTAGATTGCTCCTTAGAGGCAAGGGTGGTGAAACTTCATCTCACATACTTTGGGCCTGTTATCAGGTGTTAGGAAAAGTAGGAGAAGACCCTCAATGAGATGGACTGATATAGTGACTGTAAAAAAGAAGCTTGGGTTTGGGGCAGATTGTGAAGACGCGGCACGATAGGCCAGGTCTCTGGTCTGTTGTTCACAGGGTCGCTATGAGCTGTAGAGGACTCCACAGCACCTAATAACAACAGTGTCTTTCTTAAAAGATGCTTATCTATTTTAGGGGAAAGATGAGAGCTTAAGAGGCAGAATAAAGATTTTACTTGGAGGAAGAAAGGCGTGCATTCCAGGGCTGCACTTCAGAGCAGCTCATTTTCACAGGGATGGCAAAGGCAGCCTGCGGGCTGTAACAGGCTCAAGGATTCCTTTTCTTGTTTTAAAATGTGTCTTTTTGGGCCACATATTGCACATGTATTAACATCTTTATCCAGTCATCAATGCATTTACTTACCTGGGCAAAGGCCTAAACCCGAGTTATCAAAATAGTGAACTGGATGAGCTGTTGGTAAAGACTTTGATTGGCTGTCAAAATACCAAGATTTTGGAGACTCCTTTGGCCCAGGATCTTGTACATTCCGTTCCTTACACCGCGAAGGCATACTTTTTCTATTCTTAGAAGGTGTTCCAAGCCCTCTAGGAGAGTTTAGAGAATTCTCACAAATAACTTCTTTGTGAGCTTCTCTCTTAATGGTTCTTTCCTTCAGTATTTTGATCTCTTTGGAAAGACGCTCATTGTCGCTTAAATGGGGGAAAAAAGGAGAGTGTAAGCCTTTTGAAGTTCTAAAGTGTGTTCATATTACATTTACATTTAAATGCCAACCTTACTCCTTAGACTATTTCTACAGTTCAAAAAAGGAAATGGGCTACATGAATCAAGGAGTTACAGTAAATCCTCCCAACCGTGGAGTCTTGAAAAGGAAGCTTAAAACATGATGTGAAGTTTTCAAACGAATGATATTCAAAGTGGTTTATCTAACGGCACTTTGCTATGATTATTTAATAGCCAGATCTCCTAGACAGATGGAGCTTTGATGTTGCTTTGTTGTTTTTAAAGAAATACTGCATTGTGCTTTTCTAGATAGAATGCTTCGCTTCTGGCAGGAAATGCCAATGTTATTCATTCAGTTCCTTCTCACCAAAAGCAAGGAGAGAATCCTACTGTCGACTCTCCTGAATTTCATATAGGATGAATTTATTGCTATTTCATAACTATCTCCCAAACTCACCTTATTTCTATCAACATCAGTACCATTCTAGCATATGTAAAATCTTTGGCCTGGACGGTGGTTATAAACAGATTTCTAATAATTTTCTCCAGTAATATGCTATTAGCCAACATGCTATTTCATTTCATCAGGCCCTGGCCTAAAATCAAACCCTGGCTTCCTAATACATTGAGAATATTATAAAACTTCTTAATAATTATTGGCAAGGCCCTAAGTCCTTAGTAACTTGGACTCAGTTACTTCTGGTATCTCAGCTCATACCATACTGTCTCAAATTCACCACACTGGCCACACTAAACATGTTTTATTTCCTTCAGCTGGTTATTCTTTCTGATGCAAAGATGGTTAACCCTTATCCTTTTCATCTGGTCTAATTTGTACAAATTTAGGAAAAACAGATTTCCTTATATAATCAATTCTTGATCATCCCTCCTCCCAATATACAAGTACAGATAAAGTTAGATCCCTCTGCAATACCACCTCATACCTTAGTTTTTAAAAACAGTACTCATTATAGTTATTTGTACAATTTGTTTAATGTCCACTTTAATACTATTCCATCACAAATAAGAGTACAGTCTAATCTTTGAAAGGCTATATTGAAGCCAAATAATTAAGTTTGTTAGAACTGATCATATTATATTAGAATTAAGCTATGATAAAGGAAAGCAAAAGATGAATCATATTGGGAAAATCTGCTGTTAGGGACCTCTCCAGAGTACTGAAGAGCAATGATGTCAGTCTAGGGACTAAGATATGACTGATCCAGGCCATGGTCTTTATAATTACTTGCTATGTATCAGAGAGCTGGACAATGACTAAGGATGATAGAAGAAAAATCAATGCCTTCGAATTGTGGTGCTGGAGAAGAGTATTGAATATGTTGTGGACTGCTACAAGAACAAACAAGTTTGTACTTGAAAGCGTGAAACCTGGCAGCTCCTTGCAGGCAGAGATTTTGAAACTCCATCTGACATATTTTGGGCATGTTGCCAAGAGGGACCAGTCCTTTAAGATGGACATAATGCTTGGAAGTGTGGAGAGACAGCGCAAGAGAGGAAGACCCTGGATGAGATGAATTGACTCAGTGAATGGGATAATGGGGGTAGGTGTTAGAGGCAATAAATGGCTCAAGACAGAGCAGGGTTCAGAGCTGTTGTACATAGGGTCACTGAGCCAGTCAATTGAATAAAACACACCACCACCACAATGGACTGAGTACAGCCTCACTGTCTTGGGAATAAAGCCCTGTAGGGAATTGAAGCAGGTTCTTTTCCAAGTCTTTGCTTACTTCCTGGTTCTTGGCCAGGTTAAAATTAGGTCAGTGGCTGGACAGAAGACATCTGGAATGGTGCTCCCACATTCTTTTCTTTTTAAAAAAGACATGATTACATGAGCTCTAAAAGTTATTTTCTCTATAATTTTTTCTCATTGCAAAAACATGCATGTGCATATACCACATCCTATACACACGGAATGCTACTGTTGTTATGTACCACTGAGTTGGAAACGACACACGGTTGACTTTCAGATGCAGTATGTCGCATGCAAGGAGATGCCCATTTTTCTGTGGACCAGCTGGTGGATTTGAACCACCTGCCTTTGAGTTGGCAGCACAACTCCTTATCAACTAAGCACCAAAGCTCCCTCAGATGTATGGAATAATATAAGCATAGTAGCTGTATGACTTTAGCAGATCTTACCTTAATATGTCATTCTGTTGCTTAATTAGCTGTTCATTTTTCTTTTTTAACTTCGAAATTTCATTCTCTAGCTTCATATGTTCACTTTTCAAAATTAGAACTTTAGTGCTCTGTACAATGCCACTGCCACCCCCACAGGTTATGATTTTATGTGTAGACTGAGGATCAACATTTTCTGATACCACTGTAAGAGGCAAATAAGCAAATGAATGATATTTCAGTTGTCTCCAAAGTCAAAATGAAGAAAATATTACTGCAAAGACTAAGCTACTCTGTATCTCAAAACATTTGAACCTCCAACTCCATGGAAGTCATCCTTGACTTCTCCAATCAATTTTAATTCCCTCTAGAGTCCATTTGCTTCTTTCCATTCCTATTTCCACTATCATATCCATCCAGGTTACTACGATGATTCACCATAAATACAGTAAAAGCAACTTTTCAAAGGAGAGCGTATTCCTCACCTCAGTGGATTCCAAGTTCTCACCACGCACATTTGCTAGTTAAATAAGCCTTAGAATAGTACTAAAGCATATATTAACTATGCATAAATATTCATTGTACCACTGTTTTTCACAATAATTAAAAGGTGGAAACCACAGAAATGTCCACCAACAGATGAATATATTAAGATAGTATGGCATATATGTACTATGGAGTATTATTACTTGCTATAAAAAGAAACTCTACCTTTGATACATGTTACGATATGGCTGAATTTTGATGATATTATTCTGAATAAAAACAGTTTATCATAAAAACGTAGATATGGAAATGTTTCCACTTATTAAATAGAATGATACATAGATACCAAAGGGTATTCACAGGGGTCAGGGGGAGGAGGGAGGAGTCTTTGCTTAGGGATTTCTGTTAATGGTGACAGAATAATTTGGAAATTATTAAGAGTGATGGCTGCACATGGTTAATATAGCATCACTAAACTGTATATGTAAAATTATTAAATTGGTGTTATTTATTTTTATCATTGATAATAAAACAAGAAAACATCTTTAGTATAATTTCTAACTAATTTTAATGCATAGCATAGTAGTATATCTTTTCAGAATTATTGGTCTCTTTAAGTAAATAAACAAGCAGTGTTTCAAAAGGGGCACTTAAGTATTTGATACTATATATGAAATAAATGTAAGGGGTCAAATTTTATTAATTGTAGGTAAAGTTGCATAAAAATGTGAAGTGTTTGTAAAGTGAAATGAACCACTAGGTCAAGAAAATTCCTGTTATTCAAGACAGGTGAGCAGGCCTGGGAGCAGAATCTGAATTTCTAATTCAGGCCTAACACTATAACTATAGTCTCTGACAAATCAAGGTAATTATCACAATCCTTCTGTAGCAGCAAAGAATCTTAAGTTTTCTTTTCAGCACTTGAAGCTGTCCAAGTAGTAGCTGTGATTGATACCACGGAAGCTCAGGCTACAATTAATACTACACTCCACATTTAACTTTGAATCTTTTTTTTTTTTTAGTACTTAAGACAACAAAACATGCAAGCATCACTTATGTTTACTTGGCAATCAGAGTTTTCACACACATCTTTGGGTCAAGTCTTATAATAAGTACATAAACTAGAAGATCAGATGACACCTTGATTCCACAAAGCCAATAAGTTGAGGGTTGTTGATTCAAAGCTCGAGTCCCTGACTTTAGTTTTGTGATTGTTCTACAACACAAAACCATCCCTTATCTTATGAAACATTCTCTCTTTATAAATGAAAAAAAAAATGAAATAAAACATGGACAAAAATATGAAAAGTGTATAAGCAGATTTTGACCATTAGACTCAAGAGTTTAAAGAATTGCATAAACAAGTATTAATAATTAAAATACATGTTTACTTATTTTTACTGTGTATAGGTTATAATTTAGCACTTGCATAGAGGTAAAATCTGTTAAGCAATGATTTTGTACTTTTTTTTAGGAAGTGATGTAAATTCAGTAGAACAAAGTAGTAAATTTAGTAGAATGAAGATATTTTTGATGAATAATATCTGATAATTTAAAAGTAAAATACATATTTTTTTTCTATAATCTATAATGGATAAGCAGCTGAGATTATATAGCAAATGACAAAGATGTCACAGGATAAACATGCTCCTATTTTAAATAAATTCTTTCTAAATTAATGGTTAGTTCAGGTTTATTCTTAACTATCACATATGTAATGTAATAGTCATCTTCAAGATGTATAAATGGACAGAGTAAACAGAAAAGAACTAAAAACACTTGCTGTTTCTACTTACGTGAAGTTTCCTGTACCTGTTGGCTTCTTCTAAGGTTTTCTTTTAATAGCCTTATAACATCATTTTGATATTCAACAGTGGCATTTTTTAAAGCAATTCTAATAAATAAAAAAATAAAAATATATTAAAACTCAATAACTAATCCTTTATTTTAAGAAAGTCTCAATAGGATTTTTCTATCACAGGGGTATAATAGCCACAAGTAGTTACAGTGCAAAGTACCCTGGCAGTGTGCCCTTGTGCTCAAAAACATCACCAAATCAAGAGTATTCTGTGTAAGCTCAGGGACTGTTCAATTTTTTTAACATTGAGGTAAGAGTTCTTTTTAAATTTCCAAAGGCTCAACAGTTAATAATTGGATATTGAGCAAAATTACATTTGGAGGCATCACAAAAAAGGCAACAAAGCAGAGCTGTTACTGTGGGGTCCCAGCAACATCCGGAGGGAACAAGATTTGCCAGAGCAGGAAAAAGGAAATCTGCCTTATTTCCCAGTGTCAGGAAAGCAAGTCCTGACTATAGTACAGCCAAGGGTCACAGGTTTTTCAGGTTCACTGGCAAGGTCATTATAAAGTTGTTTACAAAATTCAAATACATTGTGTGTTAACTGATAAAAATTGTGCTTATTTTAAAGACTTTTATGTAGTTATAATGTAATGAATTAAAAATAATTTATATCTTTTAAAAAAAGTAAAAATAATAATCCTATAAGATACATTTAAGAAAATTAAGGCAAAAAGTTGATACAGTTTCAAAAAGAAAATTTAAGCTATTAAATTTAGGCAAAGACATACTCCTTTTCAAACTCGTTGGCAGTTCTCATCTTCTCTAGGTCTGTTTTCACCAGCTTTGTTTTGAGATCGTCTATTTCTTCTTTATAGGGCGCGGCTCCTAAAGCAACTTTATCCTATGTTTTTACAGAGAAAAGAGAACCATACAGTTATTAGAACAGTTTCAATTCTAACAAAATGTGTACATTTTACAACAGCAATCAACTCCAAATATGTGGTATGTAGAAAAGGTATCAATTTCAATACTAAAATGAACTAATGATTAGGTATTTGATGTGAAGTTTGTTCAAAGTTAATATTAGAAAATATTATTTTCCCCCTATTTAAAAGCTGACATCTGAATAATATGACACTCAGGGTGTGGAAGGAGACTGCCCATTTGTTCCAGGTTTTCTTTCACATTATATAGTAACCTGTGAGGAAATTCTGCCATTCAATCTTTTAAAATTCAGGGCTATCTGGTTGGTGGCCTAGCCTGTAGGGAGATGCGCTAACTCAAATGAGGTGCCTCTCGAGCATTTCAAACCCACCAGTGATTTTGCTGTTTTGCTGTAGAAAGATGGGCCATTTTCTTCCATGCTATTTACAGCCTCTAAAAATCTGTTGGAGGATCAGCTCTGAGCGAGTTGCGACTGGATGGCAATGAGCTGGACGTGAATCTTATAAAACATAGGACAAGTGCTCTACTGTTGCCACTCGGGTTGAAGCCCTCTCATCTCTCACCTGATACTCCTTACTGGACTCCTCTATATGTTTTCTGTTTTTTGCTCTTGCCTTTTTATGGCAAAGCTAGCTTTTCCTTTACTGAAATTCTCTCTCTCCTTCACCCGCAATAATATTTATAACTGAACTTTATACCTACTTGTTCAGAGCCTTTAAGAAAAGTAAAACTCAAACTCATTGCTTTGGAGTTGGAAACAACTCACAGCTGCCCCTCCGCTAGGGTTCCATGGCTGTGAAGGACATGGGAGGAGACTGGCCATTTTCTCTTGTTGCTGGTGGGTTTGAACCACCAAGAGAGGTGTGGCCTTTAAGTTAGAAACAACTCCCTACACACTACACCACTAATACTCCTCAAGAGCCTCTAAGAATAGAGATTTTAATGCTTTTTTAAGTTTTTCATCTTGTCCATTTTCCATGAGCCTGAACAGCTTTAACCATGCAGATGAAAGCAGCATGTAAGAGGACAGCAGAGAAACAAGACCAAGGACATGTGAGCCTCAGGGTGACTGGAGTAAAGTCACCCCACCAACCTGTAACTGTGGGTTTGTTTGCGGTACTGAAATATGTGTCCATCTGCTTGAGCCTTTGCACTTTTTCTTCTCTTGACATGTTGTTGTTCTGTACTAATGAGTCAGAACCGACCTACAGCAGACCCTCCAGCAGGCTTTCAGAGGCAGTAATTGCAGGAGGAGATTGCCCACCTTTCTCCTGTGGAGTGGCTGGCGGATTCCAACCAAGTGCCTTTGGGATTGCAGTGCAGATCCTTATCAGTAGGCCACCAGAGCTCCCTTTCGCATAGTAGCTAATTAATCACCCCAATACAAACTATTTTTAAAAAAGGGAGCTTAGGTGGTGGCTTAAGGGTAAGGAGCATGCAGCCGATCTAAAGACATGTGGTTCAAATTCACCAGCTGCTTGTGGGAAAAGGATGGTCAATCACCTCCTGTGCAATTTACTGCCTCTGAAAACAGCTGGAAGGTAAGTTATTAGTTGGTTCTAATGTGATAGTATGTGAAAAGAACCACCTTTAAAAATCTGACATACCATACACAACACCCTTTTGCCAAAATCCTCCAATGAATCCTCATTTAAAATAAAAACAAAAGTCTTTATAACATACCATAAGACCTTTGGTAATTGTGCTGTCTACTATCTCTTAATTGATTTGCCACCTCTATACCCTTGCTTTGAGCTCTGGTGGCCTAGTGGTGAGAAGCTACACTGCAAGCCTGCATGCACACTTTTTGAATCCACCAGCTGTTCAGTGGGTGGAAAATGGGCAATCTCCTTCTGTGTGATTAATTGCTTCTGAAAACCTGTGGAGGGTCCGCTATAGGTTGGTTCCAACTTGACAGTACTCAACACCCCACCTCTCTCCTTGCTTACAGTGTGAAGACACACTGATACCTTGCTTTTTCTAAAAAAAAAAAAAACAAACCAAAAAACCCAACACCTGTTTAGTATGTTTATTTTGAGGAATTCACATTTGCTACTTTTTTCTTGAAAGGTTCTTTTTGACTACATGGCTCATTCTCTCACTTCCTTCAGGTCTCTTTTCAAATGTCACTTCTCTTATATAAAAACACATGTCTTACTCCATAAAAGCCCATCTCAGCACTTAAATGTCCCCTTTTCTGGTTTAATTTTTCCCATTACACTTTTGACCATGTGACATACATAACTACTTGTTTATTTTCTGTCTCTTTGAACCTAATGTAAGCCCCATGAAGAAGGGGGTTTTTTCTTCCCATTGCTGTATAGCTAGCATTGGAATACATAATAGACATTCAACAAATATTTGCTGAGTAAATGGTGAAGAGATTGAGACTGTTAATAGCTTCAGTTTGCTTGGCTCTACAATCAACACTCTTGGTTAACAGCAGCCAGGAAATTAAAAGATGAATTGCACTGGGAAAATCTGCTATCAGAGAGCTCTCCAAAGTACTGAAGAACAACGATGTCAGTCTGGAGACTAAGGTGTGCCTGATACAGGCCATGGTCTCTGCAATTACTTGCTATACATCAGAGAGCTGGACAATGATTAGGGATGATAGAAGAATTGATGCCTTTGAGCTGTGGTGCTAGAGAAGAGTAAAAAAAAAAGCCCCCAAACCACTAAAAAAACCAAGCAAACATCAAGTTACTATTCTTTTCAAAGAAAATAGGTAACATGTAGCTTACTGATTACCAAGTGGGACTCTGCAAGTAAAAACCATAGTGAGGTATCACTTCACATCGGCCATAATAGCAAAGGTTAATAAGACAGCAAAGAACAAGTAAATAAGTGTGTGGAGAGATTAGAACTCTCATACACTGTTGGTAGGAATGTAAAATGGTGCAAACAAAATTTTTTTTATTAAACTTTTTATTTTTTTTACAGAGGTTTTGGATTTCCAATCATTCATTGCTGCAATTTTCTCCCTGCCCACCCCTCCCCACCAGCTCACTTCCCCCTCTGAAGAGAGAAAAAAAAAATTTCTTCATTAGTATACAATTCCCACATCCCTTCCCCCCACCCCCCACCCCGAGTGCACTTCTCTATGGAACCTTAATTCTAGATTCCTGTGCTAACCAGCAAACAAAATTTTAAAAAAAGAAATTAAAAGAATATGCAACCACTATGGAAAACCGTTTGGCTCATCCATAGAAAGAAAGGGATAGAAATACTATTTGATCCAGCTACAATTCCACTACAAGATATACAACGCATAGAAATAGGAGCTGCCATACAGATATATTCATACCCGTGTTCATTATGTATAACAGCAAAGATATGGAAACAATCTAAGTCTCTACTGATGGAAGAACGGACAAACAAACTATGGTACATTCACATAATGGAGTACTTTGCAGAACTAAAAATTAATAAAGAATTTGGAAAACCCTGCATAACACGGATATATCTCACAAAAGGACAAGTATTATAAGACCACTGTTATAAGATATTAAGGAAATGTTCATACACAAATGTATTCTTCAGAGGTTACCAGAGATGAGTAGAGAGAGAGGGGGGTAAATATTAATAAATAAACAATAAGCCCATCAAATAGACACTATCAAATAAAGGTATCAAATAATGATTAGCTTATCATTAAAGAAAAGGAAGGCAAAGAGAGGTACAGAAAGATTAATGGACATCAGAATTATAGGGAGAAAGTGGAATATGTGGGATTGCATTATGGGTATTGAAATTAATGTTGTTAAACAAAATGTATATCAATGGTTGAATAAAAAATTACTTTGTTTTATAAATCTCCAATTTATAATAAAAATGAAGAAAATTAAAAAATATTGGAAGTATATTTATCTAATAAAGAGTCTTCTATATTTACACAAGAGATCCCTACTTTATCTGATATAGAATAGGGAGCTCTAGTGGCCTAGTGACTAAGGAGTTATGTTGTCAATACAAAGGCAAGCAGTTCAAATCCACTGGTTGCTCTGCAGAAAAAAGATGGATAATCTCTTTCCATATGACTTATAGCCTTTGAAAACCCATTATGAGTCAGTTCTGACTTGACAGTGATGATAAAGAGCAAGAGAATACAGAATATTATATACTTACATAAGAAATAATTCCTAAAAAGAAATCTTTTCCTTTAACTATTAAAGAAATAACATTTATGTGTGTTCTAAAAATTCTTTTTCTAGACAGATCAAAATATACAGTACTTTACATGACAATATAGGTTGTTTGCTTTAAAAAACAAAAACAAAACAACTGGTTACTGAACTTCAGATATACACAGGCAAAGTTGTGGGGGAAGAAACAAGGGATCCCCAAACATGCCTGAATGCTCAAACACACTCTCCACATTTAACAGTAAAATAAAAGACAAAAGAATATCTCTTATTTATAGTTGTTACGTTACCTGAAGTACTCTGACCAGGTCTCTTGTTTCTTCAAGGCATTTGTCTGATTCATTAACTTTTGCCTGAAGTTTTGCTATCATGTCATTAGTCATCTCAAGTTCTTTCTGCATCTTTATAATCTTCCCTTCCTTATGTTTAGCACTTTCTTTAGCTTCACGTAATGAGGTTTCTAGCTCTTGAACTTTCTATTGGAAAAAGTACATACATATAAGTTCAACATGAATATGTTGTTGTTATGTGCCGTCGAGTCGCCTGCGACTCATAGCGACCCTATGTACAACAGCCCTAAACTCCGCTCTGTCCTGTGCCAATCGCACTGTC
>NW_006399872.1:9615152-9623053 GCF_000299155.1 Elephantulus edwardii
TATATATATTTTCAAGTTAGGCTTAGATGGCCCTAACCATCGTAAGAAGTTGCACTGCCAATCCAAAGGCACACGTTTTGAATCCACCAACTGCTCCACAGGAGAAAGATGGAAAATCTCCTAAGTGATTTATCGTTCCTGGAAACCTTGGAGATTCATTATGAGTTGGCTTGACTCAACAGCACATAACAAAAACAGTACATATGTTTGAGACAAAGGTGATCATACTTGGCTGTTGTTAATTTTTCTTGGATTACATTAAACAAAGGATATAAAGAAAAATTTTTCATGTAATCTCTACAGATGTGGGGTTACGTTTTTTCATTTAGAAGTAAATGATTTCTGGATTAAAAGATCAAAATTTACATAATAAATTTTGTTCATGTTATCTGTTGTTCAGTATTATTGCTGTTAGGTGTTGTTAACTATGACTTATAATGACCTTATGAAGAACAGATCTGAACTTTGTTCTATCCTGTACCATCAGTACAGGCCTGGGTATATAAAATAGGTTTTAACATTAGAAATTAGCACTACTTAAAATACACCTGTTTAGTGACTCTTCAAGTAATGAATGAAACATTTCTCTTTATTTTCCCTAACTAGTTTATAAATAGGGGAAAATTCAAAAGCATTCTAATGAAGTTAGTTCTCCCAAACTCAGAGTGTTCAGGTGATTCTAAGATAGTAGTAACTTACCATATTTTTATATAAAAACACTCGCATTTTAGGTTTTTGCAAAGCTCTTTACTTTTCCCAACTGATTAGAGTCTGAAATGATTGAGAAATCAAAGAACTATTTATCAGTGATCTTTTATGTTCTAATGATGATTAATTATGAAACTAGTAGTTGATGCTTTATTATTAGCCTTTATTTTGGAAAAATGAGAAAATTTATGGTAATTTAGAAATTGTTATGGTTCCCAGTAGGTGATTTTGATAAAATAACAAAATAGCACATTTGCACAACTATACAGATTCTACAATAAGGGTAATTAACAAAGTAATTGGTTTAGTCAATTAATAGACTAATTACTGGATATTTTTTACAACATAGCAGGTCTAAGTAATAACTCTTATCCTTAGCTTACATTTTAATTTGGACTGTAATATTAATTGACAGTAAACTATCTTGTATGAATTTATTGATCAAATTAAGCTATGATTATCTAGTTTCCTAATTCCAAGGGACAATCTTCTATTATGTCTACCTTTCTATGGAGTTTGTATGACAGTAACAATAAGTAAAACACAAGTTCATTTCAGACTTAAAGTATGTTCATACTCTTTCACCATGGCAATTCTGTTCTAAAATGTTACAAAGATACATCTTTAATTCTGTCCTAAATATGCAAATTTAAGAACATATTATAATAAATACCTTTGTGGTTAGTTGTTTAGTTCTTAAAGTAATAGCAGGATTCTTTTCTTCTTTTGCGGTAGAATTAATAATAGCAATAGATGTCAGAGAGGCCTTCAAAGCTTGGTAGTTTTGAAACATCTTTTCACTTGTTTGTTTTACTGATCTCAAGTCATGTTCCCATTCTTTAGACATGGCAGCACTTCTTTCTTCAAACTCGGTTGACTCATTCACCATGGTCTTTTGGATATTACAAACACTGATTATAGCTCTAGAATTAATTACATACTAAAAAAACTTAAGGAAAAAAACCTTATATTTTTTAAGAAGGTATATTTAGAAATTCATTATTTTAAAAACTCTATAAAAAAGAACATTCTTTGTCATTTGCACCAACTCCTGAAATTTCAGAAGGTATCAGTGATATGAATGAAAGAAGACTAGTGAGTGGAGAAGATTCATATTGATCTGAAAGATGAACTAGGTCAACACATGAAGAGAAATCTGAAGAACTGTGTAGTCCATTATATATATCATGGCAGATGACTCAATGGCACATAACAACAATAACATACTATGACAGGTTTGGAAGCAGAAGTGGCATCCACTTCCTAAATAACATGCCTCCGGAAACTCTATGAACTTTGGTAAATGTAGATAGTTATAGAGTGGCATAGCGTCGCTATGAGTCATGCTCAACTCAAAGACAATCAACAAAAACAACAATGACAAAAACATTATCTGACATCTAGCAGATCACATCTGGTGAAGTTAACAGTAACTTCTTTTCCTCTTTTATTCTAAACTTTAGTGATTATGAGAAAGAGCCAAATAGCTCTTCCTAATTAATCTGAAAATCTTGTATTTCTGTTAGAGATTAACAGTCAATCAATACTCTCCCATACTCTAACTCCTACGGAATGTACTTTTTGGTCTCATAATACAGTCCCTATTTATTGGTTTTGCCAATAACTATGTGGCTTTATAATAACTGTATAAATCTTGGACCTTGAGGTATTGTGTTCTTGCTGGCAGTCCAGATTCTCCTTGGCTCTGGACTACTGACTTCACAGCATACTATCCCTATCTAAGGGTGTTGGAAGAAGCTACACTGTCTATTCTGATCTACATCAGTGAAAGTCCTTATTCCCCAATCACAATGGACCCTCAGTATTATAAGAAAAACACTAAATTGCACAGGAAATACCTTATCCATGCAATTATTTCTTTTAAAACTTAAAAAGTTCATTTTTTTTATTGTTGGAAATTTTCTTACCTCCTCTTCTCCACTCCTCCAGCCCTCCTTGCAATGCACTCCTTGTTCCAGATTGTTGTTTTACATATAATGTCTAATAATATATTCCCTTCAGACAGTTCTTTCCCTCATTTAATCTAATGCAGTGTTCATTATCTATCTTATCTTTCCCCATTCTCCCCCCCCCATGTCAGTCCTATTTTGTAACAGTAGTGTTATGCAGTATTTGTCCTTTTGTGACTATTTCACTCAGCATAATATCTTCCAGGCTCCCACATGTTTGTGTAATGTGAATTGTTTTTCAATGCGCTTTAATATTCCACTGTGTGAACATACTGTAGTTTTCCTATCCATTCATTTATTGATAGGTACTTGGGTTGCTTCCATATCTTTGCTATTGCAATAAACATATGTGTGCATGCATCTATTTGGGTAGTAGCTCTGGCTTCTTTAGGGTATATTCCCAATAGTTGAATTGCTATTTCTATTTCCAACTTTTTGAAAAAGCATCAGGCCACCTTCCATTGTGGCTGTACCATTTTACATTCCGACCAGCAGTGAATAAGAGCCCCAACTTCCCCACAACCTCGCCAGCATTAGTTGTTTGTTGCCCTTCTAAACTTTGCTGTTGTTGCTGGGGTGAGATATCTCATAGTTGTTTTAATTTGCATCTCTCCACACAATGCTTTTGTTTTCCACTCCTAAACAATCCATTTAATTTTTTTGCTGGATCTATCTATCCAACAATCTGGATTAACTAACTACAGGAAAACTAGAAATTACTCAATAATACTAATGTGTCAGAAAAGCCCTATTTAAAAACACAAACCATAAATTTTGGAAGTTACAGTATTACTCTAGCTCTCTAGGGTCTAATGTCACATATAATAAGCAGTCTTCTGATTATTACTTATTTCTGATCACTGGAAAATAAAATCCATTAACAAAGTGATCTCAAGCAATTGGTCTTAAGGAAGATTAGAAATAATGCATAAAATCACGTTTATAAGTCTCAAAGTCGAAGCACCTTTTTTGATAGTGTAAATTCCATGTACCAAAGTCACTGGCTAGGTGTCAGGTCTTACTATATAACTCCTGCCTGCTGCCCTGAGATAGATGTCTCACCTTGTCTAAGGTTGCCTGGAGAACAGGTTAGATTCTTACACAAGTAGTGACGAGGGGAAAAGAAGGTTGTCAACAGGAGTTAAGATTCAACAGACAGAAACAGAATATCATATAAATATAAATTGATAACATACTAATCATCTTACTGACATTTGCTACCTGAGAGAACGAACATGCTTTACATAATACATATTTTTTAGAACGCACATGATCATAATATTTTTAAAAGATAACTTTAAATGAATAAGTTCTTCTCAGTCCTTTTAAAATAAGGTAGACAAAGTAAACCAATCAATTACCAAAAAATAAAAGTAACTACTTACAATTATTTTGTTATTATAGAAACTATTCACTTGGCAAATGGCATCATTTTGTTTCTGGATATTATTTTTAAGCATTTCTATATCAAAATGAGAATTTAGCCACTCTTCTAAAAACTGTGTTACTTCTTTCCTCTTCTTTAGTACTTGTTGAAATTCAGTCTTTATGTTGAGGAAGTCATTTTCTGAAAAATCTTTGAGAATTTCCTGTGTAAAAAGTAAAATCAAATCATATTACTTGGACATTGTTGTTGTTGTTAAGTGGTTTTGTTGTTAGTTGTTTTTTATTGTTTTGTTATTGAGTCAAGTTCAACTCATAGCAACTCTATGAACAAAAGATCTGGACTTTGTTCTATAACTATCATAATTTCTCTAATAGTCATAGAATTTCCAAAGGCATGTTGTTCAGAAAGTGGATGCCAATCCTGTTTCTAAATCTGTCTTAAAATCTGTCTTAATCTAAGAGCTCTACCAAACACTGTTTACCATGGGTAACCATTATGGCATTTGACACACATTTGGCATAGCATTCGTGTCACAGCAACCCCAAGGTATCTCAGTACAGCAAGCTGACAGACCAGTGCTACACCACTTAGAAAAATCTGGAGTAAAAAACAATGTATACGAACTTTGTAAGTAAGCCAGTATAAAACAAAAATTTTATTAAAAAAAAAAACCACACAAAAATTAATGTTCCTTCCAAACACAACACCAGGCCTGAGGGCTGCTTTAGGAAAGTATTTTTCTTTTTTAAAATTTTATATTGGTTTGCTCACAAAGTTTATATACATTGTGTTTCACACTATTCTTCATTTATGTTGTGTTTCATACAATCATTCCCATGCATTATGTTTTATAAAATCAATTACCATTGGACCTTGACCATCTTTACCCAATCTTTTCAGATCTCTGCTGGATCCTTCCCATTTCCTTAACCTTCTCTCCTCCACCCATCCAATTGCGCAACTCTATATGGGCAGCACTCAGCAGCGATAATTTTGAAAAATATTACATAAATCGGGAGAGATTGGAGAGCATAATGCTGAGTGAACTAACTCAATATCATAAGGACAAACACTGTATAAGATCATTATTGTAAAAACAGAAGGATAAACTAGTGAAACGTATATGGAGACTTAAGGGGAAAAGGGTGGGAACATTAGGAAAGTATTATATTGAAATATATCATTAAAAAAGGAAAAATATTACATCCTTTTTAATATTATTGATAATTTTATTATGGTTACTTTGGATGGTGAAGAGATTGAGATTGTTCACAGCTTCAGTTTGCTTGGCTCCACAGTCAACACTCTTGGCACCAGCAACCAGAAAATTAAAAGACGTATTGCCATGGGAAAGTCTGCTGTTAGGGACCTCTCCAAAGTACTGAAGAGCAATGGTGTCTCTCTGGAGACTAAGGTGCGTCTGATACAGGCCACGGTCTTTGCAACCACTTCTTAGGCATCAGACAGTTGGACAATGACTAGGGAGGATAGAAGAATTGATGCCTTTGAGCTGAAGTGCTGGAGAAGAGTATTGAATGTACCATGGACTGCTAAGAAAACAAACAGATTCATTCTGGAGAGGGTTAAACTGGGCTGTTCCTTGGAGGCAAGTATTCTGAGGCTCCATCTGACATACTTTGGATATGTTGTAAGGAGGGACTGGTCCTTGGAGAGGGATATCACACTTGGGAGGGTGGAGGGACAATGCGGTAGGGGAAGACCCTCTATGAGGTAGATTGATTCAGTGACTGGGATAATTGGGGTGGGTGTGTCGGAGACAGTGCAATTGGAACAGGACAGACCAGAGTTTAGGGCTGTTGGACATAGGGTTGCTATGAGTTGCAAGCAACTTGATGGCACATAAAAATAACAACTTTCATAAAAACTTTCAGCAATATTGGTATGTGACAGGTATGTCTAAATTTTCTGTTAAAATTAAAACTTATGAAAATGATAAATCTAGGATTAAAAACTGCACCATTTGAATTGTTGCTGGCATTTGGCTGCCAACTTCACATTGTTGAGAGATAGCAAGGCACTCTGTGGGGAGCTGTTGGAATAAGCAAATTTTTATTTCTGTTAGAGTTGTAAAAACTCTCAAAGGGATTTAGAAACTTACTCTGTGGTTCCATAAATTCCCATCTGTGAGTGTTAGGTCAGTTTCTAGGTGTCTGTGGAGGTTTGAAAGGATTTTCTCTGCAACTTATTTTGAATTTCTAAAAAATCAAAGTGGCTTTACAGCATTTGATAAAATCTATTTAAATACATTTAAAATAAATTATACCTCAATATGTAGATCCATATTCTGGTTCAATTTGTGATCCCTTAATTCACTGGATGGTATGTCATAATCTTGTTGAAGCTGCTGCATTTTAATTACTAGCTCATTTTGCTTTTCCACTTCATTAATATAATCCATTTCAAATTTATTGATGGATTCATGGTGTTCTTCCTTTATCTTTGTAACAAAGTTTAACACATACTAACAGGAAAAAGAAATAAAAATGAAAAGTAAAATTGAATCACCTTTAGATGACATTTTAAACCTTTGGAATGTGAGATGAGATGATCTCTTGTTCAACTATATCCCTGACAGAAGAAGAATGAAAGAGCTGTACTCCATGCCCTACTTTCTTCTCTTGGTAACTCCCACACCTCTACTTCTAGATTTTTGACTTCCTATTTCACAAGATTCTCAATGACTCTCTTGAGCACAGAGTACAGGCTCACACTCACAGGGAGATCTCTGGTTATTACATGGGAACAGGTTTTAGGTGCACGGAAAAATTTCCACTTCCAATGAATTCTATTACCCGTAATTAATACAGTAAGATAAAATATACTAACTCCCAAAGCAGGACTGTAATTAAAGGAAAACTCATTTTATAACTGAAATTTATGGACCTCTGAAAGAATACTACTTAAAAGAGATGGTACCTTAAGTTTCTCCACGACTCTATGGAATTCTGCAGAACACCTTTGGTTTACGGTGAGAAGTTTTTGAATTTGTTTTGTTTGTGAATATGGAAGTGAGAGTTTTGCTTTCACTCTAATTGAAAGCTCTTTTTGGACTTTGATCTCCTTTTCCAAGTCAAGAGACAATATATTCAAGCAATCGTCACAATTATTTATCTCTGAGTATTTCTTCAAAAGCTCCTAAAGAAAATAAGAATTTATTAACAATTAATTTTACCAATATGGTAACAAATAGTCTTCAGTCCTATGATTGGAACAAAGCTTACATATTAACATTTATGTAAGAGAAAATTAAGACTTGTGTGTTTAAAAACAAAATGAAAATACTATTGTTAGTTTAGATTAACAGAAATGAGTGATCATGGAAGAATTAATTTAAACATTAAATATATCTAACAATGCAAAGGAGAAACCACCACTGATAATATTTTATGCATTTTTTTGCTTAAGCCTTCTGGTATTAGGGTTATGGTTATCACAGAAAAACATTGTTTGCTTTTTATGGTACTTCAAAAGCCTATAAAATTTCATGTTTGACTTGCTTAAGGTTTTGTTTATATGAATAAACAAGAACTTCTAATAATTTTCTATATTTGAAAGATAAAGTCTAAATTTTATTACTAAAATACTACAATGAACTACTATAATTTTTATTACTAAAAATACTACTGTAATTCATAAATTTTGAACCGTATTTTCAATAACGTTTCCAGAAAAGCTTCTTTGATGTGGTTTTAATAGGATTAAAGAGATGAAAATCTTGATGTTGTTGTTGTTATGTGCCGTCGAGTCGTTTGCGACTCATAGCGACCCTATGCACAACAGCCCTAAACCCTGCTCTATCCTGCGCCAACCGCACT
>NW_006399872.1:9624668-9627185 GCF_000299155.1 Elephantulus edwardii
TTCCTTGTGCTTTGGCTTCTCTACGCTCCAGTGCAATCTTCAGAGTTTCTTCTGACATCCATTTTGGTCTTTTCTTCCTCTTCTGTCTTTGTAATGAGTGTTTGTACTCTTCCTGGATGATGCCTTTGACATCCTCCCACAACTCATCTGGTCTTCGCTCATTAGTGTTCAAGGCCTCAAACCTGTTCCTGAGATGATTCTGCAATTCAGGTGGGATGAAATCAAAGTCATATTTTGGCTCCTGTGGATTGATATTGACTAAAAATTTACAACAGATTAAATCATCTTCCTACAAAGGGAGTACCCTGTTGACCACAATCTTGTCAGAAGGAAATAGTGTTAAAAAACACACACAAAATCTAAAAATAAAGTGAGAAATTCAAGACCTGACTGGATGAAATATTGCTATTTTAACTTATATCACTTAAGTTTTCTATCATTACTTCACTGGTCTCTTTACCAAACACTCAACTCCAGAGCCTCCATAATATTATACTATTCTCATTTAACTAAGGCTTCTGAGGCTCCTCTTTCACCAGCTCTGATTTCTTTTAAAGTTCATTTTCTCCAGACCCTGTCCCACGCCCATTGCTGGTCTAAATAACTCTACATTCTTCTGTGAGTGCAGTTACTTTTTGTGCCATCAAGCTTCAGCACTGGAAAATCAAACCTTGGTAAAAGATGGATACGCTCCAGGATGAAAGCTGAGTAGGAGTCCAGCTACTTTTAAGTGTTTGATAGGATCTTATTTCTAAATCAACACCTTCCAAATCTATGATTCCCCTTGAACTCAAGGAATAATTGCAGCATTATAATTAGTACATGTGTTTTAGAAACATCAAGTGATTGCTTGTTTCTTGCTGATTTCTGAGCAACTTGAATTTTATCTTGTTTATCCACTGCCACATACCTAGTTAATTGCCTCTTACTTAGGAGAACCTCAGTAAATTTTAGAAGAATGAAAAATATTTTTTAAGGAAATACTCTACTTTTTTCCTACTGAGTTGTTCATCTTTTCTCTGTACTCAGTTCTCAAATATAGCATCTTTATTACTGTTGAGTAAGAATGCACTCATAGCTGACCCTCCATTTGGTTTTTCAGAGGCAGAAAACTGCAAGGGAGGAGACTGCCCATCTTTATCCAATGGAGCAGATGGTGGATTTGAACTGTGTGGCTTTGCAGCAGCAGCGCAACTCCTTACTACTAAGCCACCAGAGCTTCCTCAAATATAGTACCTTTATAGAATTTTATCTTATAGTTGTAATTTTTATTATTTATGTTATTAGTATATTAATATCACATTATATATTTATAGAATATTAACCCCTCAGTGTGTTGGTCTTTTAAATTTGGCTGATGATAAAAAGTACAGGGTTTAAATTTACATGTTAAGTACTTTCTTTTACTCTTTTATTTTTAGATAATCCATTTTCAGCCAGAGTTTAGATAAATATTTCCTTTGACACAGTCAAGTTTAAGTTGCTAGAATGGTACACAAGTAGCATGTTTAGTTCAGGGCGCTAAACAACAGAGCAAGGGACTTTTCACATTAATGACCTTTCTGTTTTGTCAATAATTTAATATAACAGGAAATGTTCATCAGTTTAAGATATTGGAGAGGGTGTTTTGCCTTCACACAAATCATATAGTTTGGAGCAGCACTGCATAACCTCTTATTTGAACTAATAAATGTATATTGAAAGCTTGACTTCTGTTAGGAATGTGCTAAGTGATAAAAACATAAACAACCAAAATAAGTCTCCCTCCTCAAGCATCTTACATTTTAGTAGGGATAACAACAAATTCTATTGGTTTTACTTTCAAAATATATTCAAAATTCTTCATTTCTCACTATTTCCACTGCTACCTCTCTAAACCAAGGACCATCAACTCTCTGGGATTATAAGGAGTCCTGGAATGGCCTTCTTGCTTCCACTACTCGTTCCTTTAAAGATTAAGTCAGATCATATCGCTTTATTCAGCCAAGACACCCCAGATCTTCATCCCAAAGTAAAATCTAGTCCTTAGAAGATCCTATAGCCTTTCTTAGTGCTGCTTCATTCAAATTTAGTGAAACTTCTACCTCTGAATATTTGTACCTGCTGTTCCTCTGACAAGAATGTTCTTCCTGCCACCTGTACGGCTCATCCTACACCTCTTTCAGCTATTTGCTAAATTATTACTTGTCCATTGAGGCCTTTAATTGCAGTATCCTACTGTTAGTGAGTGTAGAACAGTGACTATAAACATGCCTGTAGATTATGCTGTTTAAAAAATATTGAGCATTATCTATGAATTCTAAAAAAGATTCTTTTGGTTCCTTTTTAGGCTTTAGAAAAGCCTAAAAGGCTACCAATACTCAGTGACAGTTTTAAAGAATAACTTACTTTTATCCTAAAGCACTTTTCTTTGAGGGTCTCTGTGTAGAGCTGTATTCCAGCACACTGTGAACTAGCTTCATATGTTATTGCTTCATCGTGGTTCTGCTGGTCCTGCTTTGTTATAAAGAAACAGAT
>NW_006399872.1:9627337-9632548 GCF_000299155.1 Elephantulus edwardii
TAGTTAAAAAAAAACAACCAGGAATAATAAATAGTATCCTAACTCTTCCAATGAGTGGTCTCAATTTACTGGGAAGACGGGGGGAGGACTACATATCTATTAAGAGACAAGATCGGCTTGTATAAACCATCTTAGTTGCAAATAAGGTTTTAGATTTATTTCCAGATCCCTATTCTTCCAAGTTTCTGCATAATTCTAATTTTTCTGCCAACTAAATAGACAAAGGAGCTGCAAGAATGTGCTCAATTTCACAATAAATAGAATGGCAAAGGACCAACAAGCACTTTGTCCTGTTGTCTGTAGGTCACTAAGTTGGAATCAACTCAATGGCATCTTACAACAACAATCTCACAACAAGAAAAGCAAAGATACTACCAGAACCACTTAATAATATAAATATCCATGCTTTGCCAAGTTACTGCATGTTTACGCTGGCATAAAAAGTTCACATGCAATTTTTATTTTTGTATAGAAGTATAATTATTTTTCTCCTAGTTATCTTTTCTAAAGGGAACTCTGCTGCTAACCCTATGGCCACATCTCTATAGCAGTTTGAATTCAACAGCAGCTCTGTGGGAGAAGGATGGCCAATCTATTCCTGTATGACTTACAGCCTCAGAAACCCAACAGAGAGTCTGTTCTGAAACAACAGCAATGAGTAGCAGTAATGTCTATCTTGTTTACTCCACTAGATTCTCTAAGAACCTAATTGTTTCATCATTTATTTTTGGAGTAAATGAGATTTCCTTACAAAAAATTACTTAGAGCCAACAGAAAAATGATTCTCAATTATCTATTGCTTTTCTGGAGGTTACTAATGAAATTATTTTATACTTTTTCGTTACTTATGAAATATGGAGATGAAAGGAGTTTTGTTTTATTCTCAGTAGATTTCGTATTTTTTGTCTGAATTTTCTGTATGGATAATTTAGGATTTTTTAGATCTATGAATTCAAATATTTATAAATAAAAATATATGAAGAACTTCAGACTTTTAAAAACTTGGATTTTGGTGGAAGGCTGGCACGGACAGATGAGGCCGGGTCAGGGCTCTTCCCACAGCTGTCTCCATCCTCTCTGCCTACAACACACAGGTACAGAAACTACGAGTCCTAGCAGTTGGCGGGGCAGCACCATCTTTAAAAACCTGGATTTTGGTAGGAGGCCGGCGTGGACAGATGAGGGCCCAGTCAGGGCTCTTCCCACAGCTATCCCCATTGGGGCCTTCAGGCCAGGATGGCAAACATATATACCAAATCTATAAGATTTATCAACCTCGCCTGAAAAATTCAAGTACCTCAAGGATTAAGTTACTTTGGGGAACAAGCTGGTGTCTGGACTGACCACGTGGGGCTCCCTACCTCAAACAACAAGGAGATGCTGGGCATCTCCAGAGGTGAGAAGCCAATTCAGATAGGGAACAATAGATTTCCTCCTTCATTATTTAGATTTTCCCATACCCCTCCTTGCATGTATCAGTGTGTACTTCTCCTCTCCCCACTCATGTGAACCTCTGAGTGTGCACACACCCTACATGCATCTGCTCATGTTTCTGCCCAACCTTCTCCTGGAGGAGTGATGTCAAATAAACCAGCTACCACCTCAGACATGAAAAACTCTACCACATCAATGTCTCGAAAGAAGCACAGTACTTCACTTGTCCCACAAGCCCAAAGCCAAGACACCAAAAAGACACAGTAACAATGGATTTCCTGAAGTCAGAAAGTCTGATGGAACTTTCTGACACAGAATTTAAAAGAGCAATGATTGAATATTTTCAATACACGAAAAACAAACTTGATGAATTTACAGGACACTGCAAGCAAAAATATGGAAGACGTTAAAAAAAATCCAAAACAATGCAGATAAGACAAACGAGGCATTAGAGACATTTCAAAAACAAGAAAACAAAATATGAAGTTTTAGGTTTCTGATGCTGTCAACATGATGGAGGGACACACAAACAGAGATGAAGACATGGAACACAGAATCAGTGAAACAGAAGATAGAATTGTCACTACAGAGCTGATTGAACAAAAAGCAGAATAAAAGAAGAAGAAAACAGAAGAAAACCTAAGAATAATGTGGGATACCAACAAAAGAATTAACATTTGCATCATCAGAATCTCAGAAAAGGAAGAAGCAAGTAAAAGCACTGAAAAAGTTGTGGAAGAATTACTGGATGAAAACTTTACAGGCATAATGACGAATGAGAGAATATATATTCAAGAAGCTGAGCAAACACCATATAGAATAGACCCTAAAAGAAAAACACCAAGGCACATCATTGTCAAATTTGCCAGAACCAAATATAAAGAGATAATTCTGAAAGCAGGGTGAGAGAAACAAAGACTCACCTATAAGAGAGAAGAGATAAGACTAAGCGCTGATTTCTCAGCAGAAACATGCGAGCAAGAAGAAAATGGAATGGCATATACAGAAAACTCAAAGAACACAACTGTCAACCAAGAATACTGTACCCAGCAAAATTGTCCATCAAATATAAAGGAGAGATCAAGATATTCCCAGAAATACAGAAACTAAGGGAGTTTGCGAAAACAAGACCAGCATTACAGGAAACACAGAGGTCTCCTTCATACAGAGATGCCACAGAAAACAAGATGGACTTAAATAATGAGTAACAACGCCAAAAAGAATTGAACACAAAGATAGCAATAAAACCTTACCTCTCAATAATCACACTGAATGTGAATGATTCAAATGCACTACTGAAGAGAAAAAGAGTAGCAGACTGGATAAAAACACAAACTCCATCAATATGTTGCATACAAGAGACACATCTGAAAAATGAAGATAAAGAAAGACTAAAAATAAAAGGGTGGGAAAAAAATATACCAAGCAAATGACAACCAAAACATAAAACAGGAGTAGTGATACTAATCTCTGATAAAATAAATTTCAATGCAAAAACCATCACAAAGGACAAAGGTCACTACATAATGCTCAAAGGGTCGATAGAATAAGAGGATATAACAATATTGAGTATCTATGCACCAAATGAAAGACCTGCAAAAATATAAAACAAACATTAACAAAACTGAAAAAGGAAACAGACAACACTACTATAGTACTTGGAAATGTCAATACACCCCTCTCAAGAAAAGATAGAATTACCAGAAAGAATTTCAACAAAGACACTCAAGAATTAAAACACACAATAAACCGAGCTGATTTCATAGATTATTTATAGGCTAATGCACCCCCAAAAGCATAGTAAACCTTCTTTTCCAAAGGGCATGGAATGTTCTCTAGGATAGATCACATTCTAGATCACAAGGAAAGCATCAACAAATTAAAAAATATTGAAATTATACAAATTAACTTCTCAGACCACAATGCTACAAAATTAGAAATTAATAACAAGAGGAAAAAGGAGAAAAAAAAATCATACATTTGGAAGCTGAACTGAACATGACTGGGTACTAGAAGAAATAAAAAATGAAATTAAAGTTTCTTGAACCAAATGACAATGAAAACACAACTTACAAAAACCACTGGGAAACTGCCAAAGCAATAATCAGAGGTCAATTTATAGCAATAAGCAAACACATCAAAAGGCAGGAAAAATTGACCACTGACTCTCTAACCCAACATTTCCAGCAAATTGAAAAAGAACAGCAAGAAAACCCAACACCCTCTAAAAAAACCCCTGAAATTATAAAAATTAGAGCAGAAATATATGAAATAGAAAACAAAAAATCAATTGAAATGATCAGCAAAACTAGGAGTTGGTTCTTTGAAAAGGTCAATAAAAATGACAAACCAGTAGCAAAACTCACAAAAGAAAAGAGGAAGACAAAAATAATCCAAATAAGAGATGAGTCAGGCAACATCACAACAGAACCAACTAAAATAAAAAGGCTAGAGTATTAGAAAAAACTATACTCAAACAAATATGAAAACCTAAGGGAAATAGAAATGCACAACCTACCTAAACTGACACAAACCAAAATTGAACATCTGAACGGATGCATTACAAAAGAAAAAATTGAAAAGGTAATACAACAACTTCCAACCAAGAAAAGCCCTGGACCAGATGGTTTTACAAGTGAATTTTATCAAACATTCAGAGAAGAACTGTTACCAATTCTAGATAAACTATTTCAGAAAATAGAAAAAGATGGATTTCTCCTAGACTAATTCCATGAAGCAATCATATCCTTGATACCAAAGCCAGGAAAGGATACCACCAAAATAGAAAACTATAGGCCAACATCTCTTATAAACATAGATGCAAAATCCTGAATAAAATATTGGCCAATAGAATTCAATGATAGATCAAAGAAACAATTCATCATGACCAAGTGGGATTCATGACAGGTATGTAGGGATGGTTCAACATAAAAAAAACAATATAATTCATCACATTAACAAAGCAAAAAACAAGAACCACATGATCCTATCAATTGATGCAGAAAAGGCCTTTGACAAAATTCAACACCCTTTCCTGATTAAAACACTTAACAAAATAGGATTAGAGGGGAATTTCTTCAACATAGTAAAAAGTATTTATGAAGACCCAAGAGCCAACATTGTTCTCAACGGAGAGAGGTTAAAGGCATTCTCTTAAAGAATAGGAAATAGGCAAGGATGTCCACTATCACCTCTCCTATTCAATATTGTATTGGAAGTCTTAGCGATAGCCATAAGACAAGAGAAGGGAATAAAACATATCCAAATTGGCAAAGAGGAGGTAAAATTATCTCTATGCAGATGATATGGTAGTATACTTAGAAAACCCTCAAGACTCAGCAAGAAAACTATTAGACATAGTTGACCAATTCAGCAAAGTAGCAGGATACAAGATCAACATACAAAAATCAGTTGGATTTCTCTAGTGACAAAAAGAATACAGAGCTGGAGCTAAGAAAAATAATACCTTTCATAATAGCTAACTGCAAGGTTAAATACTTGAGAGTAAATCTAACCAGAAGCATAAAGGATCTATTCAAAGAAAATTACAAAACATTACTACAAGAAACAAAAAGAGACCTGGAGAAGTGGAATATTCCTTGCACATGGATTGTTGTTGTTATGTGCCATCGAGTCATTTCCGACTCATAGTGACCCTATGCACAACAGCTCTAAACCCTGCTCTATCCTGCCAACCGCACCGCCTCTGACACACCCATCCTGATTACCCCAGTCACCGAATCAGTCCATCTCATAGAGGGTCTTCCCCTCCTGCGC
>NW_006399872.1:9632648-9645603 GCF_000299155.1 Elephantulus edwardii
TAGGTCATGGTATTTGCAATCGCTTGTTATGCATCAGAGAGTTGGACAATGACTAGGGAGGACAGAAGGAGAGTGGATGCTTTTGAGCTGTGGTGCACATGGATAGGAAGACTCAATATTGTGAAAATGGCAATATTACCAAGGCAATTTACATGTTCAATGCAATCCCAATACAAATACCAATCCCATTCTTCAATGAAATGGAAAAGGTAATCTCCAGTTCCATTTGGAATAGAAAAAAGCCCCTAATAAGCAAAGCACTCCTTAAAAATAGAAAAAAGGTAGGAAGCATCTCACTCCGTGATTTCAAATCCTACTACACTGCTGTGGTGGTTAAGATAGTATGGTACTGGTACAATGACAGACACATAGAGCAATGGAATAGTATTGACAACCTGGGAATCAGCCAATCTACCTATGGTCAACTGATTTTTGACAAGGAGATGAAATCAGTTAAGTGGAGAAACGAAAGCCTTTTTAATAAATAGTGCTGGCAAAATTGGAAAAATATCTACATAAGATTAAAGCAAGATCCACATTTCACTCCATATACAAAAATTAATTCAATGGGGATCATGGACCTAGGACTAAAACCAAGGACTATAAACTTCATTCAAGAAAAGCTTGGAAGAACTCTAGAAGTCCTAATCCACAACATAAACAGTCTTCCAAGTATCCTGAAAAATCTACAACCAGGAGAAGATAAAATAGATGAATGGGACCTTCTAAGAATCAAATCCTTATGCACATTCAAAAACTTCTCCAACAGGGTAAAAAGGGAAGCCATAGAATGGGAAAAAGTGAAGAGAAAACGATGTGACCAAGACAAAGGTGGGTGACTTTTAGTTCGCGGCCCTCAGGCCAGTCTTTCATTGTTTTTGTTCCCACATTCCTTTAGGTCATATAGCCCTGGTGTACAAGTTGCCGTACCACGGTCAGTTGTGGTTGCTGTGAGGCTGAACACTGTAACACAGGATGCGTCAAATGTGTTAATGGTTGGCTACCCAATGCGGACTGAGAGTGGGGTGGAGCTCCCTGACTGAACCAGTGTGGAAGGAGGAGTGGCGTCCACTTCCATAATAGTTTGCCTCCGGAAACCCTATGAACTTGGAGAGAGGATGAAAGGCACCCAAGCGTCAAGGACTCTCCTTCATAGGGTCGCTATGAGTCGCCTGCGACTCGAAGGCACTTAAGAACAACAACAACAACAACAATGACATGTCAGATAAGAGACATATCTAGAATTTATAAAATACTTGCATAGCACAACAAGTTAAAGGTAAATAATCCAATTGAAAAATAGGCACAGGATATGAACAGACATTTCACCAAAGAAGACATTCAGATGGCCAACAAGCACATGAAGAAATGTTCAAAATCCCTAGCTCTAAAAGAGCTGCAAATCAAGACAACTATGAGATATCATCTCACCGCAGTAAGACAAGCAAAATTTAACAGAACAGCAAGCAACAAATGCTGGCAAGGTTGTGGAGAGACTAGAACCCTTATTCCCTGTTGGTGGGAGTGTAAAATGGTGCAACCACTGTGGAAGGCGGTATGGCGCTTTCTCAAAAAGTTGCAAATAGAGATACCATTTGACCCAGCAATTCCACTACTGGGAATATACGCCAAAGAGACCATAACTGCCATCCAAGCAGATATATGCACACCCAGGTTTATTGTAGCCTTGTTTACAATAGCAAGGAGTTGGAGTTGGAAACTACCTAAGTGCTCATCAACAAACGAATGGATAGAGCAGCTCTGGTATATTCACACAATGGAATACTATGCTGCATTGGAAAACAAGGAACTCATGCAATATTATTCAAAATGGGTGACCCTGGAGAACATTATGATGAGTGAAGTATCTGTCACAAAAAGACAAATACTGTATATTGCCACTGTTGTAGAATGGAACTGACATCAGGATTTGGGTAAGACTGAGAAAAACTTGATAAATTATGTATATTTCATTGAAATAGATGAGGGAGAGAACAGTTTAAAAGCAATATATGGTAGGGTATTATGGTTATCACAAGAGTCCAGAATGAAGGTTGCATAGTGGAGTGTACTCAGGGCAGGGGGATTGTATACCAATGAACGAGTTTTTCTTTTACTTTTCAAAGAGAAGAGCGAACTGTGGGGGAGGGGTGGGCAGGGAGAAAAGTGTAAAAATTAATGAGTGGAAATCTTAAATCTCGGTAAATGTTTATTGAAATGAATAAAATTTAAAAAAAAAAGGAAGAACTTCATCTGGGAAGTTTTTTTTTCATTTTAGCAAACTAATAAGAACCATACTTTCAAGACTTTATCATGTAGAGAAAGGCTCAATCTTTCACCAATTTACTCTTCAAATGTTTCTCCAGTGAGAACAATACGTGTAGGTATGTAAATTAAAAAAAAAATTATAGAAAATCAGAATAGTCTGATACATTTAAAAGTCTTTTCTTAAAATGGTAGTTTCTAAAAATATTTTGAATTCTTTTAATAATGTATTATTTCCTTGTGTGAGAAATTACAACAGTTTCCCCACTGTCATCTTTCATCATTATTTTTTTTTTACTATTTGTAAAAATTTCTAGGTAGGTTAAAAAGAAGTGTGTTATTTTTTTCAAATAAGTGTAATTCTTATAGTTACTAAATAGGGGAAAATTCTGAACTCACTCTAGCTATCATTCCTCTTAAATTTTCTCTGATTTGGTTTCTCTCCATTTTGAGAGACTTTTCCATTCTCTTTAGCTCATCTCTCTCCTTAGCTACAATTCTTATTTCTTCAAGATTGTCATCAAGTTTCTTGATCAAATGCAAGTTTTCCATTTCCAAACTTCGCATAGATATAGCCTGCACCTCAAATTGCTGCTTCAATGGTTCCACTGTATTCAATTTTTTCTGAGTCTTACTGACATCTTCATTCAATTTAAGAAGCTGAAGCTCTTTTTTCTGAAGTGCTTGGATCTTGAGATAATTAGCAAACAGTTTAGAATGTACACACAATTCCTTAAAGGAAGGAAAATAATGTTTGTTACATATATGTACATATGTCTATATCTACATATCTCTATGTCTTTTCTCATTCTGCAAATAATTTTGGATACAAGTTCTACCTAAAAGAAACCAAATCAATACATACCTTTTCTTGCAATTCACCTATTGATTGGTCTATGTCCTTTTGAACATTTGAAATTTGAGCTGTCTTTTCTGAAACTTTCTCTTTGAGTTTATCAATTATGTCCTGGTGTTCTTTTAAATACATGCGAGCAATTTTCAGTTCCTGCTGCATTTCCAAATCCTTTATTATTATAAGAAATTGAGAAATGTGATATGATCATAAATGTAAAAAAAATTTAAATAGTTAAAACAAAAACCAAGACAAGTAAAAAAATATTAAGAGTTAAAATCACAACAAAAAGCCAAACCAAGTAACCAAAATTACAAAAGTATGGAAAACTATAAAGCGAAAATTCCTATTCCATCCTTCTCCCTTCGTATCCTGAGACATGATTTTGCCACTTGCTTTTCTCCCATCAATCTACTTGGACATATAACATAAAGATAACCCTACTCTTATGATTAGCATTTAGTTATACATATGAACCTGGCTTAGCTGGTATTATTGTTAAATTTCTTATAACATTTGGTAACCACCAATACCTCAATGAACATTGTTGCAATTCCCCCAAAAGAGTGAGTACATTATATTGGTAGAATAAATTATTAGAAGTGAATTGCTGAGCAATTGCATTATACTGACACATTTTAATGAAGATGTTGTCAAATTCTCTCAATAAGTTAATAGTATTTACATTCTCAGTAAAAGAATGTAAAAAGAAAAGAAAAAACCTGAATATAAAAAATCCCACAAAAACGTCATTGGACAGAGAAAGACTCACTCTAGCCTTGGCTTCTCTCAGGTTCTCATTGAGCTGGTCTCTCTCCAGTTTGAGAGCTTCTTCAGATCTCTTTAGATCGTCTCTTTCTTTCATTACGGATTTCTTTTCTTCAATGTTTTCATAAAGCTTCTGAGCCAAATTTAAATTCTCCATTTCTATTTTATCCAGAGTTAAATCCTGGGCCTTTAACTGTTTCTTCAATCGTTCTATTTCAGATAATTTTTTCTGAGTTTCACTGATCTCATCTTTTAACTTAAGAAGTTGGTCTTCATTTGCCTTAAGTTCTTGGACCTTAAGATAATTATAAAAATAAGATGTAAGGATACAGAAGGTTTTTAAGGAAAGAAAAAAAATAGTTTTTAAATCATTAATAGTTTTCTGATATCATGCTTAAAAGTAGTGAACATAATTCTGCAAAAGATTTATTTTCTTGTTACGTATATAGAAATATCAGAAATCTTAACATAGTTCAATTCTTCTTGATATACAGATATATCTTGTTGTATGCTGCTGAGTTGGAACCAACTCACAGCTGGCCCTCCAGTAGGTTTTCAGAGGTTACAAATCTTATGAGAGGAGACTGTCTATTTTTCCTTCTGCAGAGCAGTTAGTAGATTTGAACTGAACGCTACTTGGTTTGCAGTGTAACTCCTTACCACTGGGCCAACAAAGTACCCTCACTCACACACAATCTATGTAAGCACAACTTAGATTAATATATAGAACATTTCTAAGATCTCTTGAGATCAGGTGTGCCTCTTCTTAGTCTAACCTCTGTCAGCAGGTAACCACTTTTCTGACCTTTTTCATCCTGAACCTGTTTTTCCTGTTGTTTTTTTAATGACTTTTTAAAAAAAAATATTAATTTACAAAATTTTAATACATTGATTTTTGAGAACAGATTCTTCAATTCTTCTAACAAATTAACAACCCCATGATTAATCCCCTCCTTCCCCTGCACATCCTCATCCTTCTGCTTCCACCCTCCTCCTCTCTCCTTGGATCCTCATACTCATTCTAAAATAATAGTTTTATAGAATATTTGTCCTTGTGGGACTGGGTTACTGGAGAGCATTATGCTGAGTGAATTAACTCAGTCCTACAAAGACAAATATTGTATAAACCATTATTTTGCCTGCTTTTGAACTTTACAAAAAATGGTATCATATATAGTCTTGTCTTTCACCCAGAATGTTGTTGTTGATTGCTGTTGAGTTGACCTATGAACAAAAGGCTTGAAGCTTTTCTATAACTATTGACATTTATCAAAGTTCATAGAGTTTCCAGAAGCATGTTCTTTAGGAAGTGGATACCACTTCTGCTTCCAAAATAGTACCTGTAAAATTTATCCATGTTGTATATTTCAGTAGATTGTCCTCTTGTTAAAAAAAATGACTACTTATAATTAGTTTGTAAAAATATAAAAATATATACCTATTGATAAACATTTGGACTAGATGTAGTTTTTTGTTATTAATAAGCACTTGGGCTAGTTTTAGTTTTTTGCTATTATGAATACAGCAATTACACACATTTTTGCATATGCCTTTTGAGGAATTTTATACTCATCTCTCTTAGGTACATCCTCAACTAATGGGATTGTCGAGCTATAAGGAAGGTATTGCCTAGTGGTTGGAGCTGTGCTGCAGTCCTGAAGGCGCACAATTCAAATCCACCATGGCTCCACAGGACAAAGATTGAGCAATCGCCTCCTGTGTGATTAAACTGCCTCTGAAAACCTACTTGAGGGTCAGCTATGGCCCGGTTTCGACTTGAAGGCACACAACAATGTTTAACTTCAGTAAAAACTGCTAAGTAAGTTTTACGAAGTGACTGAATAATTATATATTACCAAAGGACTCTGTTGTTGTTAGGTACTGTCATATGACTCTTAGTGACCCAATGAATAACAGCTCTTAATCCTGTCCTATTCTATGCCATAATCTCTGACATACTCGAGTCCACTGCCACAGTCCATTCAGTTAGAATCTTCCTCTGTTTGGCTGATCTCCCGCCTTTCTACACATGATGTCCCTTTCTAAGAACAGCCTCTTCTAGCAACAAAGTATGTGAGACAAAGCTTCACCATCCTTGCCTTCAAGAAGTATTCTGGCTGCACTTTTTCCAAGACACATCTGTTTGTTCTTCTGATATTCCACAGAATATTCAGTACTTTTCTCCAACACCACAACTCAAAAGCATCAATTTTTTTCTTCTGTCATCTTTATTTATTCTCCATCTCTCTTACAGAGGAATAGCAGGTGACTTAAAAGCCCAGGGCTCGACTTAGACACCCTTTCTCTTTAAACTGACATAATTGCTCTTCAGGACTTTGGAAACATCCCTGAGCATAGGCTTTCCCAATCCTATATTTCTTGATCTATTGACCACTGGTAACCAAGGGTGCTGACTGTGGATCCAAATATGAGAAATCTGACAATTTCAGTATCTTCTCCATCTATCATAATGTTGCCTACTGGCCCAGCAGTGAGGCTTTTTGTTTTCTTGATGTTGAGATTTAATCCACATTGAAGGCTGTAGTCCTTAATCTTCCACAGCAAGTGTTTCATATCATCTTGACTTTCGGTAAGCAAGGCTGTGTCATCGGTGCAAAGCAGGTTGTTGGATGAGTCTTTCTCTAAGCCTGATTCTACGTTTGTCTTCATGAAGTCCAACTTCTTGAATGATTTTCTCAGCATATAGATTGAATAGGTATGGGATAAGAATTCATCCCTGACACACACCTTTTTTAATTTTAAACCATGCAGTGTTTCCTTGCTATGTTCAGACAACAGCTTCCTGGTCTTGGGCATAGTCAAAAAGCCTTATACCTGGTCAATAAAACACAGACATTCTTCTACTATTTTCTGTTTTCAGCCAAGATGTGTCTAACATTAACAATGATGCTTTGTGCCACAGCCTCTTCTAAACCCAGCCTCAGTTTTCTGTTAATGTACTGTTCTAGTTGTTTTTGGACGGTCTTGAACAATATTTTGCTTGCATATCGGATTGAAGATATTTTTCTATAATTTCCACATTCTATTGGATCAGCTTTCTTAGGGATGGAAACAAATAACAATCTCTTCTAGTCAGTCTGCCGGGCAGTTGTCTTTCAAATTTCCTGGAATAGACAGGTGAGCACATCCAGAGCTGTATATATTAAGTGAAACATTTTAGTTGGTATCGCATTGCTTCCTGAGGCCTTCTATTTTGTCAATGCCTTCAATGCAGTTTGAACTACTTCCCTCATCACCACTGGCTCACTCACCCAAATAAAGCCTTACTTTGGGCATGTTGCTAGGAGAGGTTATTCCCTGGAGAGGGACATAAGGCTTAGGAAAGTGGAGGGATGGTGAAGAGGAGGAAAATCCTCAACCAGGTAGATTGACACAGTGACTACAGCAATGGGCTTCAGTGTGTCAGAGATTGGGAGGATGGTATAGGTATGATGGGTTCAGATCTGTTATTCTTAGGTTAGCTATGAGTCATACTTGACTTGATGGAATCTAAAAACAATAACTCAACATACCTTTCCTTGTAATTGAGCATGTAAATTTTCAAAATCTACCTGGATATTTGACATTTCATCTGCCTTTTCAGAAACAATCTATCAATATTTTTGTTTCTCTTTCAAATATTGCCCTGCATAGAACTATTATCTATGTTTTTTTCATCTTAATGCTAATTAGCAGTATTTCTATTGAATTTTACACATTTCAGTTTGTAAAAATAATTAAACTTTTATTTCTTACACTACATCTTTTGTTATTGCTGGGAAGTCCTATTAGTTTTTCTTCCCATAATCTTTTTTTTTTCACATGTCTATTTTTAAAAAAAAAAATTCATTCACTGTTGCACATTTTCCTCTCTCCCCTTTCCTCACTTTGCAATGTACCTCTTGTCCTAGATTGTTGTCATACAAATAATGCTTAATCATATATTCCTTTCAGACAGTTCTCCTCATCTGCTCCAATGCAGTGTTCATTATCTATCTAATTTTTTCCTATTTTTCCCACAATATCCCGTCTCAGTCCTATTTTATAACAGTGGTGTTATGCAGTATTTGTTCTTCTGTGGCTGACAGTTCACTCAGCATCATGTCTTCCAGGCTCACCAATGTTGTGTAATGTTTGAGGAGTTCATTGTTTCTCAATGTTGTGTAATATTCCATAGTGTGGACAAGTAGTGTTTCCTTCCAACATTCTAACCACAATTTCCAGCACTAAACACATTCTACACATACTATTCTATGACTTGCCTTTTCCTGCTAAAGTTACTTTGGGCTTCCAAGTTAGAGCACTCAACTTTTTTTTTTTAAAAAAAATAGGTTATACAGTACATGACATATACACATTTATCAAGTCTTTTTAAGATGGACAATTATTTCTAATTTTTTATTGTGAACCACTGTAATAAATAACCTTGTTGACATGTACATTTTTCTGTTTCTTAACAACTGTGTCACAATATATGCAGCCTAAAACCCAAAGGTATTCAAAAATCAAAAAGGTATTCAACAATTCACTTTGTTAAAAGATTAGTTCGTTCACTCTTTCACCAACAATATTATACCATTTTATGAAATGTGAATTTTTTAAATTGGCATTTTAGTGAAAGTTTATAAAAATGAAGCATTTTCATTCATTGACACACATTTTCCTCACTCTCCAAAGTGTGAATTCTTGTAAAAAATTAAAAAATACTCAAATCATTTATTAGTTAGCAGGAGGAAGGGTACTTACTTTTATTTTAGTTTCTTGGAGGCTCTCCCTGAGCTGGTCCTGTTCCATCCTGAGGGCTTTCTCCACATTTCTTAGGTCATCTCGTTCCTTAGTTACCAAACTCATATCTTCAAGGGTTTTATGAAGACTCTGAGACAATTTAAACTTCTCCATTTCTATACTTTCGATAATTGAATTCTGGGTCTCTGATTGCTTCTTCAGTTGTTCTATTTGGTACATATTTTCTGTAAGATCATTTTTTATCTTTAGAAGCTGATGTTCCTTCTCTTGAAGTTCTTGGATCTTGAGGTAATCAAATGATAAATTAAGATATTGATAGATATAAATAAAATCTAAATAATAGTTTCTAAGTTAAGTAGGCAGATATCTATTTGCTTTTAATTTTAGGTTAGTTTATATTTTGTTACTTATACAAAAGACTTGATTGAAACTCTTGGTTACTCAGATAACAATGCAAAAAAGGGAAAATACCTGTGCTTTTAAGGTAGTATTTGAGTCATTCAAATCCATTTGCATATTTGAGATTTCATCTGTCTTCTCTGAAATAATCTGTTTGAGTTGATCAATAGTTTCTTGATGCTCTTTCAGATGTATGTGAGCAATTTTCAGTTCCTCTTCTTTTTCTAGATCCTGTATTATTAGTGAAATTTCAAGAAAACAGACAAATCAAATGTACCAGTCATTTCCTTTGGTATGTTAAAATGTTGACAAGGTTTTACAGAGATTACAAAGATATTACATTTAGGAGAATATAATTCTAATGGTATAGAAAGATAAAGGGTTAGCTGTAAAATTTCTCCTCTCCTTCCAGGCCCTTTATTCTCTACTTTGTAAATCACTTCCAATTATAAAGAAATTGTATTACTCCACCTTATTTTTCTTTTTTAAATGTGGTGGAAAATTCATATTAAAAATATGAATTTCCAACATTTATTTAAACCCCCCCCCCCCAAGCCCCACTGTAATCAAATGAATTTCAACCTTAATATCAGAGTAGAACTACTCTGTAGAATTTCCAAGACTAAAACCTTTTATGGAAGTAGAATGTCACATTTACTTCCCATGGAGCAGATGAGGGGTTGATATAATGGCCATTTAGTTAGCAGCTAGGTGTTTCAACCACTGTTTTACCATGTTCTTCTTTACTTTCCCACTGGAATGAACAGATAGCTGACCTTCCAGTGGGTTTTCATAGGCAGTAAGTCATACGGGAGGAGACTGCTAATCTTCCCCTTGTGGATCAGCTGGTAGATTTGAACTGCCTCCCTTTGCATTGGTAGTGAAATTCTTCATGATTAAGCCACCAGAGCTCCTTTTTATTTATCCATCCAATATTAATGAAAGTTAGAATTTTCTACATTATTCATTTCGTCATTGCAACTTGTTCAATCTATATCTTTGCACTAGGGGTTGGTGTGCTGGAATTAGTGAGAATGGCTCAGGAGAAAGCAGGGTTCTAGGGTTGCTAGCAGCTTGATGGAACATAACAACAAGGTCAATAAATTATCCTGCTGAAAAATACCTATAACTCCAATCTTTAAGGTGGTATTAGTTTATACTACAATGAACCCTAGGAAAGGCTGATGGCTTAGTTGTGCTGTCAATTCAAAGGCAGCCTGTTCAAATCCACCTGCTGCACTATGGGGAAAAAGATGGGTAATATCATTCTGTAGTATTCATAGCCTCTGAAAACTGCTGGAGTGTCAGCAGTTGGAGTTGGTACTGACATGACAGGACAAAACAGTAACAACAACAACAACAACAACTATCCACCTTATTGCCCATTTGCAATCACTTGTACATTTCAGTCTAATATACTGTTTACTTCCAAAAAGGATTTTGGGAGCACAAATTTTATGCCATTTTCCCTCTTAATTAAGATAACAAGACCTACCTTTGCCTTTAATTCAGCTTTTAAATTTTCTATATCCCTCTGCATATTTGCTACTTGATTTGTCTTTTCTGACAGATTCCTTCTTAGCGTACTAAGAGTATCTTTGTGCTCATTCAGCTGGATATACACAGTTTTTAGTTCCTCTTTTGCTTCCAGTCCCTTTATAATTGAAAAAAATTAAGAAAATTTAAACATTAACATCATCATAACAACCTCCACATTCTTTTTGTTATCCAAAACCTTGTCATGAGTTAAACTTACTTTAGCTACAAATTCACTAATATTTTCTTTGAGTTGGTTTCTCTCCAGTTCAAGAGATTCCTGCACACATTTCAGTTCATCTCTTTCCTTGGCTATAATTTTTATTTCTTCTTGACTTTTCTGAAATCTTTCAGCCAACTCAAACCTGTCCATTTCTACACTGTGTAGTGCTGACTCTTTGGCTTTGAGATGCTCCATGATTTGCTCCAGCTCACTCACTTTGTCCTGAGCCTCACTGATCTCTTGGACCTTAAAGTAATGTTTAAGTAACAAATTAATAGTCAGAAATACATACTTAAGGGTAAAACATCAAGATGCTTTAAAATTAGATCTCCCCACATTTCCACCAACTCTTCCTTTAGCCTCAATTTACCTTTTTTTTTAATTCACAACTGGCCATTTCTAATTCTCGTTGAATGTTTGACATTTCAGTTTCCTTCTCTGATACAGTCATTCTCAGCTTCTCAATAGTTTCCTTCTGTTCTTTCAGTTGTAAATGAGCAACTTTAAGATCTTCTTCCATTTTCTGACGCTTTATTGTTAGAGAATATGGAAAGAAAATTTTAGAGAAACATTATAAACATTACAATTAATTTTTTTCCAAAGGTTTAGTTCTGACAAAACCAATTGCTTACAAATTATTTTTGGGGAAAAAACCCCCCAAAAAACAAAAACCCACACCAAAAACCAAATACAAAACTCTCCAAAAAATGGAGGGAAAACAAAGAAAAAACCTACTGTACAGATGAGTTCTCCAAAGTTTTGTTTGAGTTGCTCATTTTCAGATTGGAGATCTTCTTGGAGCCTCTTTAGGTCATCTCTTTCTTTAGCTACAGACTTCATTTCTTCTTGACTTTGTTGAAGTTTCTCAAATAACTTAGAAATTTCCATTTCTGCCATCAGTAGTGTGGAATCTTTGGCTTTTAATTGCTCCTCCATTTGCTCCACCTCACTTATCATTTCTTTAGTTTCAATGTCTTTTTCAATCATATTGGATGACTGTTCTTTGTCTTGAGCCTCTTGGATCTTAAAAGGATCAGAAAACAGGATAGTGGATAAAGAAAAATATTATGCAGGGCTCAATAGATCATCTGCACAGCAATCCTTCTGTCTTACCAGTCATGTGCTATTTAGGCTTTAAATAGTTATTTACTGAAGGCTAGAAGCTTTAGCACAAAATGTCACATGAGATATGCACAGCTTATGTTTTTGAAACTCATAGGTTAGTGGTAAAGAGATATTTTGCATAAATCTTGGTAAATGCATTGAGTCTTCCATTGAAGACCCCCCGCCTCCTCATTGTAAGTAGAAATGACATTCTAGGATAGTAAGTTTCAGATGAGATCTGAAAGATGGGAGAGCATTAACTAATTTTTTTTTTTTAAAAAAAGAAGAGGAGGAAGAGGAAGAAGAAGAAGAAAAGAAAAAGATGTATAGAAGTACTCCAGGTAAGGATAGCACAACATCTGAAATCTATGAGGTAAAGAAGGGTGAGATTAACATCCCTGGAGCATGAGGGGAAAGAGAATGTAAGTCCAGAGACCAATAAGGGCCAAAGATCCAGGGCCTCATAGGCCATGTGTGAATTCTGCTCTTTACTCCAAAAGTAAACATGTACTATCAAAAGGATTTAAGAAGGAACTGACAAAGTAGATACGTTATAAAAACACCAATCAGGCTTAAATGGGGAACAAATTATAGAATTTTATGTAAGAGCAAAGGTGGGTAGACTGATTAGGAGGTTAGTGCAGAAAACGAGGGAAAGAAATTATGTGAGCATGGCTCAGAGTGATGGTAATGTGGACAAAAAAGTACATAAATAGCTTTAGATTATTACATACATAAAAATCAATAAGGCCTTGTGAGTGACTGAGGACTAAAATAAGAAAGTTAAGTCCCTTATCAGGTGGTAGCGGGAATAGATTCAAAGGAAAAAAACAGAGACTTCATTTTTGGCTTTATCCTTTCCTACAGTTTAGCAGAGTGTTTTTCTATACGATGGTTAGTATTTTAGAAAATAGCCAATTTCTTGGGATTTGTTTCTCTCCATTTCAAGAGTTTCTTAGTACTCATGGAGTAGAATTTGTTGTTGTTGTTATGTGCCGTCGAGTCGTTTCCGACTCATAGCGACCCTATGCACAACAGCCCTAAACCCTGCTCTATCCTGC
>NW_006399872.1:9647789-9655278 GCF_000299155.1 Elephantulus edwardii
TGATTGCATGTTTGATCTATCTCCGACTGTAAAAGTTGGTACAATTTTAATTATGTTTCCAAGTACTTCGTGATTAAGAGACATTTTAAAAAAGAAATAGATAAAACCTAATAGTAACATTTGGAAGCAGGAAGAGCATCCATTTCCTAAGCAACCTGCCTCTGGAAACTATGAATGTTGAGAAACGATGATAGTTATAGAAAATCTTCAGGCCTTTTGTTCACAGGGTCTCTATCAGTCTTGCTCAGCAATCAACAACAACAATAACAACAACAACAACAACAACAACAACAACAACAGTAACATTATAACAATGGCATAACTGTTTGATTCCTTAAAGAAAACATTTCCAAATGAGGACAAAAAGATAAAACTTACTTTAGCCAAAGTTACCTTGAGGTCTTCTTTCAGCTGATCACATTCAACTTGAAGTGCTTCGTTTAGCGTTTTAAGATTGTCTCTCTCTTTAGTGATATATTTTACTTCTTCATAACTTTCTTCAAGCTTCACAATCAACTTTTCCACATCTATGCTTGTAGATGTCGAGCCCTTAGCTTCCAGATCACTTTCCAATTGCTCCAGTTCCTGTGTTGCTTGCTGGCCCTCACTGACTTCTTTCATGTTAGGAACTGACTTCCTTTCCACGTGAAGTGCTGGCATCTTTAGACATTCACAAAATACTAAAGTGAGTATCTGAATATCATAATTTTGTAAAGGGAAAGGATCAGAATACTTTCCATAGTCACAGAGGTGATCGAAACCCCCAGGGTCCACCTCAGCTCACCATTTCCCCTTTACTTCCTCTAAAGATGTTCAATACTTTTCTGCCAATTATATTCTGTCATAGCTTTATTTCCAGTTTGCATCCTAAAGTGAATCATTCTCTTAAGCAGCACTCTAAGCCCTCCGATTCTTACACATTATCAATAAGTGGTTAATTCAGGCAGGTGCATGTGCAGGTATTCACTTCTAACTAAGTTTGAAGATACCATTGGAGAAAGGTAATCGTTGAGAAAACTACAATTCAATAAATAAAGTTTTCATCCTTACAAAGTTCTCAAGGCTAATTCTCAATTTTTCTAACTTATACAGAGTGAATTTCATGGGAAGTTTTCACATAAAAATCTATATTTAACATATTAGAAAATATAGTTTCTTTGTACAATTACATTGGAAGGAATGGACAATATTTTACTCATATGCATAATCTCTAAATTATTCTAGTTATCACAATATTTTATTTTCTTCATAACATTTAACAGTTTCTAAAATTACCTTGTTTGCTTATCAGTTGTAGTTGGAACGTGCCAGAGTCACCTGTTGCTTACTGCAATCTCGTATACAACAACTATGATGTCTGCCCTGTCCTGAGCCAGTTTCACTGACTCCAACACACCTACCCCCAATGCTCGTTACTGTTACAGCCCATCTCATCTGGAGTCTTCCTCTCCTGTGCTGTCCCTCCAACCTTTCAAGCATGTTGTCCTTCTCCAAGGAATGGTCCCTCCTGGCCAAGTGCCCAAAGTAAGTGAGATGGAGCTTCAAAACCCTAGTGTCCAAGAAGTAACTTGGCTTCATCCTCTTAGACAGACCTATTTGTTTTCATTGTGGTCCATGGTATGTTCATGACTCTTCTCCAGCATCACAACTCAAAAGCATCAATTCTTCTTCTGTTATCCTTAGTCACTGTCTAGCTCCCTGAAGCACAGCAAGTAATTACAAAGGCCATGGCCTGTTTCAGGCATACCTTTGTCCCTAGACTGATATCATTGCTTCTCTGTACTCTGGAGAAGTCCCTGACGACAGATTTTCCCCAGTGCAATTCATGTTTTGATTTCCTGATTGGTGGTGCTAAGAGTGTTGATTAGAGAGGCAAGTAAGCTTTAATTATTAACAACCCCAATCTCTGCTCCATCTCTCATGGCTCTGTGAATTGGCCCAGTGGTGAGAATCTTTGTTTTCTTGATGTTGAGCTCCAGTTCATATTGAAGACTACAGTTCTTGATGTTCTGTGGCAAGTGCTTCAGGTTCTCCTCAATTTCAGCAAGCAAGGTTTTGTCATCTATATAATGTCGGTCATTGATAAGTCTTCCTCCCATCCTGATGCCACATTCCTCCTCATAAAGCCTAGCCTCCTGAATGATCTGTTCTGCATATAGATTGAAAAGGTGTGGAGACAGGACTCATCCCGGACACCTTCCCTGATTTTGAACGATGCAGTGTTTCCCTGCTCTGTTCTGAGGACTATTTCTTGGTTTGAGTTTAGGTTTTAGATGAACACAATCAAGTGTTCTGGGATTCTCATTCTCCTCAACATTAGCCACAATTTGTTGTGATCCACACAGTCAAAAAAATAAAAAAGGGGAAAAAGCCAAAAAACCCCCCAAAAACACTATACAACATAAATAAGTCTAGAAGACATGAGCTGAGTGAAATATCTCAGTCAGAAAAGGACAAATACTGTGTAACACCACTGTTATAAATTCTTTATGAACACCAGAATAAATTATGTATTTGGATTTCTTCTAAAAAAAAAAGCCCTTGCATAGTCAATGAAACACAGATAGACATTCCTCTGGTACTCTGTGCTTTCAACCAAGATCCACCTGACATTGACAATAAAGTCTCTAGTGCCAGGGCCTCTTCTAAACCTAGCTTGTAATTCTAGTAATTCTCTCTTGGTTCCATTTACCACTTTCTATTTACAATGTAATTTTTATGAATATAGCTTTAGTCTACTTTATGATTTTCCATTACTTAGGACTGACTGTGCCTGGCATAGCAGCCATTCAACAAGTAAATGACCAATAAATTAATGGGCCATAACTGCATGTATGTCCCACAGTGGAGAAAGGAAGGAAGAAGGGACAAATTATAGAAGAAAGAAGAAACAATATAACTTTTCTTGTAATTTAGCATTGGTGGTTTTCCCTACACCTTGAATATTTATTGAGCAGTCTTCTCAAAACTATTTCTTCTTAGTTTGTCAATTGTTTGTTAGTATTCTTTTAGATTCATGTGAATAATTTTTAAACCTTCTTTTGTTTGCATGTGAAATGTAAACTTTATTACATCATAATTCCATTAATGCCTCCTCTTCCCAAATGGCTCAGCTTTTTGTCCAAATTACTTTTATTGTTGTTATTGTTGAGAATGGTTATCAATTTACCAGTTTATTCATGTACAAGCCAGTGAAACTGGTTGCATTCTCTGAGCAGTACAACTACTCCCAAGCCCCTTAATTTTTTCCTTCTCTAAAACATAAATTCATTGCTCTTGATGGTTCAAATATAATCCTTCAAGTTGCTTTTGAAAATTTGATTCTGTTCAGAAAGATTTTTTCTTTTCAGAAAGATTTTTTTAAAAGCACCATGTTCAAGGCAGATGTTCTTTACTAATTAGGTTCAACTATTATTTGGCTTTGAGAAGATTTTAGGGCATATTCTGTATTTAAGATTGAAAAGATTATTTCAGCACCATGTTTTGGTGGTTCGTTTGGCTTTCCCAGCTTCAGAAAGTACAGATTTGATGATAATTTGAAACCTGTCATGCATTTCCCCCCTTTTGATCAAGATTCTTCTTTATAATCTTTGATCTAAATGTTCAATAATGGCAGTCGGGTACCAGCTAGTTCTTCTGGTGTCATGACAAAGGAAGCAGTCATTCATAGACACAATGAATCTGTTGTAAAAACAGAGAAAGGGAACACTGCATGGTTTAAAATTAGGAAAGGTGTGCATCAGGGTTGTATCCTTTCACCACACCTATTCAATCTATAAGCTGAGCAAATCACTTGAGAGAAGCTGGACTCTATGAAGAATATGGTATCAGGATGAAGGGAGGCTCATCAATAACCTTCGTTATGCAGATGACACAATCTTATTTACTAAAAGTGAGGAGAACTTGAAGTATTTGCTGCAGAAGGGTAAACATTATAGCCTTCAATATGGATTGCATCTCAACATTAAGAAAACAAAAATCTTCATCATTGTAGCAGTAGGCAACATAATGATAGATGAAGAAAAGATTGGGAGTGTCAATGACTTTATCTTACTTGGATCCACAATCAACACCCTTGGTGTCAGGAGATCAGGAGATATACTGGGAAAGCCTGTATTCAAGGAACTCTCCAAATGATCAAGGAGCATGATGTCAGTTTGAGGACTAAGGTGTGCTTGATTCTGGCCATGGTCTTTTCAGTAATTTGTTATGTACTGTAGGGGTGGGCAATGAATTAAGATGACAGAGAAACAATTGATAGCTTGAGCTGTGGTGTTGGACAATAGTGCTGAATATTACATGGACTGCCAAAAGAACAAACAAGTATGTCTTAGAGAGGGTGCAGCCAGAGTGCTCCTTGGAAGCAAAGATTATGAAGCTGTGTCTCACATACTTTGGGCTTGTTGCTAGGAGAGATTACTCCTTAGAGAGGAACATCATGTTTGGAAAGGTGGAGGGATGGAGGAGAGAAAGACCCTTAACCAGGCAGACTGACACAGTGACTGCTGCAATAAGTTCTAGGGTGTCAGGGAGTGTGAGGATGGCAAATAATAGGTCAGGATTCAGATCTGTTGTTCATAAGATCACTATAACTCAACAATACCTAAGAACAAATAACAATTTCTTGTTCTAGGTAAAGAGAGCAATAACTGTGTCTTGGATGGTTGCTTGTAAGCTTTTACAACCCTAGGCACTACACAATGAATTACAAAGTAAAATAGAAGGGAGCTCTGGTGACCTAGTGGCAAGAAGCTGCACTGCAATCCCAGAGATGCATGGTTCAAATCCACCAGATGCTCTGCTGAAGGAGGAGGGGCAATCTCCTCCTGTACCAGTCAGATCTGATTTGACGGTACACGCACAAAAATTAATAATAAAATAAAAAAAAAGAAATTAAAAAAAGTAAAATAGAAGCATCAAGCACATTAGTAGACCAATTAACTGAGATGTACCATGAAATGTTGTATAGTATAGGTTTAGAAGAAGCCATGGCACTAGGCACATTAAAGTCAACGTTAGATGGATCTTGGCTGAAAGCAGAGAGTACCAGAGGACTGTCTATTGCCATTGACTATGCAAAGGCATTTGACTGTGTAGATAACAACAAATTGTAGCTAACCTTAAAAAGAATGGGGGTCCCAGAACATGTAATTGTGCTTATGTAAAACCAATACTTGGTACAGAAAGCAGTAGTCAGAATAGAGCAGGGAAATAATACATGCTTCAGGTTCAGGAAAGATGTGCATCAGGGATGCATTCTATCTTCCTAACTTTTCAATCTATATACAGAACAGATCATTTGGGAGGCTGGACTTTATGAGGAGGAATGTGGCATCAGGATTGGAAGAAGACTCATCAACAACCTACATTATGCAGCTGACACAACTTGCTTGCTGAAACTGAAGAGGACATGAGATCTTTCCTGCAGAAGGGCAAGGACTATAGTCTTCAATATGGATTGGAGCTCAACATCAAGAAAACAAAGATTCTCACCACTGGGTCAACTGGCAGCTTCATGATGGATAGAGAAGAGATCATTGATAACTTCAGCTTGATTGGCTCCACAATCAACACTCTTGGCACCAGCAACCAGGAAATCAAAAGACGAGCTCGGAAATTCCACTGTCAGGGACTTCTCTAGACTACTAAAGAGCAATGATGTCAGTCTGGGGCCTGAAGTGCATCTGATCCAGGCCATGGTCTTTGCAGTTATGTACTATGCACCTACGAGCTGGGCAATAACTAAGGATGACAGAAGAAGGATCGATGCCTTTGAGTTGTGGTACTGAGAAGAGTGTTGCACATACCACGGACTATTAGGAGAACAAATAGGTCTGTCCTGGATAGGACGAGAAAAGGCTGCTCCCTGGAAGCGAGGATTTGAGGCTTCATCTCATATACGTTGGGCATGTGGCCAGGAGGGATCAGTCCTTATAGAGGGACATAATGCTTGGAAGGGTTGAAGGGCAGGAGAGGATGATCCAGGATGAGATAGATTGACTCAGTGACTGAAGAAATGCAATTAGGTCTGTCAGATATGATGAGATTGGCTCAGGGTAGGGTGGGCTTCATAATGAATATATACATAGGGTTGCTATGAGCTGCAGGTGACTGACTCAATGGCACATAACAACCACCACCACCATGAAATGTTAGGCTGTACATAAAATCAGTCTCAGGAGCTCCTTTTTTTTTTTAAGTCATTGTTAAGAAATCTATCACATAAAGTTTTCTGACTCAATTTTTCATAATTGCATACCAACTGAATTAGCTTTTATAAGAATTTTTACAGGTAAAGGAAAAAGTACTTACTGTAGCTTCAATTTCTCTTATATATCCTTTAAGTTGATTTATCTCTGTTTCAAATGACTCCTGTAATTTCCTTAGATCATTTCTGTCTTTGGTTATAGATTTCATTTCTTCATTATTTTCATAAAGTTTCTGAGTCAACTCAAGTTTCTCTGTTTCCATACATTTCAATGTTAAACTTTTGCCATTTAACTCATCCTTTAAATTCTTAATTTCACTTATCTTTGTCTGCATCTCATTCATTTCTTCTCTTACACTGGTGAGTTGCTGTTCCTTTTCTTCAAGTTGTTGGTTCTTAAAAGAAAGTTTTTATAATCCTTATTTTGCTTGTATTGCTTCACAATTCTTACATAAAGCTAAAAAAAGAATTCTGGCAGCCTTGCCTACTTCTCATAAATAGATAAGTGAAATTAAAAAGTAATTTAATATCTCAAATGTAGCAAATAACAAGGTATTAAGTAATTTTTAAGATGGTAAAGAGAAAAATTTTAAAAAAAGAAAAATATCCCTCATTAATATGTATATATAATACTAAATAATTATAGTTTCTTGTTAAGAAATTTTAAAATAATTTCTTTTCATTTTGTATAAAGTTCTTAAGGTGTGCCACGTATGTATCTTGACAGATTAACCTTCACAGGGTGTATACAGCACTTCTTTGGTTAAAACATGAATTAAGACAAAGTTTTAGTGAACTGAATAGGAATGAAAAAATACCCAAATATTAGGAAAAACACTTCCTAAAAGAACTATAAAGGAAGCTACAGTAACTTTTCCATAATAAACGTGGTACCATGCTTGGATTACATAAACATAGTAGTGGGTACATTGTAGAATTACTCGGGCAGTACAACTGATAGAAGAATCTTAGCTCCTACATAAATACTCTAACTGTGCTCCTATGAAAAGAAACTACAAACTTTGAAAAAAGAAGGAATCTGAAAATATGAGGAAAAGACCCAAATCATGTATTACAGCCCTACATACTAAACATTTAACTTATAAGGTAGGGAAAGTTTTGCATACTTTTATAATCTTTATTTTTCTCTTCCCTTAAACAAAGTAATAAAACAAATGAGGGGGAGGGGTGGAATGGGGTGGGCGGGGAGAAGGGTGCAACAATGAATGAATGGAATTCCAAAATCTCTGTAGATGTTCATTGAAATGAAAAATAAATAAA
>NW_006399872.1:9655378-9668038 GCF_000299155.1 Elephantulus edwardii
TATTGGTAGCTTAGAAGACACATCTCAAAAATTGTAGCATAATTACAGTAGCACAAGATGAGAATAGACATTCATAAGTATAAAATTAATCAAGAAAAAAATTCTTATTCATACTACCACTAATGAAGTATATTAAGATTAAATCTTAGAAATATCTCTATCAAAAATAGATAAAATTATAAAAGTTTATTTTAAAGTCTATCAATTATTTTTGTGTAGCCTAATCACATACTACTGAAGCAGAAGTGGTATCCACTTCTGAAATACTTTGCCTCCGGAAACTCTATGAATTTGGAGAAACGATGAACGTTATACAAGTGCTCAGGTCTTTCGTTCATAGGGTTGCTATGAGTCATCTATGACTCCATGGCACTTAACAACACCACCACCCACATAGAGTACTGTGGGGCCTAGTGGATAGAAAGTTATGCTACCAAATCAAAGGTGGGTGATTTTAATCTGCGGCCCTCAGGCCTGGTTTTAAAAGTTTTTGGTCAAACATTCTTCTAAGTGGTATAGCACTGGTCTGTCCATTTGCTGTACAGAGGTAACTCGTGGTTGCTGTGATGCTAAACACTGTGACACTGATGCATCAAATGCAATAATGGTTATCATGGTGGACAATGTTTGGTGGAGCTCTCCTATTAAAACTAGCTTGGAAGCAGGAGTGGCATCCACTTCCAAAATAGCTTGCCTCTGGAAACTCTACGAATTTGGACAAACAATGAAAACTATACAAGCGTTCAGGTCTTTCCTTCATGGGGTCACTATGAGTCGTCTACGACTCAACGGCACTTAAGAACCAACACCACCACCACCACCACCACCACCTAATCACATGATAATAACAACCGATACAATATATATAAAGCAGTCTCCAAAGAGCATTTTACTCTATAATGTAAATATTTTAAGGCATCAAAGAAAGGAAGCATTAGTGATATATCTTATATTTGGAGAACACATATACATCCCCACAAGAGCAGGATATTTGTTTTTTCTGACTAATGAACTTTAAGCACCTAAATCAGTGCCCTGTTTATTATGGTTGTGTCTAATAAATAAATATTTAATGAAAGAATATATCATATAGCTTAAAATGGAGTTTAGTTTAGATGATAAAAGGCCTCCTCCTAGCTAAGGATTTTAGAATAATCTTATTCTCATAAGGAAGGGTTGTTAAAGTCCAAGTGTCATTAAGACCTATTCATTTAGAGATATATACTAATTTGGGGATTGGGTGTATGGGGAATAAAAATTTATTACTGGAAGGAAACTTAAAAAAAAAACAACCCTCACCCTTTCCTTTAGATTTTCTTCAACTTTTGCCAGCATTTCATAGGTCCTTGAAAGCTCCTCTTCTTTCTCAAGGGTCTCACTCTTTTCTTGTGCCATTATCTCCTTTTGCTTTTTTAGCTGATCATTAAGAATTCTTAACTCTTCCTGGTTTTCAATAGTCTAGAATTAAAATCAATCAACAAATAAATGTTGAGAGTAAACTAAATATTAGCTTACATTTATAAAGTTAGGGGGAAAACAGTCATTTTATTCTGACTGTACATAAAGAAACCAGAGAAAACTGTACCAGAAAAGACTAACTAAATAGAAAGTGAGTAGTTAATATATTGATTTAATGCATTGTCATCAAATTGGAACCAACTTATAGGTGGTTCTCCAGAAGGTTTTTAGAAGGTAAATCCCATGGGAGAGGATTGCCCATCTTTTTTCCTGCGAAGCATTCAGGAGAATTCAAATGACCAGAGAGAGTGCCACCTTTGGGTGAGGAGTATAAGACCAGTACACTGAAAACCTACACTCATATACACCCACACACCAGTGAGAGAACAGAAGATTCCTAAAAGATATGTAGACAATGGCCAATAATTACATAGAAACGCTTTAACATTATTAGTCATCATGGAGATGCAAATTAAGACAATAATGTAGTACATATTCACTAGAACGGTTAAAATAAAAAATATTACAATATGAAGTATTGGTAAGAATGAAAAGACATGAAAATTCCAATTTATTGGTTGTTGTTATTATGTGCCGTCGAGAACATAAAGAATTTATTGGTAGGAATAAAAAATTAAACTATTTGGAAATCAGTCTAGTAAATCATTATAAAGTTAAATATCCAGATCCCTAATACTCAGTTAATTAGTTTAGGTGCTCCATAAATAAAAACAAAACAAAACAACCACACCAAACCCAAAACCATCACCAAAAAACAAACATGTCCATAAAATGATTTATATAACAATATTCATAGCAGTTTTATTGAAAATAGTCAAGTACTTGAAATAATGCAAATTTCTATCAGGGGAAAAAAATAGAGAAGCAAATTATAGTATATACATAAAATGTAAAAGGAATTATAGAAAGAATCAGACACATAAAAACACATACTATATGATCTTACAAGTTTTAGAAGATATAGCTACCTATATATTAGTTCACTTAACATATGTAAACAACTCAGTGACAGTGGGTTTGGTTTGATTTTTTTTTTTTAGAAGTTGGTAAAACGTACAAAGACGTAGACACATTATCATATACATTATAAAAAATCTTACCATTTCAATGTTTTCCTTTAGGTCAGCCTTCAATTGCTCTTTGTCTGCTGTAATACTCTCTAACATTTGGTGCAGTTCATTTTTCTCCTGAAGTAGAGAAAGCTCAGTCAGCTCATCATCTCCAACATCGGAAATCAGTTGAGTTTGCTGGTTTTCTGAGTTTGGGATTTTGTCTATGTAGATTGTCTATAATGCAGAGAATTTAAAAAATAATTTTACAGTAATAAAAATAGTTGATAATGATATTGCTTGTTGTTGTTGTTGTTATGTGCCGTCGAGTCGCTTGCTACTCATAGTGACCCTATGTACAACAGCCCTAAACTCTGCTCTGTCCTGTGTCAATCACATTGTCTCTGACACTCCCATCTCGATTACCCCAGTCACTGAATCAATCCACCTCATAGAGGGCCTTCCCTTCCTGTGGTGTCCCTCCCAAGCATGATGTCCTTCTCCAAGGACCGGTCTCTCTTTACAACATATCCAAAGTATGTTAGAGGGAGCCTCAGAATCCTTGCCTCCAAGGAGCCACCTGGTTTAACCTTTTCCAGGATGAATCTGTTTGTTTTCCTAGCAGTCCATGGTACTCTCAATACTCTTTTCCAGCACTACAGCTCAAAGGAATAAATTCTCCTTCTATGCTCCTTGGTCATTGTCCAACTCTCTGATTCATACAGTGATTGCAAAGACCATGGCCTGTATCAGGCGTACTTTAGTCTCCAGAGAGAAACCATTGCTCTTCAGTACTTTGGAGAGGTCCCTAACAGCACATTTTCCCATGGCAATATGACTTTCAATTTCCTGGCTACTGGTGCCAAGAGTGTTGACTGTGGAGCCAGGCAAACTAAAGCTGTGTACAATCTCAATCTCTTCACCATCCATCCTGATTCTGCCAATTGGTCCAGTGGTGAGAATCTTTGTCTTCTTGACATTGAGCCTCAATCCATATAGGAGGCTGCAGTCCTTGACCCTCTGCAGCAGGTGCTTCAGGTCCTCTTCATTTTCAGCAAGCAGGGTTGTGTCATCTGCATAACGCAGATTGCTGATAAGTCGTCCACCAATCTTGACCCCACATTTCTCCTCATAGAGCCCAGCCTCCCGAATAATCTGTTCTGCATGCAGGTTGAAAAGGTATGGCGATAGGATGAATCCCTAGTGTATGCCCTTCCCAATTTTGAACCATGCAGTGTTCCCTTGCTCTATTCTGATGACTGCCTCCTGGTCCAAGTATAGGTTTCGCCTTAGAACGATCAAGTGTTCTGGGATTCCCATTCTTCTCAGAGTCAGCCATAGTTTGTTATGATCCACACAGTCAAATGCCTTTGCATAGTCAATGAAACACAGATAGACATTCCTCTGGTATTCCCTGCTTTCAGCCAAGATCCATCTAACGTCAGTTACAATATCTCTAGTACCACGACCCCTTCTAAACCCAGCCTGGACTTCTGGCAGTTCCCTGCTGATGTGCTGTTCCAGTCACTTTTGGATAATCTTCAACAGAATCTTGCTTGCATGTGAAATCAATGATATTGTTCTATAGTTTCCACACTCTGATGGGTCACCCTTCTTTGGAATGGGAACAAATATAGATCTCTTCCAGTCAGTTGGCCAAGTGGTTGTTCTCCAGATTTCTTGGCACAACTTGGTAAGCACATCGAGGGCAGCATCTGTTAGCTGAAATATGTCAGTTGGTATACCATCTATTCCTGGGGCCTTATTTTTTGCCATTTCCATCAAAGCAGCCTGAACGTCTTCTTTCATCACCATAGGCTCTTGCTCATATGTTGTTTCATAAAATTCTTCTGTGTCTGCCAATTCCTTTAGATACAGTGATTCAGTATATTCTTTCCATCTTCTTTTAATACTTTCTGGATCATTATTGCTTGTTATGTACCACATATTCTCATATATAACCTGTACTTTAGCCTTAAGAAAGGAACGTGATTCAAATTCACCAGCTTGCTCCCCAGGAGAAGGATGGGCAATCTCCTCTTATACAATTAACTGCCTCTGAAAACCCACTAGGAGGTCAGTTATGGGTTGGTTCCAAATCAACAGTACATAGTAACAACATGGCCTTTATGAAAGAAGCTCTGGTGGCATAGTTTGCTATGAGGTGCACTTCTAACCAAAAGGTCGGCAGTTTGAATCTACCCGTCTTTGAAGGGCTGAGTTGTTGCAGGAAAGGTCTCTTCCTTTTTTTCTACTATTAAGGAACATAGTGCTATTAAATGTGAAACTTTGCTTAGCAAGAGAAAGATGAGCAGTCTCTACCCATAAAATTTTACAGCTTCTTTCAGACACTCTGAGTGGGAATAAACTTCACTGGCAGTGAGTTATTGCTTTAGATCAGTATTATCATCACCATTAAACATGATAATATTAAACCCCAGGTGAATTCTCGTGGTAAGAAGCTGCGCCGCAATCCTGAAGGCACGTGGTTTGAGGCCACCAACTGCTCATTGGGAGAAGGATGGACAATCTTCTCCCGTAAGATTAACTGCCTCTCACATCAAGTCCTGATGGTAAAAAATGGTTTCTGAATTTGTCAGGTGTCCCATGGAGAGTTAAGGTCACACCACCCCGGTTCAGAACCACTGCTTTCAGATTTCAGACAATGCAGCAAGACAAAGAAAAGTGAATACATATTGTATTTAGAGAAGGAGTGATCAGGTTATTCCTACTTGTGAGTTACTCTAAATTAAAATCCAAGATTTAAAAAAAATAAAATAAAATAAAAGATTAACTGCCTCGGAAAACCTGCCAGAGGGTCAGCTATGGGTCGGTCCTGACTCTACAGTACACCACCACCACCACCACCACCACAACAACAACATCAAAACTCTGAGAGGGTAACTCAGTTTGTCAGAGCCACTTTGAAAACAAAGCCAGATGTTTAATTCAATGCTGCCACCTTCAGAGTTTGTGCTTTGGACCCAGCCCACTACTAAGAATTACCTGGTTAGCTACTGATAATTAATAGATACCTTGCTGCACGCCTGGCTGCTCAATCCATCAGGCAATTTTCTCCCTTGTGACTCAGTCTTTAAAAACCCTCTAGAAGATCAGCTATACGTCGGTTCTGACTTGACAGCACACAACAACAACAACAACATATTGTATGCCAGGTTAACTTGACTTTATATAAACTAAGCACAGTAAGCAAAAGATATTTGCTTTTCTTTCCTATGTGTCTTCTATAAAAATTCTCTAGGTTTTCAACTAATAGTACTATGCTTCTTAGTATTAGAAAAGGAGGAAGAAAATGTTTCTAAAATAAAGAAATCAGCCCTTCAAGGCCTGTCAATTATTCCCCATTCCCTATATCCTGCAAATTTTTATTTTCAGATGCAATTCTATTTGTAAAAGCCTAGAGGCTTCCTGACTTTGGTTTTTTTTATATGTAGAGGACAAAGTAATATTTATAGAATTCTATCTCTCTTGTGGTTACAATCTACCAGCAGCTCTTTGGGAGAAAGATGGGCAGTGTCCTTCTGTGGGATTTACAGCCTCCGAAAACCCACTGGAGGGTTGGCTATGAGTTGCTTCTCACTCGATGGTAATGACTTTGAGATCTCACACGATACTAGCATAACTCATCTCTATACATTTTTCATATCTTGACTAAGAAATGCATTTTAGGATAAATTCATTTATCCATAAATGTCTTATGTAGAAGTAAGCTAATATAAGGACTTAATGGTAAAAGAGACAAAGACTGATACAATAATTGTTAGTGTGAAATCAGGGCACCACTATAGGCAGCCTCATGATATATGGACAAAAGACTAGTTTTCAATGATTTCATTATTTGGTGGTGTAGAAGGGTACTGAATATCTATCCTATGACCTGTCAAACAATCTGTCTTGGAGAGTGTTCCTTATAGGCCAAGAAGCTTAAACTTCATTTCACATACCTGGGGTATATTGTCAGTCCTTGGAAAAGGTTATCATGCTGGGAAAGGGAGAGGGTCAGAGAAAGAGTAGAAGACTCACAAAAGATGGATTGACACAATGACTAATAATGGGCTTGAGTGTATTGGAGATATTGAGGATAGTTCAGGACAGGGCAAGGTTTAGATGTGTTGTTCATAGAGTCGACATGAGTTGTAAGCAACTCAAAGGCTCCTAGGAACAACAACATAATGATATGCTAGTCTCAGAAACATTTAGCTGTATGTTAGCTATACAAATTTAAAAATTTTGTTGTTGTTAAATGCCTTCGAGTCACTTGTGACTCATAGCGACCCTATGTACAACAGTCCTAAACTCTGCTGTCCTGTGCCAATCGCACTGTCTCTGACACACCCTTCCTGATTACCTCAGTCACTGAATCAATCCACCTCATAGAGGGCCTTCCCCTCCGGCACTGTCCCTCCACCCTCCCAAGCATGATGCCCTTCTCCAAGGACCGGTCTCTCCTCACAACAAGTCCAAAGTATGTTAGACGGAGCCTCAGAATCCTTGCCTCCAAGTAGCTGCCTAGTTTAACCCTTTCCAGGATAGTTTATAATAACTTATGACCATCTTAAAGAATGCTGGTGACTCAATAGTTACACCTCCCGGATGTTAACAGAAAGGTTTATGGTAGCAACTCAATGGGAAGAAGAATTAGTTGTTCCTATAAAGAAGGAAGCCAGGCTGCTCCTTGGAGGCAAGGATTCTGAGGCTTCAAATGACAAACCTTTGGACATGTTGCAAAAAACGACCCATCCTTGGAGAGAGATGTCCTGCTTGGGAGGTTGGAGGGACAGCACAGTAGGGGAAGACCCTCTATGAGGTGGATTGATTCAGTGACTGGGGTAATCAGGATGGGTGTCTCGGAGACAGTGAGATTGGCACAGGACAGAGCAGGGTTTAGGGCTGTTGTACTTAGGGTCGCTATGAGTCGCAAGCAACTCGATGGCACATAACAACAACAACAACAGAGTTTTTAAAGACATGTCAAATATGTGGAGTCTCAGAAAAGAAAGTACTGTACAGTTTGAACTTTTGCTTTCCCTTTTAAAATTGATTATGGTAAGCTACATCCTGTCAGTTTCAACACATAGAGCTATGCTTATAATACTATTGCTGGTTGTTAATACGAGTATTTGATGATCAAGGTCATAATTATGTATTTTAGAATGTGACATTAAAAAACTATAATGCTTCTAAATAAGAACATAAACACTTGAAAAAGAAATACCCCTTACCTTTTCCTGATTTTCAACCATAATTTCTTCTATGCTTTCTTCTACTTGCAAATTCCTGGGAGTTTCTTCAGAAATTTTCATCTTCAGGGTATTAATTGTTTCTTGGTATTGTTTCAAACATTCAAGAGCATCACGTAATTGATCTTGTGTGTCTATATTCTTTGTAAAAGAAATATAAAAAGAATGTTATTAGAGTCTGGAACAAGGTAAACAATTTCATAGTTACTAGTTTATCATAAATAATTAATAAAGGCTTTTATAATTTTAAAAGTGTCTCCAAATTTTTAAAGTTTAGTCAATCCAATTTTTCTTTTTTACCATGTTTACAGTGTCTTGGATATCATTTTTGAGTTGGTCTCTTTCAATTTGCAGGCTTTCTTGGAGTTTTCTTAGGTCATCTTTTTCTTGGGTTATGGTTTTCACTTCTTCCAATGTTTGTTGCAGTTTCTCATTAGCCAATGTTTTCTCCTTTTCTATAGTTTGCAGCCTAGAATCTCTACTTTCTATTTCTTCCTTCAGCCTTTCCATTTCATTTAACCTTTCTTGATAATCAGCTGATTTCTCCTGAAGTTCATGGCTTTTATGAGAAAGCTTTAAAAGAAGAAAAAAAAAAATAAATGTAATACAGTATTCCATGGCCATAAACATGAAACTTAAATCCCAGAAGCTAAAAAGAACTTCTTTAAAAGTACCAACCTCTATCTTGACATCATCCAAACTTAAACCAAGTGTTTTAATTTCTTTGGAGAGGGCTTCTAAGTCTCGAGTCAGTCTTGCATTCTCCTCAAGGACCAGCTTATATTTGTCTTCATAGTCCATGTCACGGCTTTTAAAATCTTGGAATTCTTGATCAATACTTTTATAATTGAGCTGTGTAGCTGCTAGGTCATCTTTAGTTTTCTTAATTTCTTCTAATAAACCTTGAATCCTACTGTCCTTATCAGCTACTTCAGAAAGAAGCTTGTCTTTTTCTGATGTTGTTAGATTAAGTTCTTCAGATTTATCACGTATCTATGGAAAAGAAATATGATTCATGATTGTTAGTCATTTATGGTCTATTGAAGTTAGTTTAGAGGGTAGAAAAACTCTTATCTATAAAAGAACACATTTAAATTAAACAATCTGACTGAACAAAGGCATTATTTTCATTGTTATCTTTTTATAACTTAATATATTATCCTGTTAATCTGTTTGGGTTATATTAAAAATTGGATTAAGTATGAACACTTTCTCAGGATGTCTCTTTATTTCCTTACCTACCACTCTATAAAGTATTTTCTAACTTTGGAGCATGGCAAGAGTTTTATGGCTTTTCTCAGAACTTGACTTGCATTTAATGTCTTTTCCTTAGAATCTCTGAATGCAGTTCAGATTTCCAAAATCTTAATCCACAAGTATGTTAAATAATTACATATTATTTAAATATCTAAATTTAATCTCTATCTTCTTACAGGTTAGTTACTGAGAAATGGGATAAAGAGAGATGGGGAAAGGTGACAGATAAAGGAGCACATAAAAAAAGCTAGCAGAGTTGTTATAAGATGGGTTTAGAAGGCTGAGAAGCAATGAAACCTTAGGTCAGATGTTTATTAACTGCCTATTTTCTGGGACTAAACATAGCATCTATTTTAAAGAAAAACTAATGGAAATCAAGCCATGGGTTTAGAGAATAATTCACCAGTCTCCAAGATCTACTGTTTTCTAAAACTTTATCAATGTCAACCTCTTTATTGGTTTGTTCAATATGGTTGATGTTGACTAAAACAAAAAGTCAACCCAACAAACCAACAACAAAAAAGTCTACGATCTATTTAAAATGTTCCATTTGGCGACCACAAAAACGACTGCAATGTGGATTATATTACCTACATACTTTTCAATATATCTTGAAATATCTTTATCTCTCTCTATGTATCATAAAGCTTAAATTGCTGTGAAGTCAGAGCTGACTCTCCAGTGAGTTTTTAGGGGCTGTAAATGCATGGGAGGAGATTGCCTATGTTTTTCAGAGTCACTGATAGATTTGAACCAGCTGCCTTTAAGATAGTAGCATAACTCTCTACGGACTATACCTGTGGAGTGTGCTCTTGTTCTCTCTTTTACCCATTCATCCATCCATCCATCCATCCATCCTTCACCTACTCACTCACTGTCATGGAGTTGGAACCAACTCACAGTTATCCACCCACTATTGGGTTTCAAAGGCTATAGATTATATGGAAGAAGATTGCCCATCTTTCTTCTGTGGCACTGCTCCTGGATTCCAATCATCAGAGACACGCAGTCTTTGGGTAAACATTGCAAAACTCTAGGGACTAGGCCACCAGAGCTACTATATATACCACTAGAGTGCTCACTCTCACACACACACACACACACACATATATATATATACAAACAGAGAGACACACACAACATTATGCATATACACACATATATAGTAAGATAGTTTTGTTGTTTTGGTTTTTTTTTAACCCAGTAGCATGAAAAAACCCAGGAAGCTCTGATGGCTTAGTGGTAGGAAGCTCTGCTGCAGTGTCAAAGCATGCAGTTTGAATCCACCACCAGCTGTTCTATGAGAGAAGAAGGGGCCATCTCTTCCTAAGTGATTAACTGCCTCTGAAAATCCACTGGAAGGTCAACTTTGAATGAGTTGGTTCCAACTCAGTGCAACACAGCAATAACAGGACAAAAACTAATTGCAATGTAGTAAGACTCAAATTTTCACAGGATTTCTGGCCTGCTGTAAAACAGATTATATTAAAACAATTAAGGTATGACTCTTTGAGTTGTGGTGTTGGGGAAGAGTACTGAATACTCCATGGACTGCCGAAAGAACAAATACGTCTTGAAGAAAGTGAGACCAGGGTGCTCCTTGGAAGTTAAGATGGCGAAGCTTCACCTTAACTACTTTGGACAGGTTGTTAGGAGGGCACAGCTGTGGAGAAAGACATCTTGTTTAGAAAGGTGGAGGGTCAGTAAAGAAAGGTACTTAACAGACGGATTGACAGAGTAACTATATCATTTGGCTCAGGTATATAGAGATGGTGAAGATGGTACAGGTTAGGTTTGGGTTCAGCTCTGTTGTTCAAAAGGTCACTCACTATGATTCCAATGAACTCAATAGCACATAACATATTGTGAGGTCTTTATTATAAAAGAAGGATTAGTTGTTTAAAATGTGTTTACCTCTTTTCTCAACATTTCTACTTCAGAAAATAATAATTTATATTCTGAGAGCAAATTAACTTCTTTGCGCAAAGCTGCATTTTCCTCAATTTCTTTATTCAGTTCTTTCTGGAGATGAGTCATTCTATTTTCTAACTCCAAGTTAGAGAGCAGATCTGAAAAGATTTGGTAAATTAATTAAAACAACAGCTGTTAAAATACACCACTGTTATTAAAATATTCTAAAGAGGGAGAAATTGAAGATTTCTACAAATTTGTGCAGTCTGAAATTGACAGAACATATAATTAAGATGCATTAATAATAAAAATTGGTGACTGGAATGCGAATGTTGAAAACGAAGAAGGACTGGTAATTATAAGCTTGGTAGAAATTACAGAGGTGGTAGCAGAAAGAATTGAATTTTGTACAGTGAATGATTTATTCATTGTAAATACTTTCTTTAAAATATACAAACTAAACACAAGGACCTCACTTGATGAGCTACACAGGAATCAGACTAATTACATCTGTAAGAAAAAAGTCACTGAGTCTCATTCAGTGTCAGCAGTCAAAACCAGACTGGGGGCTGATTATGACACAGACCAACGATTGATTACTCATGTGCCAGTTTAAATTGTAGCTGAAGAAAATAAAAACATGTTCACAAAAAGCAAAGTACAACTTTGATTAGGTCCTTCTGGAATTTAAAAATCATCTCAAGAATGGGTTTGAGGCCCTGAAGACTAATGATTGAAGAGCAGATGAGCTGTGGGATGACAATAAGGATATTATCTAGGAATAAAAAGGTCATTGCTAAGACTGAGAAGAAAGAAAAGAACAAAATGGATGTCACAAGAGACTCTTAAAATTGAACTACAATGTTGAGACACTAAAACAAAAGGGAAAAAATGGTGAAGTAAAGTTGAATAAAAGATTTCAAAGGGCAGTGTGGGGAGACAAAATATTAATATACTGAAATGTGCAAAGAGCTGGAGTTAGGAGACAAGAAAGGAAAGAACTGGCTCAGAATTTGTCAAGCTTAATGAACTGAAAAACAAACTCAAGCCTTGAGTTGCAATAATGAAGGATGCTATGGGTAAAATCTAGAAAGTTATGCTACCAAGCCAAAGGTGGGTGATTTTAATTTACAGCCCTCAGACCTGGTTTTAACTGTTTTTGATCAAACATTCTTCTAAGTGGTATAGCACTGGTCTGTCCATTTGCTGTACAGAGGTAATTCGTGGTTGCTGTGATGCTAAACACTGACACTGATGTGTTAAATGTGATAATGGTTACCCATGGTGGACAGTGTTTGGTGGAGCTTCCCGATTAAAACAAGCTTGGAAGCAGGAGTGGCATCCACTTCTAAAATAGCTTGCCTCCAGAAACCCTACGAACTTGGAGAAATGATGAAAGTTATAAAGTGTTCAGGTCTTTCATTCATAGGGTTACTAAGAGTCGTCTATGGCTTGATGGCACTTAACAACAATAATGGGTAAAATCTTCAATAATACAGGAAAAAACAAAAGATGGTGGGAATAAAGAAAGCCATAGCAAGGAGTTGGAAACAACCTAAGTTCCCATCAACAAACGAATGGATAGAGAAGTTGTGGTATATTTGCACAATGGAATACTATGCTGCATTAAAAAACAAGGAACTCATGCAATATTATTCAAAATGGTTGACTCTGGAGAACATTATGCTGAGTGAAATATCCCA
>NW_006399872.1:9668603-9671146 GCF_000299155.1 Elephantulus edwardii
AATCTCTGTAAATGTTCATTAAAACTAATAAAATTTAATAATTTTTTTTTTTTTAAAAAGAAAGTCATGATACCAGAAAGAAATGGCTGGCACAGGACCATTTCAGAAGGTAGAAAAATAAAAGAAACCAATGGTGATGAAGAAAGAAGTTTAAGCTGTACTGAAGGCATAGGGGGGAAACAATAAGGACCCCAAAATTGATAGTACACTAATTGAAGTATTTCAACAAAAAGATGAAGCCATAGATGTGCTCACTAGTCTACGGTAAGAAATCTGGAAGACAACTACTTGACCAACTGACTGGAAGAGATCCACATTTCTTCCCATTCACAAAGAGGTGATCCAACACAACATGAAACTACTGAACAATGTCGTTAATATCACATACAGGTACAATCTTGCTGAAGGTCACCCAAAAATGACTGGGACAGTAAAATGACAGAGAATTCCCAGAAATTCAAGTAGGATTTAGAAGAGGCTGTGGCACCATGAGTATCACTGCTTATGTTCGATGGATCTTAACTGAAAGCAAAGAATATCAGAAAGATGTTTTTGTGTTTTTTATTGACTATGCAAGGGCATTTGGTTATATGAATCACAACAAATTGTGGATAACATTGAAAAGAATGGGAAACCCAGAACACTTAATTGTGCTCTTGCAAATCCTGTATGTAGACCAAGAAGCTGTCGAATGAACAGAGCAATAGAACACTGGATAGCTTAAAATTAAGGAAAGAAAATGGCAAGACCTCTTCAATTTGTATGCCAAGCAAATAATTTTAGAGGCTAAACTTTATAAAGCAGGGCATGAGTACTGAGGGAAGACTCAGTAACAAAATGCTTTTTGCAGATAAGACAACCTTGCTTGCCAAAAGTGAACAAGACATTAAATGCTCACTGCAGAAGAGCAAAGACTACAGCCTTCAAAATGAATTACATCTCAACATCATGAAGATAAAAATCTTCACCACTGGGCCAATAGGCAACATCATGATGAATGGAGAAAAAAGAGTAGCATGGCCAATGATTTCATCTTGCTTGGATCCACCAAAACTACCCTTGATACCAGCAGTCACTGAGTAAATTTGCTGTGATTAAGGAGCAATGATGTCAGATTAAAGACTAATGAGTGTCTGATTTAATTTATGGCCTTTTCAATTACTTGTTATATATCTGGAAGTTGGACAATGAGTAAGCATGACAGAAGAAGAAATAATGGCTTTGAGTTGTGGTGCTGGAGAAGAGTACTAAATATTCTATGAATCACCAAGAGGATAAACGAACGTCTTCAAGAAAGTACAGTGAGGGTCTTCCTTGGAGGCAAGGATGGTAAAGATTCATCTCACATATTTTGGGCATACTGTTAGGAGAGGCCAGTCTTTGGAGAAGGACATCATGTGTGCAAAGGCTGAGGGTCAGAGAAAGAGAAGACTCTTCATGAGATGGATTGACACAGTGATTGTATAAAGGGTTCAATTATATGCGAGATAATAAGGATGGCACAAGACAAGACAAGGTTTAGATACATTGTTCACAGGGTTGCTATGTGTTGTGATTAACACAAGGGCAACTAGCACAACAACAACAAATTAAACTCATAATCAGAGAAACTAAACAGTTACAGTAGAATTTGAAAAAAGTTAATGTTGGCTTATCTTCTTCTAGATATGGCTCAGTTTTTCTGAAAAGTAATTTTTAAAACTTTAAACTGATGGAAATTTTATAAATACTGATAGCAAAAGGTATCAGAAACTTTATATAAACTATTAAAAAATCAAAGCATAAAATATTTCTAAGCATTGAAATATACAGTTGTCAAATCCTTTATGTACATTTCTATAGCAAGCTAGGTTTGCAAAGAGATGAACTGAAAATGAAACAGTACCTTTTGGAACTTTGCCATCTACAAGGGAGGTCAATTTTCCTATTTCATTAAAAGCAAATTGTAATTCTTTCTCTAGATCAGCTTGCATTTTCTTTTTTGTCTCCAATTGCCTTTGAAAGGCCTTCATATCATTTTCCATTTGCTTGCATGCATTTTCAAGTTCTTTCTATTGAGAGATCATTACAAATTCAGAATAATCATCATCACAACTGCCTTACAATAAATATTATGAAGATAATTTACCACTTTTTCATTCAGCTCTAGATTTTCACTTCTAAGAAAGGCTGATTCTCTCTTGGCATCAAGAGTTACAGTTTCGGCATCAAATAGAGTCTGTCTCATCTGCTTGAGGTCTTCAGTGTTTTCCTAAAGAAATAAAAATGATATATACATGTCAGAAGGGGTTTAGTGAACTCTTATTTTCTTAGGGTTATAAAAAGACTTTGGAGAACATTCTTAAGTAAACATAAAGGGGAAACCGACCCTATTTATCACATGTACTTTCAGAATAAAAAGAAATTGCTTTAATAATAAAAGTTAAAAAAAAATCCTGGCTATATTTTTCCAAATTATAAAAGCAGAGTATAAAAGTATCAAAATTTAAAAAATTAGTTGTTGTCTAATAAAAGTTTAAAACACTTGTACAGCAAAGCCGTTC
>NW_006399872.1:9671246-9672407 GCF_000299155.1 Elephantulus edwardii
TATTTTTAATTTTTATTTGCTCAGTAATATTAAGGAACCCTGATGGGATAGTTAGTACTTTTCTCTAGCACCACAATAAAAAAGGAATTACTTTTTCTGTCATCTTTATTCACAGTCTAAGATACACATCAAGTAACTGAAAATATCATAGCAACTTGGATCAAAGCAAACCTTAGTCTTTAAACTGAATTTAACAACATGCTCTTGGCAGATAAATGAATAAAAACTCAAATGAAAACAAAACAATGACAACATATTCATATTTTAAAATATTGCTTAAGTAATAGCTAAAATCACACTCTGTTGTAATAATCAGGTAGTTTGAAAGCAAATTGAAAACAGATTAACAATTTCATCATGAAAGTCAATGTTATCTAATGGTAAGATTTTATACTAAATAATATAATCTTTAGTTGTTTTCTGATAAACTTACCAAAGAGTTCAAATAGTGATTTAAATTATAAAGAAAACACATTAATATATATTTTAAATTTTATACTAGTTTATTTACAAAGTTCAAATACATTGTTTTTGAGAACAATTCTTCCAATATTTTATATAAAAATATTGAAAAATATTTGGAAAAGTCTTTAAAAGGCCTTAAATTACAGTTTTTAATACAGCTTGGTTTCTAACTCCTATACATGAAACCACAGAATGATAACCTTAACCATGTATGACTGTCTCCTCACTGGTAAATGGCAATGTTAGGAACCTATCAATAATACTAGTCTATCTGATAAGGATACTGAGAAAATTAAGTGAAATAGTTTGGGGGGAGTTTTGCTACAGTGACGAGTATACTGTGTCAACAAATTATACACCAAAATAAACTTGATTTTTACCGCTGAGTATGAGAAGTCCATTTTTATAGTTTCTGACCTCTGTGAGTCTATGCTTTTCTGTAGCTCCTTAATTTTTTCTTCCTTTTCTTTAAGCAGCTCAACTTTGGAACTCAGTTCATTCTAAGACTCAAAGGAGAGTGAAACATAATTTAGGTATTTGTCTTAAAATCTAAGGGACTAAAAAAAGAGCTCATGTTCAGTTGTTTACATTGGTAGACAAATGAAAAAAAAGATTAAAAAATTTTAAAAATTAACCTATCACAAATACCAATTTCATTCTTCAATGAGATGGAAAAGGCAATCTCCAGCTTCATTT
>NW_006399872.1:9674002-9700473 GCF_000299155.1 Elephantulus edwardii
AAAATCTCTGTAGATGTTCATTGAAATGAAAAATAAACAACCTAAATTAAAAAAAAAAAAAAATTAACCTATCAGAATTTAAGAAGGCAAATTCCAAAGCTAGTATGTCTGTTAAGGACTTTTAAAATAATAACCAAATAGATGAAAAAAAAAAATTCTTCTATTTTCTAAAATAGAAATATCAATATAAATGCTCACCTCAAGATCTTGATTATATACTTCTGCATGCTTAACTAAATTCTTTAAGCTGGAAATTTCATGAATTAGTTGCATCTGTAAGAGCATTTGAATAAGCAATAGACCAAACCAATAGTTAATAAAGAAAAAAAAAAAAAAAAAAAGGAGCAGTCTTTCATTGCTTCAGTTATCCAACACAGTTAGAAAGGGCTAACAGCAACTGTTGGAGCTACCATAGCAGGGCACCTTATTATTTAAAAATACAAAAATAAAAACAAAACCATGCACACATAAAAAAAAAAATCACCATGATCCAAATAATAGTTAAGTCACCTGTTAAGAAAGCTGCAACAATATCATAGCAAAGTAGTTTACACCATTGTAAGGACACAGTGAAATGATTATAAACTTTATCAAAAATACGCTTTTAATAGAGTTTTACTCTGAGATAATTAAGTACACATATGTAGATATCTTGTCAGACAATCATTCATCTGGCTGTTTATACTATATTTTCTAATGAGCTATGATTCAGAATCTGAGTGTGAATTAGAGTAGTGCTATGTGGCGTCTTTCCAACATTGTTATTATTTCACCAAAACTATACAAGTATGAGATTATCAACTATTACCTCAATGGTTTATTCCATAGAAAATAGTGGAAAGATGATGTTACTGCTTTATAGCATTCAAATGTCTTAAAGCACAAAGAATATTTGAGTATATACAAATATTATCCATGAAACTTTCTTTTCTATAAAAATATCTGGAGCACTACACATTTTAGTACCAGAAGCTTTTGTGCTCAAACCAAGTAAACAATAATTTTCCAGAAATATTTTCCCCTGTTGTTGTTGTTAGGTGCTGTTCACTCAAGTTCAAATCTTAGAGAACTTTATTTTCACTTAGAATTATTTAATCTTTATAATCTGATAAACACTAAAAGAGGAAATAAAATTCTAACAGGATTCAATTATCTTAATAGTTGTTGCTGCGTACTGAGTCAGAACTGACCCCACTTGACCCTCCAGAGGGTTTTCAGAGGCAATAAATCACACAGGAGGAGACTGCCCATCCTTCTCCCATGGAGCAGCTGGTGTATTCAAATCATGTACTTTTGGGTTGGCAGGGCAATTCCTTACCACCAAGACACCACAGCTCCTTTAAAAAAATAATGTGCCATTTAAATAGTATTTTTTGCCACTTCAGTCCTCATCAATATTTCACTTCAGTTGTTTGAGCTACTACTGAGTGGAGTATGACTCATAGCAAACCCATGAACAACAGATTTGAACTCTATTCTATGCCATCCTCATCATCTCTGACACACTTGAGCTCATTGCTGCGGTCACTGTGTCATTCTATCTCACTGAGGGGCTCCCTCTTTTTTTTCTATCATGTCTTTCCAACGAAATAGCTTCTCCTAGCAACATGTCAAAAATGTGTGAGACGAAGCTTTGCCATTCTTTCCTATAAGAAATACTCTAGTTCTACTTTTCCCAAAACATATTGATCTGTTTGTGTGAACATAATAATGACGGGGAAAAAAATGAAAAAAGTATTTTATAATTTGAGTGCAAGTTCACATTTTTCTCCCCAGGACATTTTAAAACAAGTGAAATGAGACTTGTTTCAGAATATTTCTCTCTCTCTCGGCTGTGTAGCCAGAATCTGCTCATAGTTGACTCTAGTGGCTTTTAGAGGCTATATATTGTCCATCTTTCTCCCTCAGGACTGCTTGTGTATTCACGCTGCCGGAGAGATATTGCCTCTAGGTTAAGCTGCTTCTTAACCTTATGGCTCCCAGAGCTTCACTGCTCTTTTTCACCAGAAGAGGATCATGTCCCTTATCTGAAAAGTAGACACTCATTAACTCATATAACTAAAGTTCTCATTTATAGTCTCTCATTTGGAGATGTCGAAGGGGGTTTCATGGATCACTTTGTAAGTCTATTAACAGCTGCTGATTTTTGTTCAAGAAAAAGGAATATGCGCTTAAAATTATGCAGAATAACTTCATAAAGTTTTGGGATTCTAGATTAAAATACAAGTCACACTAAATACTCCTTACAAATTTTGGCCAATATCTAAATTTGAAGGCACTTAACAACAAAAAATTCTGATGATTTCTCTTAAAACACACTCTAATTGTATAAACTTAGAAAATTAAAGCAATATGTGTTTCTAAAAAATGTTCATCATTAAAATTATTTACTACTGGTTATTTTAAGTTTCACAATAGCTTTCTCATGTGGAAGAAGAAAACTGAAATGTGCAAAACCAGCTTCTTCAGTTATTTATGACTATATTGTTAAAGGGGGAGAGGAAGATCCATTAATATATAACATTCATATATAAAACATACATCTAGATATAAAAATCAATATTGTCTTCAGTAGGAAATTCCAAGAATTTCTGGTATGCTCAAGAAATGAAATACTGGTAACATGTCAATATAAGGAAAATTTCCTTAAGACAAATTTATCAACAAGTAGATTAATTGAACTTTCTTAACCTCAAAAAAAAAATCAGTGACATTGCCATCAAGTTGATTCTGACTCACGGTAACCCCAAAAGAAAGAACAGAAAGGCCAGAGGCTACAGGTCGTCCCACCTCTCTTTCCTAGCAACTGGTGGGTTGAACTACTGACTTGAACTTTTGAACAGTAGCCTTACCCAACGCACCACCAGGGCTCTTAAATGTTTTCAAAGATGTTTTTAATTCTTTCCTTTGGGCATAAGCAAAGTGAAACAATAGGATTTAACTTTTTAAAATTAGTTTAATAATTAACTAATTAATAGAGCCTCTAAGTTGTACATATATGTGAAGAATGATTGGATCCTTATTATCTCAATCTTTAGTTTCACATTTTTATATTATTTCTTACCTCTTGATCTTTTTTAGTTGTTCTTTCAAGAGCCTCAAATTCATCCAAGTCATTCTTTTCTTTTAACTTTAATTCCATGTCTTCATTTTCTTTTTTTAGTCGTTCAAAGTCTAATACTAGATTGTCATAATTAGCACGAAGTGAGTTCAACTCACTTTCTAAGGTTTCCTATTATAAATAAAACCAGATTGTCAAATCAGAAGGAATACAAAGACTATACTCTTTGTACTCTTAACTAAAATTTGGATGATTGTTGTGTACTGTTGAGTTGGAACCAGCCCATAGGTGACCCTCCAGCAGGTTTCCTGAGGCAGTAAATCACATGGAAGGAGACTGCCCATCCTTCTGCTGAGGAGCAGTCAGTGCGTTCAAACCATATGCCTTTGGGATTGCAATGCTGCTTCTTAACCACTAGGCAATCAGAGCTCTCTCATTCAAAATTTGGATTAGTCAAATAATTAATTTAATGCTGAACCATTTAGTCATGTAGCTTGGCCACATACGCTTAAAATCTTTTCTGCAAGTTAATGTGATCCATAACAAAGTGGATTATTTAATGTGCCATCTGCTGTTTTGTTTTTCAGACACCTCTGAATTAAGGAAGAAAAACACAGGTATTACTAGCTTCTAAAACTCCAGTAGCTATTAGGTTTTACCACATTGAAAGAGATCTGCTTCTACTTTCTATGTTATTATGAGAAAAGAGATAACAATGAGTTCACACAAAACAAAAAAAGTTAATAGCATATCTTCACTACAGACTTCCAGAGTATGTTTCATGGACATAAAAATTTAGAGACTAATGAATATAAACAATAATTACCAAAAAGTATTGTAATTTCATTTTAAAATTAAAATTTTACCATGGACTTGCAAGAAAACAAATAGGTCTGTGTTGGAGAGGGTGAACTCAAGTCTTTCTTGGAAGAGTAGAAGACTGATTTTAAAAGTCCCAGTTCACAGAGTAAAAGAATTATACACCAGAAAGAGAGATTATATTGTTAAATAATATTACAAATAAAGACAGATGTATTATGTGAGGTCATACCCCAAACTGTTTGGAATCAATTTAAAAAATTTAGATTCTACATTTATATCATAAATTGCTAATGTTCCCAGATGTATGTTGTGATTTTAAAGTGTTTGTTGTTGATTTCCTTCAAGTCAAGCACAACTCATAGAGACCCTATGAACAAAGACATGAAGCTCCTCTACTCTTCTGAGATTGTCTAAGACAAAATAGAAATTTTATAACATCACAAATTAGAATATTAAGATCTGCTAGTAAGGAATTAGAAGCACAACTTCCCAATTAGCAAAAACAGCATTACAACATTTCCTCAAACTTTCGATCAAGTTTAGCTATCATTTAGGTGTTTAAAGCATAGGGGAGCCTTAACTACAATTAAGCCTTCTGAAATCAAGTGAGGACTAAAAATGTTACAACAGTGAACTCTGTAACAAAGGAGTTTAAAAGAAGAGTGAAAGGATGTCCTAGAAAACAGTTTGAGTTACCTGAGTTAATAACTTTGTTGCTGGATTCCATTCTATCTCAGTTGTGTCAAAAGTGTTAATAAAAACATCAGGCTCTGAGTACAGGGCTGTAAGGGGAGGAAAAACACAATGGTTTAAAAACACATTTATCAAGGTTCCAAAAATCAAATTATTTAATACACAAACAAGAGCCTCAAATTAGCTAATCAATGCTCAGAATATGAATGTCAAAATAAATAAACCGATTAATATAAATTTACAGCTGCATTCATCTATATTTTCTTAAATAAGTCTATTTATCTGAGTCAAAGCTTACAAATCTCATTTGTTTTTCACACATTCAAAGACATTGATGTAATCAATGTTTTACAATGTCTAAGCAAACCCTTACATTATATTATTATTCCCTTCATTCAAATCTTAGCTGTTTATTAATTTTTTCCCTTTTCTTTGCCCCTTCATTAATTTACATTTTTATGTGAATTAAAACCCTGGTTCAAATTAGTGATAAATACAGGATTATTCCTTTGTAGATAATAAATTAAAAGGACAAAATTGGTATTTGACACTTGACCACTCTAAGTTTAAAATGTCCCTTGTTGTTGTTGTGTACCACAGAGTTGGAACCAACCCACAGCTGACCCTCCAGCGGATTTTCAGAGGCAGTTAATTGCACAGGAAGAGATTGCTCATCCTTCTTTGTGGAGCTGTTGGCCTCACACCATGTGCTTTTGGGATTGCAGTACAGCTTCTTGCCACTAGGCTACCAGAGGGTTTCAATTTTGTCTCTAATGTAATTCACAATAATCCTAGAGTATGAATTACATTAGAGACAAAATTCTGAAACACAGATTCTTACATAAATGCCACTATTTTAAGACTGGCAAAGTTTAAAGTATCTATATGAATTTTAAAGTATTTGAAAATGGTTAGAATAACAATAAAAAATGTCATATGTTTCAATCATAATATATCTGTAAGACAGATAGAGGTAGGTAACTGGAACTTGCTGAATATTTCCTCAAAATTACATTTTCATAAAAATGTCCATTGTATGCATATATCATTAATGGAGTTATAAGTAGTCTTTCTTTGTAAGTACACTTTATAATTAAAAGTTATTCCACTTGAAAAAGCACTCACACTCATCAATTTCTCCTAGTAAAGTAACCTTGTTTGGTTTTACTGCTACATCAGACATCTTATTAAATTCATTTACATAGGCAGAGTCCTTCATTTTGTTGATTTTGCCAAGGCACCAGGTCACTCTTCGCTTTTTTTTAGCCTATAGGAGAAGAAGGAAAAAAAAAATCTCACAAAAGTTCAGTCTTCCTTGTAATAAAGCAAGACTAGTTTCTATTTTTTAAAAAAATTCATAATTTAGATCATCATTCACTTTTATACAATTATTCATACCATTTTATTCATGTACATTGTGCTTTAACAATCTCTGTAAAGTATGTTTTCTATAATTAATAACTATTCTTTTTAAGGTAAAAAAGATTTATTAGAAATTACATCCCAACGGGAAATACGGAAGAGGCTCATGAATTACTACCGATTTGTTACTTTTATCTCCCTATCTCCTTATGTCTCCCTGCACCTGACCTATTTCTTTACATTTCCCCATCTTCTCACTAATCTCTGCTGTCCTAGTGATTTCCTCTTCCTTCTTCCACACTCCTTCTCCCTTTTCCTCTTAAATGGTTACAGACACCTTGTCCCCATTTGCTAAATGCAGTAGCCATATTGTCTTTATCTCAATTCTTCCCATGTTGATCCTCGCCTGCTGTGGTCTTTGCAGTGCTCTTTACCTACTCGTTACATTTCTATTCTTCCCCTCCTCCCAACATCTCAGTTACCCTTCTATTGTCACAGTAGTGGCATTTTTTTTCTTTTTGTGTTTGAATTATTTCACTCAGCTTAATGCTCTCTAGACTCTTCCATGGTGTGTCATACTTTATGGATATCTCATTGTTCTTTAATGTTGCATGGTATTACATTGTGTGAACATACCATAGCTTTGGTAGCCATTTATTGTTGATAGGCATTTGGGTTGTTTCCATTTTCTTGATACTATGAATAATGTTGCTATGAACAGAGGTGTACAGTTCACTGTGTCTCAGCTCTGATATCCTTGGGGTATATTGATAGCAGTGGAAAAGTTGGATAACATGGCATTTTTATGTTCAGGTTTGTGAGGAAACATCAAAATTCCTTCCACAGTAGTTGTATCATGAGAGGATAACATCAACTAATGGGACCTTCTAAAAATTAATTAATTAATGTACAGCCTATGTGCATCAAAACCTTTTCTAATAGATTGAAAAGAAAGCCCACAGACTGGGGAAAAACATTTAGCAAAACAATTTCAGACAAAGGTCTCATAACTAAAGATATACTATAAGACTTCCACAAGAAAAACACTGATAAGCCAATCACAAAATCAGCAAAAGATATGAGTAGATTTTTCGCAGAGAAGGACATTCAGAAGGTGAACACACACATAAAAATCTGTTCAGGATCACTGGCAATCAAAAAGATGCAAATCAAAAGATCAATGAGATAGCAACTTACGCAGTAGCAAAGTTTAATAGAACAGGGATTGAGATTGTTGAGAACCTCAGTTCACTTGGTTCTACAATCAGCACTCTTGTTACCAGCAGCCAGGAAACTAAAAGATGAATTTCACTGAGAAAGTCTGCTGTCAGAGACTTCTCCAGAATACTGAAGAGCAACGATGTCAGTCTTAAGACTACGGTGCATCTGATACAGGCCATGCTCTTTGCAATCACTTGCTATGCATCAGAGAGCTGGACAATGACTAGGGACGATAGAAGGAAAGTTGATTCTAATGAGTTGTGGTGCTGGAGAAGAGTATTGAATATACCATGGACTGCTAGGAAAGCAAACAAGTTCGTTCTGGAGAGGGTTAAACCAGGCTGCTCCTTGGAGGCAAGGATTCCGAAGCTCCGTCTGACATTTTTTGGGACATGTTGCAAGGCAGGATCAGTCCTTGGAGAGAGATGTCATGCTTACCATGAAGGGACAGTGCAGAAGAGGAAGACCCTTGATGAGACGGATTGATTCTGTCACTGGGGTAATGGGGATAGTTGTGTGGAAGACAATAAAATTGGCAAGGGATAGAGCAGAGTTCAGGGGGTGTTATACATAGGGTCACTATGAGTTGCAGGCGACTCAATCTCACATAACAAAACAAGAAGCAATAAATCTCAGAAAGGATGCAGAAACACTAGAACTCTCAAGTACTCCTGGTGGGACTATAAAATGGCTAGTTTGTACTTTTAAAAAATCATCAGTTTTATTAAAGAAAGATGTCACTGGGTGGTACAAACTGTTAAGTGCTCAACTACTAACTAGCTGAGAGTCTGGCAGTTTGAACCCAGGCATCTCAGAAGACATACTTGGCAATGTGCTTCCTAAAGGCCCTAGATGTGCAAACCTTTCAGCGAAGTTCAGGCCATGTTGTAGGAGGTGTGGTGAGGAGGCCACCAGGAGTCGGAACTGACTCAACAATAATTAACAAGACCCTCCTAACTCAAGGATACAGTCACACAATACACTCAAAATTTTAAATTTAATGTTTAACCCTATAATAAATTTGATTAGTCTACTGCGTTTTTGTTCATTTTTTTAAAGTTTGGCTTATCACTTTCCAAGTAATCATGTTATATGGAAGGTGCTGCCACCACCATATCTATGTAAAGCATCTCTGGGTATCAAACTCTGACACTGATGAAACAGAAAGAATGCAGGTGCACAGGTAGCCCATCTGAATATTTTTGGTATAAGTAAGTCTTTCTCAGAGTCCCTTATATACGTGACACCAAGGAAAATTGACTTGCACAAAGATCAGTTCGGCTGTACATGGTAAGGCTCATGTTTCCATCAGTGTTCTTGATCTTGTTTCTTCCTTCAGTTTGTTCTGAATAAAATTAAAAAAATGTTCTCCATAGCATGGCTCTTTCCTTCTAGCTTTACAAAACTTCAACTTTATGCTTTTTTCCTTTTTAAACAGCACTTGTACTCTTACTTCCTTTGTCTATCATTTTCACTGTCTCTTCAATACTTGCTTATCTCTTGGAGGGACACCTCTGTCTCTCTGTCTTAGCTGTTCTCACCACTCACTCTGAATTGGTAGTTGCCTTCTCTTCTGTCCACTTCAGTGTTTTTGGTTTTCTGGGTTTCACAACCACCATTCATTTTTTGTCCCTCTGCTAGGCACAGCTATTATCCTAATCTTATGTAATGTTCTCAACAACTCTTGCGGCAGGCAGGACCACGTTAGTTTCACAAATGAGCTGGGTGAGCAAAATGTGTGCAAAAGTTGTGTTAAGTTCACATGGCTAATTAGTGATCAAATTAATAATTAATTCCAGGTTGTCCAAGCAACCATTACATTACTTTTCTCTTTCCATGGACTGTTCAGCAAAAGCTTCCTTTCTCTCATTGCCATGGAGGCAGAATTGACTCAAAGCAGCTTCTCCAGTGTTTTTCAAGGCAGATAATCACATTGGAGGAGATTACAATTTAGCTCCCCCAGAGTGCGTGATAGATTTGAACTGCCAAAGACGTGGCCTTTGAGCAACACAACTCCCTAAAAACTATGCCACCAGAGCTCCCTCAGCAGAAGTCCAGATAAATAAAGAATAGACAAATCCTGATTCAAATAGCCCTCGGCTCAATTTCACTTGAGCCATTCACTTCCAAAGCCACACCTGAAACTTTTCAGTTTTCTGAACCTCGATAACCTAGAATTCCTATTTTTACTAAAAGATCTGTATTTGTTCCCATTCCAAAGAAGGGTGACCCAACAGAGTGTGGAAACTACAGAACAATATCATTGATTTCACATGCAAGCAAGAGTCTACTGAAGATTATCCAAAAACGACTGGAGCAGCACATCAGCAGAGAATTGCCAGAAGTCCAGGCTGGGTTTAGAAAGGGTCGTGGTACTAGGGATATTGTAGCTGATGTTAGATGGATCTTAGCTGAAAGCAGGGAATACCAGAAGAATGTCTATCTGTGTTTCATTGATTATGCAAAGGCATTTGACTGTGTGGATCATAACAAACTGTGGCTGACTCTGAGAAGGATGGGAATCCCAGAACATTTAATTGTGCTAATGCGAAACCTATACTTGGACCAGGGGACAGTCGTCAGAACAGAGCAGGGTAACACTGCATGGTTCAAAATTGGGAAGGGCATACGCCAGGGATGTGTCCTGTCTCCATTCCTTTTCAACCTGTATGCAGAGCAGATTATCCATGAGGCTGGGCTCTATGAGGAGAAGTGTGGCATCAGGATTGGTGAAAGATCTATTAACAATCTGCGTGATGCACATGACACAACCCTGCTTGCTGAAACTGAGGAGGACCTCATGCTCTTACTGCACAGGGTCAAGGACTGCAGCCTTCAATATGGACTGAGGCTCAATGTCAAGAAGACAAAGATTCTCACCACTGGACCAATTGGTAACATCAGGATGGATAGCGAAGAGATTGAGATTGTTCATAGCTTCAGTTTGCTCGGCTCCAGTCAACACTCTTGGCACCAGCAGCCAGGAAATTAAAAACCGTATTGCGATGGGAAAGTCTGCTGTTAGGGACCTCTCTACTAAAGTACTCAAGAGCAATGGTGTCCCTCTGGAGACTAAGGTGTGCCTGATACAGGCCATGGTCTTTGCAATCACTTGTTATGCATCAGAGAGTTGGACAATGACTAGGGAGGACAGAAGGAGAGTTCATGCCTTTGAGCTGTGGTGCTGGAGAAGAGTATTGAATGTACCATGGACTGCCAAGAAAATAAACATATTCATCCTAGAGAGGGTTAAACCAGGCTACTCCTTGGAGGCAAGGATTCTGGGCCTTGGCCTGACATACTTGGGGCATGTTGCAAGGAGGGACAGGTCCTTGAAGAGGGACATCATGCTTGGGAGGGTGGAGGGATGGCACAAGAGGGGAAGACCCTCTATGAGATGGATTGATTCAGTGACTGGGGTAATCGGGATGGGTGTGTCAGAGGCAGTGCGATTGGCACAGGATAGAGTAGGGTTTAGGGCTGTTGTACAGGGGGTCGCTATGAGTCGCAAGCGACTCGACGGTACATAACAACAACATCCTTCCAATGCCTTTATTCCGATATTCTTCCTATAGCTATTAACTTAGCAAGGAGTTTTAGTTCTCTCTGCCAGCTTTTTCTTGGTTCTCATGCCCTCATCTATAAAAATACCACTTTCAACCATTCTTTTAATATCCTCAACTTATTTGACCCATTCTCTGTTTCACACATATCCCTACATGTTATATAGGGCTATGAGTTGGAATAGTTTTTGTTGTTTATACCAGGTTTAAGCTGGGGTTTTTTTTTTTCTTTTAAATGAACAGAATTTTATTAATGAAGAATCAGATGTATTTTAGGTATTTATTTATGTATTTAGATGTATTCTAGCCTCATTTCTGTAGCTGAAAAACTCCTAGCTATTACTCATCAGCCTGCTGAACAGTTCCTTTTTTGGAGACATTGATACCATCCAAAATTTTTCAGCTATCTGTTTTTAACTATTGTATCTTGCTGAATCAAAGCAGCTGGCTTTGATACAAGCTAAATGTCATTTACTTTAAGAATTAACTCATCTTTCTGGGCTTGCATTATTGAACCAGCAACATATGGTCATATTCGAACCCTCTGAATGTATTTTTCACTTAAGAATTTTTGAATTTCAATCAGAGACCTACTGTCCTGAGTAACAATACTGATGGGAAAATGAGCATACCTAAACCTCATCTTGTAACAAAAGTGTAACAAATCTTGATCATGTTTTATACAGGCTACAGATGGTGTGAACCCTTTGCCAGTTCCTTTTTGTTTCCCCACCATTTGTTAATGTGAAGCCTCTTCTTTTTCTGAGGAGACTGAGTTCTACATTGATGTGATTGAAGCCCCCCTGCAAGGTTCCCTGTGGCCTTTCAAGATAACTGTGCAGCTCTTCAGAGTAATATCAACATTCTCTGGAATGTTGACAGTCTGGTTGCTAAGAATGGTCTTCGTTCTCACAGTAAATACAGCAAAAAGGAAACTATTAACTTTTACCTTTAATTCCTGTTGAGATGTGAGAGAGGAAGAGGTCACCAGCATCTGTGTTAAATTTTGAATTTTCTCAATCTGTACTTTTTGGAGCATGTCTTTTTCTTCCAAAAGTTGAGCCAGCTGGTCTTTTTCCATTGCCTGGGCCCGAGTCTCTAAAGAAACCTGTGAAGTGTAATTTTTAGTTATGCTAGTTATATTAAACTTGTATGAGAACTATAACCTTATTAAAAAAAATAATACCTGCTCCCAGAACACCAACATGTAGTTATTATAATCAATAATTTTCCAAAATTATGTAAAAGTAAAATATCTCTTTCTTCTTACGCTACTATTCTCTAAGCCATGTACAGAATTATAAAAATGTTGTTGAAATAACTATAAACCTCAACTGATAGTTTTGAGCATCTGAAATTGATACTAAGAGCATATACAAAGTAGACATAAATATGGTCTAAAAGCAAAGACTGACTATCTGCAGCAAACATTTGTAATGTTTTAGTCTTGTAAGAAGAAAGGCTTTTTAAAGTCATTTAAAAACAATTCACTAAAATGTAAGATTTTTACAAAATATAGGAGCCAGTGGTAAGGAGTTGGGCTGCCAACCCTAAGGAATGTAGTTTGAATCCACGAGCTGTTCTGCCTGAAAAAGTAAAACAATTTCATTTCTTGCTAGGTACAAGCCTCTGAAAACCTGTCGGAGGTCAGCTATGAGTCAGTTACCACTTAAAGGAACACACAACATGGTTAAAATAACAGAAAACAAATAAGCATGACCACTGTGATATTCCATACTCTGAGACTATCATTGAGTTAGAAACATAGAAGATGGTGCTAAGTAACTATACGGGGTATTTCTTTAAATCTAATTCCTCACTGTGTAATTTGAAAACAATTTTAAATTGATCTGTTCAGCTCATGGAAAACATAAAATTTTGCATTTGGAAATTAAAAATAAAATTTCAAGAAAGCAAATCACAACAAAGTTCACCACTTTTGAACTGACTTAGTTGAAAACAATTTGTGATAGCCATTCATATATTTATAGATTAAGAGTCGCTGTGCGTTTAGCAGACATCAACTCTAAGTCTTTTCCTATATAGCTCATACATACCTCCTCTAATTGTTTTTTAAGGTCCATTATTTCTTTCCTATATCTTTTCAGAAGAGCTTCGTCACTTGATACCTCATTAACATAAGGAGTATTCTTCATATACTTAGCAGTGCTGGCAAACTAAGAAAAATAGATAAGAGTGTTCAACACTGAAAAACAACCCTAATTTATTTAATGATATTTCTTCTAGTCTGAAATTTCACTTCTATCCAACAGCATTCTTGTCTACTGAATACTGCTTTACTTATTTTATTCTACTTTCAAGACACTATTAGTACAAGGTAATCAAGGTGAAGGACAGTTCTTTTCTTCCTATGAGATTCTAAATGCTGTGACGCTAGGGACTCATTTTCTATCTTTGTAGCTCTGACTGTACCTTGAGCCAATGCTGAAGAGTACTAAAGCAGAGTTTCTCAGAGGATGAGTAACAGAATTGATTCTAAGTGGGTACACGGAGGTGACCATTGAATAGCACTGAATTCATGGTTGAGAAAACTATTACTGTATTGACGTTTCTCATTTATCATTTTTAAAAAAACAAACAGAAAATGCAGATCTAACTGCAGCAGTAATTATCAGGTAATTATATAAAAGTTTTTGTCTTACAGTTACACACACATATTTTTTTTTCCAAAATTCTCCAATGTGTGGCAAGTGATACGAGTATTTAATTTATGGTAGAGATAGTTTCCTTTTAAATTAAATTCAGTAAAAGAAAGTATTGTTTAAAAAATATAAAGTCAATTCAGTAAAATCATATTTGGATGTGGCAAAAAAATGTGGCGATATAAAAGATTAGCATTTAGAAAAATTACATTAGGAATGATATAGTTAGTATATGGATAGTACATGACTCTATGGCACCTAACAACAACAAAAACAACATATTTAGCAACGATGTACAATATTATAATATGAATGTTAATTCAGTTAAAACAAAACAAAGCATAATTTTAATAGGTCCTTTGTTCTTTTTAAAGTTTACCTTTCCTCATATTAAGATGAGATAAAGGTCAAACTTACCTGTAGGGTAGTAAGAGTTTCATCAAAAGATACAGGAGTAATTGTGCAGATAATACGTGTTTTTGCATTTCCTCCCAAAGAATTCTGGAGAATTCGTGTTAATTTGCTATCCCGGTAATTTATGAAGCCACTAGGTGAAAAATAGGATTGAGAAGAAAAGTTTAGGCATATTCAATGATAAAGGCAGTTGTTTTTTAAATAAAGACTACTTAATCTAATTACAGTTTTAAAAAGTTAATACTTTACATAAGGCAGATCAAAATTACTAACTAAAAATAAGATTCGGTAGGCTAGTTACATGTGTGATAAAGTATACATGCTCACAAAATCAGAAACACTTAAATATACAGAAAAAAATCCACACATTTATTTAGTGTGTCACTGAAATATTACAGTAACTAGTCCCTAGAGCTGCATATTTATAATAAAAAAACCAAACACAAAACAAACCCCAAAAAACCAAACCATGAAATAAAACATTGTTAGGTAATAGCAAGGTAAACTTACCCAACTTGTCCATCACTAAGTTTCTTGATCACTTGGCCCAGAATAAATAAGCTTCGATTTATATTACAGCCTTCCTTGAGTCGTACACCTGAATATATTAAATAGGTAATAGAATAAAAAATGACCACTGTACTACTAGACTGTCACTTTATATATCGGCAAGTTAGGTGAAGAGTTAGAAATTAAAAGAGTTAGATCCTAAAGGCTATGCTTTAGATTGGGTCTCAGTCTATCTGTAACATTCCAGTTAGAAGGACCTCTCTACCTAATCCATGTACCTGTTAAAACACAAAACTCAAACACCAAGTTGGAACTGATGTCTACCCTCCAGCAGATTTTCTGAGGCAGTAAACCACACGAGAAAGAGATTACCCATCGTTTTCCCTCAGAGTCACTGGTAGATTCAAATCAACAGAAGATACTACCACTAAGTTAGAGGTACAACTCCCTATGGACTATACCATCCAAGCTCTGACCTATTAAGTAAGAAAGGCTCTCATTTGGGAAACATGGCAAAAATATAATTAATATTAAAAGAATGACAACAAGAAGAAAAGTTCATTTCTTAGTAAAGTCTCAATTTAAAATGAAATTTTCCCCTCCAAATCTCTAAGATATGAGCAATGGGCAACTTAAATTAGTACATAATTTCTTAAAAATTTATTATCAAGGTTAATGTGCCCATATACGTCAAACATCAAGAAAATTTTTTAACTAAAAGGAGATCTATTCTATAGTAGATCTCTCTCACTTTTATTCTCCTATCAGTTCCCATTCCTCCACCACAATATGAATAATAATAGTTTGCTTATTCTTCAGGAGATTTTTAAACACAAGTCAATATGTAATATGCCTATCCCCTTTGATAGGGGTGCCCTGATAGTCTAGTGCTAAGAAGCTACATTGCAAATCCAAAGAAAGTCATACAGTTCTCCACAGGACAAACTCCTCCCACTGGAGTGTCAACCATGGGTGGATTTCAACTTTATGGCACAACAACAATATGCCCTTTTACATAAAGCCCTGGTAACACAATAGTTAAAGCACTTGGTTGCTAAGGCACACAGTCAAATGCCTTTGCACAGTCAGCAAACCACATATATACATTCTTGTGGTATTCTTTTCTTTTAGCCAGGACCCATCTGATATCAACAACAACAACAACAACAACAACAACAACATCCCTAGTGTTATAGCCTCTTCCAAATCCAGCTTGAAGGTCTGGCAGTTCTCTATGTATTGCTGTAGTAATTTTTAAATGATCATCAGCAGTATTTTGCTTGCATGTGATATTAATGGTATTGTTCAATAATTTCCACATTCTGATGTATCACCTTTCTTGGGAAGGAGAACTAATATGGCTCTTTTCCAGTCAGTTGGCCAAACAGCTATCCTTCAAATTTCCTGGCATAGGCTGGTGAGCACATCCAGAACAGCATCTGTCATTTGAAATATGTCAATTGGTATGTCATCGATTCCTGGGGCTCTGCATTTCACAAAATGCTTTCAGTGCAGCTTGAACTTCTTCATTACCATTGGCTCTTGATTATACAGTTGTTGCTGTTGTTTTTATGTGCTGTCGAGTCACCTGCGACTCATAGTGACCCTATGTACAACAACCCTAAACCCTGCTCTATCTCTTGCCAATCTTATTGTCTCCAACATGCCTATCCCCACTACCCTAGTGACTGAATCAATCCATCTCATCGAGGGTCTTCCTCTCCTGTACTGTCCCTCCATCCTCCCAAGCATGATGTCCCTCTGTAAGGACTGATAACGCCTTGCAACATGTCCAAAGTATGTCAGACAAAGCTTCAGAATCCTTGTATCCAAGGAGCAGTGTGGCTTCACCCTCTCCAGGACGAACTTGTTTGTTCTCCTAGCAGTCCATGGTATATTCAATACTCTTCTCCAGCACCACAGTTCATAGGCATCAAATCTCCTTCTATCATCCCTAGTCATTGTCCAGCTCTCTGATGCATAGCAAGTAATTGCAAAGACCATGGCCTGTATCTGGCAACTTTAGTCTCCAAAGAGACATTATTGCTCCTTAGCATCTTGGAGAGGTCTCTGACATCAGACTTTCCCAATGCAATGGCCAGACAGCTGTCCTTCAAATTTCCTGGCATAGGCTGATACGCACATCCAGGACAACATCAGTCATTTGAAATTATGTCAATTGGTATGCCATCGATTCCTGGGGCAGGCACTATATTTTGTCATGCCTTAAGTGCAGCTTGAACTTCTTTCTTATTACCATTGGCTCTTGATTATATAGTACTTCCTGGAGTACTTCAGTGTCGGCCAATTCTTTTTGGTACAGTGATTCTGTATATTCCCTCCATCTATTTTTGATATGTCCTGGATCATTCAAGATTCAAGCTTGGATTTGTTTTTCAGTTCTCTCAACTTGAGGGAGTCGAGTGAGTTCTCCCCTTTTTATTATCCTATTCTATGTCTCTCTGCACATTCCATTATAATACTTTGTCTTTTAGAGCTGCCCTTTGAAATCTTCTGTTTAGCTCTTTTACTTTGGCATGTTTTCCCTTTGTTTTGGCTTCTTGATGCTCTAGTTCAATTTTCAGAGTCTCTTTTGATATCCATTTTGGTTTTTTCTTTTCCTTCTTTTTGCAGTCTTCATGGATGATATCCTTGATGTCATCTCATAATTCATCTGATCTTTGATCACTGGTGTTCAATGCTTCAAACCTATTCTTAAGATGATTTTTAAATTCAGATAGGATAGACTCAACACCATATTTTGGTTCTTGAAGATATTTCAATTTTCTTCAGCCTCAATTTGAGCTTTGACATGAGTAATTGATAATCTGATCCACACTCAATATCTGGTCTTGTTTTGACTGATTTATTAATATATAAATTATTAGTATATTTAGGTTTTTATCCCACTACCTTTCTGAAAAAGTTCTAATGAAATTTGCAGAGTCTCTTTCTTCTGACATCCATTTCGATCTTTCTTCTTTCTCTTTGTAATAATTTTTTTTTGTATCATCATGGATGATGCCTTTGATGTCATCCTACTACTCTTTTGGTCTTCAGTCACTAGTATTCAGTGCATCTAATTTGTTATTGCAATTTAATTCATGGTCATATTTTAACTCATCTACTTGTTTTCATTTTCTTCAACTTCCATTTTAACTTGTGTTTGTCAATTGATTTGTTCCACATCAATCTTGGTCTTGTTTTGACTTACAGATATTGAGCTACTCCACCGACTCTTTCACAGATGTCTATCTAACTCCTCTTTAGTTCATGAGGTGCGGTCCATGTGTATAGTCACCATATGTTTGTTTTAAAAAGGTGTTTGCAATGGATAAATCATTGATTGTACAAAACTCAATCATTCAACCTCTAGCTTCATTTCTTTAACCAAGTTCCTGTTTTCCAACTATCAGTCCTTCTTTGTTTCCAACTTTTGTATTTTGGTCACCAAGTACTAATGCATCTCGATTTCATGTTTTATCATTTTCACACTGCAAAATTTTGTGGAAGTCCTCAATGGCTTCATCTTTAGCTTTGTTGGATACATATGAATAGTTGTATTAACAGGTCTTGCTTATATGTGTATCAATAGCATCCTATCTCTCACAGTATTGTAGTTCAGGATGGACGTTGAAATATTCTTTTTGACTATGAATGCAACACTATTCCTCTTCATTTTGTCTAAGTACTAAAGAGTGATGACCCTCATTTAAAGGTGTGCCCAAACACTACACTCTTCAATATGGATTACAACTTAACATCAAGAAGATTTATCTTAATATTAAAAAATCCTCACAGCCAGGCAACATTATGATAGATGGAGAAAAGCTGAAATTGCCCATGATTTCATCTCACTTGGATCTACAAAGAAAACACCCTTGGCACTATTAGTCAAGAAATCAAACAATGTGTTGCAATGGGAGAATCTGTTGTTAGGAACCTCTCCAATGTACTGATGGGCAACAACAATAGTTTAAAGACTAAGATGCACCTGTTTAAGGCCATGATCATTTCAATCACTTGCATCTGAGAATTGGATAATTAATAAGGATGGCAGAAGAAGAATTGATGCCTTTGATTTGTGGTGCTGGAGAAAAGTATCAAATATCCCATGGACTGCCAAGAGAATAAAGAGACATGTCTTAGAAAAAGAATGGCCAGAGTGCTCCATGGAAGGAAAGATGAAGTTTCATCTCAAATACTTTGGGCATGTCATTAAGAGGGGTTGGCTATTCCTTGGAAAGGACATCATGCTTAGAAAGGTGGAGGGTCAGCAAAAGAGAGGAAGACACTCAATGAGATGGGTTGACACAGTCACAGCAGCAATGGACTCCAGTGTGCCAGAAATGATGAGAATGGATGAGAAGTGCAAGATTTAAATCTGTTGTTCACAGGAGTTGACTTGACAAGTATAACAAAACCAACAACAATCTAAGTCACGTGGTTTTATTTTTCCAACTGCTTTCTATGCATCTGAAAGTTGAACAATGAATAAGGACAACTGAAAGAAGTAATGCTCTTGAATTATGGTACTGGCACACAGTACAGACAATCCCATTGACAACAAATATATTTTGGAGGAAGTGCAACTTGAGTGCTCCTTGAGGAGCAAGAATGGTGAAACTCCATCTCACTGAGTTTGGTTATGTTCTTAGGAGGCGCTGGTCCGTGGAACAAAAAAGCATCATGATGAAGAAGGTGGAGTGTCAGAGAAAAAGAAGGCTGGAACAAGGAAGAGATTGTGAGGATGGTGCAGGATAGTGCAAGGTTCTGGTCCGTTGCTGAGTCTTAATTGATCTGACAGCCCATAATTAAAAGCACTTTTCTGAATTTCCCTACTGATTATTAAAAGTTTGGATGATTTTCATGGTACTTATGAATCTTCTCCAAGTATACAATTTTATCAGCTGTACAGTTACAGTTTTTAATTGTTCCTATAGTAACCAACAGTAAGTAATTAGCCAAATTTAGACCATAATTTTTATGTTAATTTTATCAGAAAAATATTTATTGGAACTTTTATCTTTTAAAAGAACAGACTTACAGTAAGACCAACACATTTTATGAGTCTACATTACCTTCAGCTCCTGTTTGTGCAGCTCTTTCACTGCCAGCAAGGTCAACCAAATTCTGTAAGACAGATGAAAGTAAACCTTTAGTGAACTTCCAAAACAGTTTTAATACACGGTATATCGGAATATCTAATTCACAGCCTTGTCTCAAATTCTTCTGTTTATGCTCTTTCCTTTCTTGTGGACACAAATTGGTCCCTTCTTTACAATATGTCCTACAGTGCTGACAAAGGAGGCTTTCTATTTCCTACATGAAGTCCAACTAATGCCTTAGCTTAATGTGAAGCCCTCCTTAATTATCCAATCCAAACATCTGCTCTGTCTCTCTTCCAATACTCTATTTTAAATGATCTGTACTTAACTTATCATGATACATTTCTTATTCATCCTTTCTCTTTCAAATCAGCCTTCCCTTCTCACTACTACCCAGTATATAGCGTGCAAGCTCTTTGAGACGGGGAGCTTACTGCTCTGGTACACTTCTGTGTCCTTCACATCTAACATACTTCCGAGTTCATGGTAGGCAGTCTCTATGCTTTAACAATATTTGATGAACATGTATGGCTAAGCACAATTGATAACAGTGTATCTAAATTCCAAAACCAATCTCCACAATAGTCTACATGTTTCCTATTGCCAAAGGGGCCCTTTAGAGTAGTGAGAGAAGATCTTCACCCTCAAACCTACAGCATCCCTTTTCAGCAGAAAGTAGCTAAGAGAATATGCTGTCCCCTTTTCCTTATGAATCAGGGTGAAGTCTCTCTGAGGGAGGAGTGATAGGGAATGGCAAAGGACACACTGACAAAGGAGATTAATCAGAACTGGCTTTGACAAGCACTGTGGCAATTGGACAATTAAAACAGACTTTCAAGGGGGGGGGGAAAGAAGAACGAACTGGGGGGAACGGTAGAGAAAACAGTGCAACAATGAATGAATGGAAACCAAAAATCTCTGTAAATGTTCATTAAAATTAATAAAATTTAATAAAAAAACCCCACCTCTATGAACATAAAAAAACCCAATATTTGCTGAATTCTGAGAAAACTATACTTTTAAACAGGCCACAGAAAACAGAGAACTACTGATGCAAAAAAGTCAAGAAAAAGTAAACTCTAGATAGTAACAAAAAAGAAACGAACTGATGTTGAGAAAATAGGGCAGTATGGCAGGGGTGGTAAAATGGAGAGTGAGACCAGACGTAAAGAGAGAAATAGATATGGCTATTTATAGGACTTTTAAAGCAAAATTTCTAGATTTCCACCCCTACGCTAAATGCAATGGGAAGTTATGAACAAGCAAGGAATTGGCATAACTTGATTTAAGTGTTTGAAGGATTTGAATGTTCCCCCTGAATAGTGAATAGATTTGAGAGGGATAAAAGTGACAGCAGGGACCCAAGAATCCAGGGGGGAGATGAAGGTGGCTTGGGCTTGAGTGGTAATGACAGAGACGGTAAGTAGTGCAGGGATATCTTCTTTAATCCCAGAGCACTGTGCTCAGAACATGGTAAATGCCCTGTAAATATTCTGAGTGCATTAAAAAAAATTCAGAACTTTACCGAAGCTTTCAGAGACAGGTAGGAAATTAGTCAATCATATTTTATCATCCCATCTCAGTTACTTGTTTGAAATATGCAGAGAATTATAATCTTTATTTCATAGTAGCTACTAGGGATTACCTAGATATATCAAGAAAGGTAAAGGGGTGATGAATCCAGTCTGTATTAAATACAGATGAAGGGATATAAAGAGGAGGAGCAAGCATTTATGTTCAAAGAAACCGAGAGGCTCAATCTACCTATAGTAGAGAAGTTTGTATGTAATCACACATTCACTCTTTGCTGTGGAGTTAGTGCTGCTTAACAGTGCTGTAGGGCTGTACGACCCCCGGCTGTGTAGGTCCCAAGAGCTCTCCTCTTGTGTATTAGTAAGAAGTAAAGTTAGATTGGTTAGGAGTAGCCAGAACTTATCTAGGGAAGTGACATATTGAAAGTAGTGCTTTGTTAATATTAGTATTCTGTTTGATGGACTGAAGCTACAGAGGACAGGTTCTAGAAGACTGATAGAGTGACTCAAGAGAAGCTGCATAAGTAGGACATCAGGAGAATGTTCTGAGGTGGAATCTAGAAGAAAGGGCAACGGTATGGACAATAGGGTGGCAGAAAAAGATGAGGCAAATTGACTCAAATCACTAGAATAATGTTGGTATTGTTGCAAAGGATAATCCATTATGGTAGAAATTAATTCTACTTTAGGCACACTAGAGTTTGAGAAATTGGGGCATGTAATTATAATAATCTTTAGGGAAAATGAATTAGAATATAAATAGAATAAATATCTAGCAGTCATCAACACAGAAACAATGGCAGAATGTCTGAAGGCAAGAACTTGAAGTAAAAAGGCAAAGACACTCCCATGTATTTGTTAAGCGGGTAGGAAAAAAGAAGGTACAGAAGGGAGCAGTAAAGGAGCAAAGCTAAGAGAAGCTGGGTTATTATCACTCTTCAAAGGCTAAGACAAGAGCCACTCAAGAAAGGGCTACCTCTAAAGTGCCAGAAGATGACTTTTTGAAGATTTCTCCCCTGATAAGATTCTTAATGGTAATTGAGTAGGTTAGGGTTTTGGAAAGATAATAGTTAAAGGGCATCAATGATAAAAAATCGATAAATAAGAGAATCCTACTCTACTACTGATTAAAAAAAGCTTCAACTCTCTGGTCTTTACAGCTTTTAGATGTCAGCTATAACATTATAGGGAGAAAGTTCTTGTAACTTCTTTCCACGTTTCAACTATCACTCTGATGCTTCTGACAAGACCAGGAAAGCTACAAATTTACCGACTGTTGTTTCCTATTTAGTTAACAGTTCTCATTAAACCAAACAAGCCTAATTAAACTTTGCTTTGACTCCTATGTCCCATTATAAAGGTTCACCAATACTCACCAAATGGGCCACCTTGACAGCTCCTTCACAATTAGAAGGTTCACCTTTTTCTCGGCTTTCCAAAATCTAGACAGAAAAGGAAATGTAAACAAAAAACCCCCAACAAACTAGTCATTCTTAACCGGGAAGTTCAAGTAGGAACAGAAAGAAAACTGCCTACCATTCTGAAGATGGTGTGAGAACGACTGCTTCTTTGATTCATTTTTGTTATTCCATAATGTCTGTTCTCTGTAAAAATTGGTCATATTTCAGTCATATATTTACATCAAATGAGAACCATTAACTTATATTTTAGTTCTAAAGTTAAAGTGTGATCTGAAGGTTAAACTGTTGAAGAATTATATTTATATATGTTAAAGAACACAACATGAAATCTTACTCTCTCCCTTTGTGATCCACTTCAAAGCCATTTCTGATGTATAAACCACTTCTTCTGTGAGATCTGACACATATACATTCCTCTGAAACAATTACAGGAAGATTAGAGAACTAAAAGTCACTTAAAAATCTGGAACTCAAAAGGCACACTTAGGGAAGTTATAAATGGAAAATGGGAAATATTATTCTTCATGAAAGCAAGCAAACTACAAAATTCACAATTTATTCCTTATAAGAGCATACTGCGTTATAGCGTTATACCTCTATTTGGCTATTTTTAGCCATTTAAACTCAGGCAATCCAGCTACATTTTAAGATTTCACACTTTGTTTAAAAGATGGATCTCTGTAAATACTTTAAAGAAATGATGCAAACAGAAGTCCTTTAAAAAGAACAGTAATTCTAAAAAGTAACTCTTATACTCACATTGAAGTCTTCTCGAATTATTAAAGGTTTCATTTTTCGTGTGTCACAGAGTAAGTCTGTAATGGTTTCGTTGTAAATTTCCATGTAGGACACACGCAAAAGAAATTCCCTATCAGGAAACTAGAAGAAAAATAAATATGTAAAAACACCAAGAGCATCTGATCATGAAAACAAAATTGAATGCCTCACTTGTTAATATTAAAGAGGTAGAGAAGGAACTACCTTTGTAAAACAAACTAAACCCAAAAAGCTCTATAGTCCTATGTTGAAAACAGTAAATGCAAAAAAGGAAAAAAAGCATTGCTTCAGAAATGATGAAAAGCATAGTACAACACCTGCAAATACACTTAAGTCTAATTTCCTAGGCTCAAAATAAAATCCTACCAACAGATGTTCTAATTTTACTGAAAAAGGTAATTTAAAACCAACTGTTAACTAATTAGACTGCCTTCTGTTTCCCTTTTGTCTGCATTACTTTTTGGTCATTTTAGCTTTCTTTAATTGCTGGTAGCAAACCAAAAAGCTAATCATTCTGGTAAGATTTTCTTGTTTCTTAATGTCCATTTTTTTTTTTTTAAATTTTTTTTTCCAGTGGTATCATTGTACTATTGTAGAGAAGGAAAGACACAATGTAAGCTTAAAGTGAAGTTGTAGAAAAAAGTGAACTTATGCTATGCCTTTTTTCCACCATGGTCAACTAAGAAAGCTAACTAAATGAAAAAATATTCCCTGTTCTTGCATAGGAAGACTCAACAATGTGAAAATGACAACCCTACCAAAAGCAATATACACATCCATATACGATTCCAATACAGATACCGAACTCATTCTTCAAAGAAATGGAAAAGGCAATTGTAAAGTAAATTTGGAAAGGAAACAGACCCCAAACAAGCAAAGCTCTTCTGAAAAAAAAAAAAAAAAAAAAAGAGAGAGGAACAGTACTACCGGAACTCAAAACATACTACACATTTGTAATAAATAAAACAGCATGGTGCTGGCACAATAACAGAAACATAGACCAATGGAATAGAATCAAGAACCCAGAATTCAACCTATCAACCTATTAGGAAAGAAGTGTATCAGGGATGTGTCCTCTCTTGACACGTTTTTTTTAATCTAAATGCAGAATAGATCATTCTGGAGGGCTGGGCTTTATGAGGAGAAGTGTGGCATCACGATTGGAGGAAGACTCATCATTAACCTATGTTGTGCAGATGACACAATGCTGCTTGCTGAAACTGAGGAGGAACTGAGGTGCTTGCTGCAGAAGGTCAAGGACTGTAGTCTTCAATACAGATTTTTTTTTCTTTTTTTTTCAATACAGATTGAAGCTCAACATTAAGAAGACAAAGATTCTCACCTCTGGGCCAATTGGCAGCACCATGACAGATGGAAAAGAGATTGACATTGTTAACAATTACAGCTTGCTCTGATCCACAATCAACACTCTTGGCACCAGCAGTCAGGAAAGCAAGACCAACAACACTGTGAAAATCTGCCATCAGGGACCTCTCTACTCCAGAGTAATGAGAAAAAGAGATGTCAGTTTAGAGACTACAGTGCATGTGATCCAGGACATAGCTTCACAATTACTAGCTATGTATCAGAGATCTGGAAAATGATTAAGCATGACAGAAGAATCGATGCCTTTGAGTTGTAGTACTGGAGAAGAATCTTGAACATACTTTGGACTGCCAAGAAAACAAATAAGTCTGTCTTGGAAAGGGTGAAAACAAGTTTCTCCTTGGAGGCTAGGATTTTGAAGCTCTGTCTCATATACTTTGGGCACATGGCCAGGAGGGATCAATCTTTGGAGAAGGACATCATGCTTGGAAAGATGGAAGGATAGTGCAGGAGAGGAAGACCCCAGAGAGATAGATTGATACAGTAACTGTGGTAATGAGGGTAGGTGTGAGCTAGCTCAAAATAGCGCAGTCTTCAGAGCTGTTGTACATAGTTATTAGTCTCTATTAGTTGCAGGTGACTCAATAGCACATAAACAACAACAACCACCACCTATTATGGTCAACTGGTCTTTGAAAGAAAACAAAACCTATCAAATAAGGAAACAACCACCTCTTCAACAAATGGCGCTAGCAAAACTGGATATCTAGATCTACATCTCACACAATACACAAAAAGCAACTCAGAATGACTGGGAGGGGGAGATGTAAACCCAAAATCATAAGGGAAAATAAAAAAACAGGACCAAACTGAGAAGCTACAGCGTATAGCATAACTAGGCTTCCAAATAGTCAGAAACACAGAATCAAGAAAGGATGAAATTGACAAATGAGACCTTCTAAAAATCAAGTCCCTGTGTGCATCAAAACCTTTTCCCAATAGGTTGAAAGAAAGCCTACAGACTGGGGGAAAAATTTTCACAATGACATTGCAGGCAAAGGGTCTCATACATAAACTTTAAGAATGCTACAGGGAGGGTTTCCACAAGAAAAAGACTGATAACCCAAAACAAAATAGGCAAAATACATGAAAAGACTCTTCACAAATGAAGATATTCGGATGGCCAACAGACACTAGCCATCAGAGAGATATAAATCAAAATAACGATAAGAGATCATTTCACCCCTGCAGAACTAGAACAACTTAACAAGACAGGAAACAATAAATGTTGGAGAGGATGAGGAGAGATTGGAACTCTCATGCAACTGCTGATGGGACTGAAAAATGGTACAACCACTCTGGAAGGCAGTGTGGTATCTCCTCAAAAAGCTCAACATGGAAATTCCATATAATGTAGCTATTCGACTGCTAGGAATATACTCCAAGGAAGTCAGAAATGAGACCAAATGGATATATATACACCTATATTCACAGCGTTATTCACAATAGCAAGAAAAGGGAAACTGCTCAAATGCTTATTAATAAATATACGGATGGAGAAATTGTGGTACATTTACACCATGGAATACTGTGCAACACTAAGGAACGATTTCATAAAATATTATGGGAGCTAGAGAGCATTAGGCTGAATGAAATAACTCAGTCTTATAAGGATAAATAGTGAGAAGACCAATGTAAAACTGAAAGATAAGAAAGATGCATATAAATGTTCAAAAGGGAAAGGGTGTCGGAAAAGGGAAAGGAGGGAAATCATTGGGATAATAGAGGTGAGTTGGCAGATGGGAGTGGTAAAGGAATAGGGAAGATTCAATGAAGACTTGAAAAGATGGGTGATAATAGGCATGTTGTTGTTGTTGTTATGTGCCGTTGAGTCGTTTTCGAATCATAGTGACCCTATGCACAACAGCCCTAAACCCTGCTCTATCCTGCGCCAACCGCACTGCCTCCAACACACCCATCCCGATTACCCCAGTCACC
>NW_006399872.1:9708478-9711814 GCF_000299155.1 Elephantulus edwardii
TTTGTTTTCTCTACATTGTTCTGGACTGTTTTTTTGTTTTTTGGGGTTTTTTTTTAGTTCCTGTTTTTTGTTTATAGTATCCTGTAATTCTTCAAGTTTGTCTTTCATCCATTGAAAATATTCAATCATTGTTCTTTTAAATTCTGTCAGAAAGTTCCATCAGACTTTCTGGCTTCAGGAAATCCATTGATACTGTGTCACCCTTTGGGGGTGATATTTTGCTTTGTGCTTGTGTATTGTGTGGGACAGCTTGCTTTCTTCAAGACATTGATATGTTCTTGATGAAGATAATGCTCTAGAGATCAGTTAGGTAGCTATCCCACTTGTGCTTTTTTCTGAATGTCTGACTCCAGGGAAACGTCAGTTCAGAGCCTGTGAGAGCAGCCTCTTGTAGGTAAGATAGGTCAAGGTGCTCCAGATTAAAGGCAGGTTGATTAACCAGATGTGTAGACAAAGGTGTGGAGCCAAATAGGGAAGGGCATGCACATGGTTGCAGCAATCACAAGGGCAGGTCAACCACTTGGGGGACCTCACTCAGGCCTCAGTTGTCTGAGTGTGCTTACAACTGGGGTCCCTATTCAAATTCCAGCTGTCCGTCTCTCACCCAGTGGTTTTAATTCACTGGTCCCTGTCCAGTGGTGCTCACACAGTTGCCCTTGCACTGTGGCCCCTGCCCAGGAAGCCTCCTGGGTCAAGGGGACTCAACAAGACAAAGTCAAATTTTCACCAACCCACTCGCCTCTAGCTGGTCTGCAGTGTCCACAAAAGTTCCGCCAAATTATCACTGGGTCGCTCTTTCCTGGGCAGTTTGCGTGCCCCGAGAGAGCTCAGCCAAATCCCCACCAGTGGGCTCAACCTTGGGAACTTTCCCAGATAATCGGCGTTGCCCAAGAAAACCCAATTAGGATCCTACCAGCCTTTCTCATGGCAGAGCAGTCCCACAGCAGCTTGATTGGTGGCTTCAGATGATGGCTGTCTCCATGGTGTGCCTTTGTGTGCTGACTCAGAATCGTATTGTCCATGGCTGTTGTTGTGTTGCGTGAAGGAGTCTCTAGTGCCCTGGAGCACCGCCAGGGGGTGCAGGGTTGTGGCGAGGCCACCAGGGTGTGCCAAAAGTGTGGAGGCGTGGGATGGTGGTGGGGTGGTGTCCCTGGACACAGTTCTGTGGCAGGGATGGCGGATGCACGACTTGGGCAGCGCTGGGAGTTAGGGGTTGCAGTCTGTTCACAGATATTAAGCTGCCAAGTCACCAGTCCTCAGCAAATAAGACTTACTGCACATTGCCTACCTTCTTCATTTTAAGAGGGAGCTCTGGAAGTCTCATCTATAGAGTTGTGCTGCTAAATCAAATACACTATTTATCTAGCATTTGAATCCATCAAAGGCTCTGAGGAAGAAAGAAGGGCAATCTCCTCCCTGTGTGTTATAGCCTCTGAAAATCCCTGTAGGGTTTGTGAGCAGATGGTTATTGCTCAAAAAATGGGAATGAACTGGAGAGCAGGCCTAGCTCACACTGAATTTAGGACTGTAAACATTTGAAAAAAGTTGAAATTCCATAGGAATAAGCAGTTGTCTGACTACTTACAGCTAAGTTTAGGGTAATATTTGCACGGATGAATTAACCATTGTGGTGGGATCTGATTCTGTTTGGTGAGCACAAAAGGAATGAACCACTCTTTCATCAGTGAACTCATATGAAATGGATATGTTTATCATTGTTGTCAGGTGCCGTCAAGTTGAGTATGACTCATAGTGACCTTATAAACAACAGACCTGAACCCTGCCCATCAGGAAATACATTAACTTGCAGTAAAAAAAAAAAAGGTGGGAGATGGGGAGGACTTGTCACTCTGGAATTCTTGCACCATGCTCACATACTGGCCTATGAACAGGATTATCTGGGGAACCAAAATGCCACCTCAAGCCTCCTTAAAAAAACCAAACCAGTTGTGATGGTGCTGATTCTGACTCAATGGGTCCCTGTAACACGAGAGTACAATTTCCCCTATAGGATCTCCAAAAGTGTATTCTTCATACAAACATTACCACATCTTTCTCTTGCAGAGCAGCCAATGAGCTTGACTCCTCAGTTAGCAGCTGGGCATTTAACCACCAAGATCTCAGAGTTCCCTGAAGGCTGCTTTAAATTCATGAAGGGTCACGATTTTAGAGCAAGGGGAAGATGGCTAGATGATTCATAGATTTAGTATCATTAGCATCAGGAAACTAGAGGAGTCTAAATTTCCAGGAATATATCACAATTTTCTCGAGAACCTATCGTATGTGAGCCCAAGGAGTACTTTGGCTGCACCTTCTTCCTATCTGTTTGTTCTTTTGGCAGTCCTTAGATATCCAGTACTCCTCAACACTACAGTTCAAAGGCATCACTTTCTTTTGTCCAAGAGTGGTCCTTGGAGGCAAGGATAGTGAAGCTTTGTTGCACATACTTTGGGCATATTGCTAGGAGAGACCCTTTCTTGAAAAGGTGGAGGGACAGTGAAGGAGAGGAAGACCCTTAACCAGATGGACTGATACAATGACTACAGTAGTGGGCTTGAGTGTATTAGAAGTTGTGAGGATGGCACAGGATAGGACAGAGTTCAGATCTGTAGGCAAAATACAGGGTTGCTTTAAGTTGTACTCAGCTCAATGGCACCCAACAACAGCAACAACAGTATTTCACTCTACATGCTTAGAATCTCTTACATTTGGTTCCATAATAGCTGGCATGTTTATAAATGTTAATAATAGCAAACACTCATTTATTAAGTACCATTGTATCTCCTATACATCTCTCATCCAAATCTTACATGTTAGTTTTCCAGTTTAATACTAAGATTACTTTATCATTTTCCTAAGCTAACTGAGAGGACTTCATCATTGGTCTGTGTTGATTAAGCAGCAGCAGCATGGTGGTGTTTTCCAGTTGACAACTTTACTCTTCCATGAGCTGGTCATGGAACTCGGTGCTTCTTTAACTCAGATTCTCTTTAAAATGGGGAACACCCACTGACATTCAATTTCCAACTCACAGATATCCTGCATCAAGTTTCTAGGACTGTAAATCTTTACAGAAAATTATGCATCTTTCGTCTGTGGATTAGATTAAACTTGAACTGCCAAACTTTTGGTTAGGAGGCAAGCACTGATAAGTTGTTGTTGTTATTATGTGCCGTCGAGTCTTTTGCGACTCAAAGTGACCCTATGTACAACAGCCCTAAACCGTGCTCTATCCTGTGCCAATCTCATTGCCTCTGACACACCCATCCTGAGTGCCCCAGTCACTGAATCAATCCACCTCATAGAGGGTCTTCCCCTCCTGCGCTGTCCCTCCAC
>NW_006399872.1:9711914-9713968 GCF_000299155.1 Elephantulus edwardii
GGTTTTCAGAGGCCTGCTATTTCAGAAGTGGGTGGCCAATCCTTCTTCCTAGTCTGTCTTAATCTGAATGTTCAGATTTAGAGGAGTATCTGACAGACAAGCAATTTGTGAAGCAGTGAAAGATAAATCCCTTATTGTGGAGTTAAGCATTATTACAGTGTTGACCCCACCCCTAGCCCAGAGCCTTGACCCACTTACTTTCCAGCTCCACCCTCCACCAGGATAACCCTTCACATCTGCCAAGTCCCTTCAGAAAATATCTTCCATTGTCCAACCCATGATCTGACAGCTCAAGAATTAAATAAAATACAATGTTTATGGATGACTGTATAAAATACAATTTACATGAACAAAACAATGCAAATGAAAGCTTGTATAAAACACATGGTATATTGTATATGTATGAAACACAATGAGTGCATGTAAACCAGTAAAAACATGGGAGGGGGGGAAGAGAGAAATAAAATTCTACATTCTTTTATCATTACAAGAGGAAAACACTTTATATAATTTATAGTGGTGATTCATACATAAGACTAGTGTTCGATTCCATGAAAAGGGGTTGCAAGAGGAAACTTCATAAATATGCAATGAAGAATAACAGATAAATTGAAGGGAGGAGGAGAAGAGAGAAGGGAAGAGATGAAAAAGATGTGCGTGCGTGTGTGTGTGTGTGTGTGTAAGAGAGAGATGAGAGAGAGAAAGAAAGAATGAATTGCCATCTGATTACACTCTTACTAATATGCAGTATAAATTTAGCTAAGTATTTCACCTCTTTAATTTTCTGGAAAATATCATGAATTGCCCTGGGTATTACTCCCAAGTAATCTTGTGACCCCATCATAGTGTACGTTTTTCCTGAAGCAGTCTGCCCATAAGCAAATATAGTACCTGGAAAAAAGCAAAACACACACAACACATAGATTAGAAACAAATACACAGTGTATAAAATGGCTATAATTTGTTGACGAAGCACACAAAACCTAAAATGTTACTGCAGACTGCAGTGAATACAAACCATTATAGCCTTGTATGGCAGCTTCTATGATGGGTACTGCTATTTCTTCATACACATTTTTAGTAGTTTCATTACTATGAAAAACACGATCTGAAAAAAACAAAAAAAAAACCCAACCCCAAACACAGACTGTTAATCAAACAAATCAACTGCATTTTCATTTTTGAATCAATAGTTACCCAAAGAAAATAGTTTGGTTACAATAAAATATAACAAAATATTTAAGACAATGCATTTTTCAACTTAGCAGGGCTTTGAAAATACAACTCTACAAAATAAAATGTCAGCCCTCATACAGAAAAAAATACATTTAGGTCAATTTGTTTTCAAGAGGCAGTAGACTATACTGGGTGAGAATGACATCTGGAATCATCAGATTGCCTAGATTCAAATCCTGGTCATGCCTTTTAACCTCAAGCAAAGTGGTTAATGTCTATCTCATTTTCTTTATTTGTAAAATGAATATATATTGCTGTTGTCATGTGCCATTGAGTCATCTGTGACTCATGACAACCATATGTACAACAGCCCTAAACCCTGCTCTATCCTGTGCCAATCTTATTGTCTCTAATACATCTACCCCCATTACCCTAGTCAGTGAATCAAACCATCTCATTAAGGGATTTACTCTCTTGCGCTGTCCCTGCACCTTCCCAAGCATGACATGCCACTCCAAGGACTGGTTCCTTCTTGCAAGATGTCCAAAGGATATCAGACAAAGCTTTAGAATCCTTGCCTCCAAGGAACAGCCTCGTCTCACTTGCACTAGGACAAACCTGTTTGTTCTCCTACCAGTCCATGGTATATTAAATGCTCTTCTTCAGCACCACAGCTCAAAGGCATCAATTCTACTTCTATCATCCCTTGCCCTTGTCCAGCTTTCTTATGTATACCAAGTAACTGCTAAGACTATGGCCTGGATCAGGCACACCTTAGTCACCTAAATGACATCATTGCTCCTCAGTACTTTGGAGTATATATTACCTTCTTCATTTTTTAAATTTACATTTTATTTTATTTTTTTAATAATTTTAAT
>NW_006399872.1:9726209-9743541 GCF_000299155.1 Elephantulus edwardii
CGGTGGATTCGGTTTAATTTTCCTCAGGTTCAGCTTGAACTTGCATATGAGTAATTGGTGGTCTGTTCCACAATCAGCCCCCCCGGCCTAGTTTTCACAGCTGATATTGAGCACCTCCAGTGGTTTTTCCCACAGATGTTATAGATCTGATTCCTATGTATACCATCAGGTGAAATCCATGTGTATAATCTACATTTATGTCTCTTAAAAAACGTATTTGCCATGAATAAGTCATTGATTGTGCAAAATTCAATCATTCTATCTCCAGCTTCATTTCTTTCACTAAGTCCATGTTTTCCAACTACTGATTCTTCTTCCCTGTTCCCGGAACGCACTGATAAGAGCCCCTTTAAAAGAGGGAAGGGAGCTCTGGGAGCTGCACTGCCAATCTAAAGGCAAGTGGTTTGAATACATCAGGTGTTCCATGGCAGAAAGATGGGCAATCACTTCCTGTGCAATTTACAGCCTCTTTACATCCATGGGAGGGTCAACTATGAGTTGGTATCAACTTATATAAACAGAGCAAGGGAACACTGTGTGGTCTAAAACTAGGAAAGGTGTGCATTAGGGTTGTATCCTTTCTCTATACCTGTTTAACTTGTACTTTGGGCAAATTATTCAAGAAAGCAGACTTTAGGAAAAAAAACACCAAAAAACCTGGGGCATTAGGACTGGAACAATCAATAACCTTCATTATGGGGATGATACAAGTTTGCTTGCTGAAAGTGAGGAGAACTTGTAGCTCTTGCTGTATAAAGTTAAACACTGCAGCCTTCAATATGGATTTCATCTCAACATCAAAAACCCTAAATCCTTGCCACTGGGCTAAAAGGCAACACTGTAATAAACAGAGAAAGGATTGAGACTCTTAATAGCTTCACTTTACTTGGATCCACAATTCATATAGTCTGCACCAGCAGTCACTGGAGATAAGGAGATATATTACACTGGAAAAGTCTGTAGTCAGGGACCTCTTCAAATTAGTGCTAAGTAAGGATGTCAGTTTGAGGACTAAGGAGCACCTGATTCGGGGAATAGTATTTTCAGACACTTGTTATGCATCTAAGAGCTGGACAATGAATAAGGATGACAGAAGAATTGATGCTTTTGAACTGTGGTGTTGGAGAAAAGTGCTGAAGATCCTATACACTGCCAAAAGAACAAAAAGATATGTCTTGGAGTGGGTGCAGTCAGGTGCTCCTTAGAAGCAAAGATAATAAAGCTTCATCTTACACACTCTGGGCAGATCACTGGGAGATGTTATTCCTTGGAGAAGGACATCATGCTTGGGAAGGTGAAGGGGTAGCAAAAAGAAAAGAATAATCAAGTGGGCTGACATGTTGACTGTGTCATTTGATTTAAGTGTGTCAGATATTGTGAGAATGGCATGGCAAAGGACAGTGTTCAGAGCAGTTGCTCATAGGTATGAATCATACTTCTATTGATGGTATCTAACAACAAAGACAGCAATGAGTTGTTGTTTATTGGTATTTTTTTCCTTTTAAAGACGAAAAGCACAAATTACTAAAAGGATTAAATGAGTTGAGGTATATATATATATATATATATATATTTAAAATAGTGCCTGGCACATAGCTAGTAATAAATCCTATTAAATCAATAATTATATCAACATATTCAACTTATAAGATCTCCAATGCTATTTTACCAACCTAGCTCTCACTCTCATCATCAGGCGCCCCAATAACTAGACTTAGATCCATGCTACGAAGGCCTACTAAGTGTATTTCATTAAAAATGTAATTAGTTAAAATGTTTCTGTCCTTCAGAAGATAAGCTTCAAAAAAGCAGTGGTGAATCCTTAATGTATTCCAGTTAACCAGTAACACTATTTTTGATTGGTAAATGAATAATAACATCAATTTTAAGGGTAATACACAAATAGAAGAATTATCTTCATCACTTCCCCTTAACAAAAATAATTTAAGAATATGTTAAATTCAAAGATTTCAATGACAATTTGATATAAAGCAACATTTTGGTTGTACAGTTTTAGGCCACAAATATACTAATAAGAAAACACTAATTTCAAGCATGTCGTCGTTAGGTGCTGTTGAGTAGAAGTCATGGCAACCCCATCCATAAAAAAGAGACTTGAACCCTGTCCTAGCCTGTGTCATCTTCATTATCTCTGATACACTTGGGCCCATTCCTGCCGTCACTATGTCAATCCACCTTGTTGGGAGTCTTCCACTGTTTTATTGACCCTCCACCTTTCCAAGCTTGATGTCTCTCTCCAATGATAGTCTCTTCTAGCAACATGTCCAAAGTATGAGATATGAAGCTTCACCATCCTTGCTTCTAAGAAACACTCTGATTGTACCTTTTCTGAGACATATCTGTTTGTTCTTTTTGGCAGCCCATGAGATAGTCAGTATTCTTCTATAACACTACAACTCAAAGAAATCAATTCTCCTGTCATCTTTAGTTACTGTTCAGTTCTCACAAGCATACCAAGTACCTGAAAAGACCATAGCCTGAATCAGGTGCATTTTAGTCTTTAAACTGATTATTACTGCTCTTGACTACTAATACCAAGGGTGCTGGTTGTGGATTCAAGTAAGATGAAATCATTGACAGTTTCATTCTTTTCTCTGTCTTTTTTCCAGTGGGAAAGACCTTTGTTTTCTTGGTGTTGAGATATAATTCACACTGAAGGTTGTATTTTTTGTTATCCTCTGTAGTAAGTGATCCTTCTCACTTTTAGCAAGTAAGGTTGTATCATTCGCATAATGCAGACTTTTGATGCATCTTCCTCTAATCTGGTGTCACATTCTTCTTCAGAGTCTGGCTTCACAAATTATTTGTTCAGCATAGAGATTGAAAGGGCACACATTTTCAACCATGCAAATTCAGGCATAAGGAACTGTAACTTTCTTTCTGGTGGCCTAGTGGGTAAGTAATTACACTACTAACTCAAAGGCAAGCAGTTTGAATAAACCAGCTGTTCAGAGGGAGAAGGGAAATTTCTTCCTGTGCAACTTGTTATTGTTGCTGGGTGCTGTCGAGTACGACTTTTAGTGATCGACAGATCTGAACCCTGTCCCATCCTGTGCCATCCTCACACTTCCTGACAGAGTTCATTGCGGCACTCACGATGCCAATACACCTGATTGTGGGTCTTCCTGTCTTTTGCTGACACTCCACCTTTCCAAGCATGAATAGTTCTTCACGAACAGTCCTTCTCCATGTAACAGCCTCTCCTGAAATATGTGAGATGAAACTTTATCATCTTTGCCTCTAAGGAGCAATCTGACTGCACTTTTCCCAAAACATAATTGCTTGTTCTTTTGGCAGTTATGTGGGATATTTAGTATTCTTCTCCAGTATCACAGTTCAAAGGCATCAATTCTTCTATCATCCTTATTCACTGTCTAGTTATCAGCTGCATAGCAAGTGATCAGAAAGACTATGGCCTAAAACTAAGATGCACCTTAGTTCTCAAACTAACATCATTGTTCCTCAATAATTTAGAGAGATCTCTGACTGCAGACACAATACATCTTCTGATTTACTGACTGGTGTTGATTGTGAAACAAAGGAAAAAAGAAATTGTTAGTAACTTCAATCTTTTTTCCATCTTTCATGATGTTGCCTATTGGTCCTGCTGTTGGAGGGCCAAACGAGTTCATTCCAACTAAATGGCACAATAATAAACTTGATATATATAAACAGATAAATATCTCTGTCTAAGTTTCTAGTGAAGTAGATAATAGAAGGCTTTCTTTTGATATTTAATGACAAATATAGCCTCTCCAATAAGACTTTTTGGCTCTTATTTGATTATTGTGGCATAAACTAAAGCCCTAGATGTCTTATTTTTGGTCTACTGTAAAAAAAATAAACTATTATCTGGATTGGAAAAAGAAATACTCCTGTGATCTTAACAGGAAATGGATAGTAAGCTAATATTACATTATAACATTATTGCTGTCAAGTCAGAACCAATTCAGAGCTGACTCTCCAAAGGGTTTTTGGAGACTACTCTTACCAAAATTGAAAGATTTACTCCCATCAACTTGATAAACAGTATTCTTGTCAGTTTTCCAGTAAACTTGGGTATCTGCTCCAAGAGCTTCTTCTCTAAAAGAAAAATAGTGAACTTTAGTATAACTGGTCACAAAAATGTTAAAGAAAACATAATTGAAAAGATTATTATCTTCTGAAAAATGTTTTAAAAATAGTGATTTACATACTATGCTAAGAGAAAGCTAGAGACTCCAGTGGCAACCCCCCCTTCACAGGAATCTTGTGAAGTCCTTCATTCTACCCTATCTTCCCACTGAAGTACCTTAACCCTGTGCTACACTATCTTTGAAAGGAAAGATTAAAAATGCAATTGCTTTACATCTCTCCTGCTTAAAATGCTTCTGGGAACTTGAAATCTTTAATATGGCATAAAAGATATGGATCTCATTCCTCTTTCTCTTAAACCTCATTTCCTTGAAATTCCTATAGAAAGTGTAAGTAAGCTCCACAGAAATCCACTTGAAGATCCTTCTAAAATGACAGATCGGCTACCTCTATACCTGGGTTATTCTAGCTTTCCTTTCCACTAAGTTGTATACTTAGTCTTTCATTCATGGACTTTCCTGACATCATCCTTCCATTTCAGACATCTCTTTGATGATTATCTCCCTACCTGCCATCATAAAACTCCTCATAATGTATTGTACTGACTGCTTTAGGTAGCTGTCTTTCTTAAATCTTACTTCTTTCTTACATGAGCTACTTAATGACAGGCTTCTCATTTTTATATTTTCCTTAATAAACCACCCAGTGAGTTCAGTAAAGATTTGCCATACAGAAAATGCAAGTTAGCATTCTGAGGATGAAACTGGAGGAATAAATGAAATTAATTTCCTATCCTTTTCGGCCTTGTTTTTCTTTATAGCACTCATTACCCACATATTACCACACAGCTGTCTGTATTTTTGTTTTTTAACTTTATTTCTCCGTTTTCTCCACGAAAATGTAAGCTTTATAAAGTAGTGATCGTCGTGTCTGCTTAGAACAATGTACTAAAAAACGAGTACTGTACATACTTAGCAAATAAATAAATTAATGAAATCTTTGCCTACTAAAAAAAGAACCTGACAAGATAGGTTAGTCTGTGCCTTTAGGGAATTTACAATAAAGAGGCAAAGGCAGTCAGCTAATCCCAAAATGACTGAAGAGTGACAGAAGGGTCTCAGGATCTGACTTCTCTAGGAAGAGAAGAGTGGCTAGGAGGCTCAGATACAAAAAAGTAAGGATAGCGCAGGGCTTAAGATGATAACTTCAGTGAGCCTGAACCTTGTTTCTTGAAAGTATTTTCCAGGCTCCTAAAGCGGAGTGCTGGTGGCGCTGTCAACACAAAGGCACAAAGTTTGAATCCACCAGCTGCTCCTTGGAAGCTGGGCAATCCCCATGCGATTTCTTGCCTCTGAAAACAGCTATGAGTCTGTTCCAATTGTGGCCCACAACAGGCCCGGCAGTGCTTCCTGGCTTCTTTACAGAGGAGAAAAACCGAGGCACAGACAGGCCTCCGAGGGACAGCTCCGGAGAAAACACTGGAGGACCTGCCGACCAGACGGAACCGAGCAGGGCTGGGGCACCTACCTGCTGTTGAGAGGTCGGACCCGCACGCAGACGGCTACAGCCCCTTCCTCTGCCATTATGCCAAAGCCAGAAGCAGCACCAATCCCCACAGCCAGAAACCTGGCGATCACCCTGAAGCACTAAACTTCCTTCCCAGGCCGCAGGGGCCGCCCCGCCTTTAAGTTTAAATTTTCCCAAATGTCGCGTCTGATTGGTCTGCGTCAGGTGACGCCACAGATCATTCCACAGATCGGCAGGCGTGCAGGGGAGAGCACCACGCTTCACAGGCACCCTGTAGGACAGCTGAATGGTTGAACCCACTGCTTCACAACACCCTGTAAGAGAGCCTGGATTGGCTCCATGGCGTATCTAAACTCTCGTGTAATCTTTACAGTATCCACTGGATAATCTTTCTCCCCTGGAGAGAGTGGTGGGATCCAACCCTCTATGGTTAACGGCCAAATGGCTTAGCCTCAGGATCACCCAAGGGACTTCTGAAGGGTTAAAACTTTGGAGGAGCACAGTTGGAAGGAACAGCGACCCAGACGCCAGAAGTCATCCAAAAAGCAACCTTTTTTTTTTCTTTTAAATTGCATTTTATTTGTTTTTAAAAGAGTGATTGTTTAAAAAAAAATCATTTTGGTCTTGTAGGAAATGACTCATAACTGACCCTTCAAGCAAGTTGTCCAAGGCTGTAAATCACAAGGAGGATATTGCCCAGTTTTCTTCTGTAGACTGACAGTTGTTGTTGTGTGCTGTGATCCTCCAGCAGGTTTTCAGAGGAAGTTAATTACAGGAGGAGATAGCCCATCCTTCAGTGGAGCAGCTGGTGGTTTTGAACCTTGTGCCTACAGGATTGCAGCACATTTTCTTACCATGATGCCATCAGGACTGGGTTATAACTACCAGAAAGGTTTCCCACTGAGTTAGCACAACTCCCTATGGACTGTTGTTAGGTGCCATTCATAGCTGACCCTCCAGAGAATTTTCAGAGCCAGCAAAATCGGACAGGAGGAGATTGCCAATGAGCAGCTAGTGGATTCTAACTACGTAGCTTTGGGATTGCAGGGCAGCTTCTACCCAGTAGGCCAGTTATTTCCTAAAAGCCACCAAACTGCAGACAGCCCTATACCAACACTGTCAACCTTAAAAAAAAACCCTACCCTTCAAAAAGAAAAAGAAATAAAGCAGAGAAACAAAGTAAATTTTCATTAACAAAAGAGAACTGGGACTTTTAAAGACCATGTGGAGAGGAAGGGGGGGGGGGCAAAAACAACAACAACAGAAAAACCAAAACCCAACAATAAATAAAGACAAGGGTTGAAACTTTTACTGTCCAGTCTAGACACTCTTTAGAACCTCTGAGAGTTTGTTTTGTTTTGGTTTGATTTTTCTTGTCTTATTTTTTAAAAAGGACTTAGATGAAAGTTGAGTTTTCATTGATGCACATTTTCCTCCCTTTCCCTTCTCTATTTTTTTTCTTTGCACTTCTTGTTTCAGGTTAATTGTCATACATATAACCCCTAATCATACATTCCTTTCAGACAGTTCTTTCCTCCATCTGTTCCAGTGCAGTGTAATTATCTATCTACTCTTTTCCTGTTTTTACCCCACCTTTCCAATGACAATCCTATTTTATGAGTGATTTTAATCAGTATTTGTCCTTTTGTGACTGAGATATTTTATTCAACATAATATATTCCAGGTTCATATATGTTATGTAGTGACTCACAACAATGTTCATTGTTTTTCAATGCTGTACAATCATAGTTTAGGTCACAAAGTAAACCTCAATAAATTCCAAATGTCAAAATAATATAAAGAATTTTCTCAGACCACAGGGGTACAAAAATGGGCTATCAACAATAAGAGGATAAAGGAGGGAAAAACCCCACACATGTACCTGGAAGCTAAACAACTTTCTGCTTGAATGTGAATGGGTAATTTATTGGGTTTTTTTTGTTATGCACCATTGAGTTGATAAATTGTACTTGCATGGTGTGGGCTGGATAGGGAAGATTGATGTTGAATGGAGTAGGTGGCAGTAGATGTAATTGCTGGTATAGCAGGGAAAGGGTTGTGTCAAAACACACCTGGCAAAGGTGGGGACAACACGGAATCTATTGCTTTTTTTTCTACTACTGGGAAAAAAAATCTTTAATCTGCTCTTCTCTGTAAAATGCTTGTCTGTCAGGTAAAGTTCTAAATGTGAGTAATCAAATTAAGACAGAGTAGGAAGAAGGATTGGCCATCCACTTCTGAAATAGCAGGTTTTTTAAAATCCTAGGTACAACAGAGCACACTTAGACTAGTAAATATGGCAACTGAGGCTGAGCCCTTAAGTATGGAAACACATAGGAGGAGGAACAGCTGTAAGCAGGCACTAGTGATTGGAACATGCAATGTAAGAACCATGAATGTAGGAAAATGGATATTGATAAAAAATAAATGTTGTTGCATAAATATTGACATGCTAGATATTGGTGAAATGAGATGGACTGTCATGGAACATTTTGAGTCAGAAGATCATATGATCTACTATGCTGGAGTCGAAAAGGTGAGGAAAAATGGGTTTGCTTTCATAGTTAAAAGAGTCATTTCTAGATTCATCTTGAAATACAAAGTTGTGAGTGACAGGATCATATCCATATGCATACAAGAAAGTCCACTGAATACCGCTATCATTCAAATATATGCTCCAACAACCAGAGTCAAAGAGGACAAAGTAGAAGATTTCTACCAACTTCTGCAGTCAGAGATTGATCAAATATTCAATCAAGATGCATTAATAATAATGGGTGACTGGAATGGAAAAGTTGGGAATAGAGAAGAAGGATCAGTATTTGGAAAATATGGACTTGGTGACAGAAATGAAGCCAGAGATAGAATAATAGAATTTTGCACAATAATTACTTATTCATTGCAAATACATTCTATAAAAAAACATATACGCAAGCTATACACATGGATTTCACCTGATGGTATGCATAGGAATCACATAGATTACATCTGTGGAAAGAGTCTCTGGAGAAACTCAATATCAGCTGTAAAAACTAGGCCAGGTGCTAATTGTGGAACAGACCACTCATAGGCAAGTTCAAGCTGGAGCTGATAAAAAATGAAATCAACCCCATAGGAACCAAAATTTGACCTTGAGTCTATCCTATCTGAATTTCAAAACCATCTTAGGAACAGGTTTGAGGGCTTGGACATTAATGAGTGAAGACCAGATGAGCTGTGGGAGGATATCAAGAATATCATCCAGGAAGAAAGCAAAAAGTCATTACAAAGACAGAGGAGGAAAAAAAGACCAAGATGGTTTTCAGAATAAACTCTAAATATTGCACTGGAACACTAAGAAGCCAAAGCAAAGGAAAGAAATCAAGATATTAAAATGTTGAACAGAAAATACCAGAGGGCTCACAGGAAGACAAAGTCAATTATTACAATGACATGTACAAGGAACTGGAGTCAGAAAATCAAAAGGGCTGAACTTGTTCAGCATTTCTTAAGCTCAAGGAACAGAAGACCAAATTCAAATCTCAAGTTGCAATACTTAAGGGTGCTTGGGGTAGAATATTAAATGATTCAGGAAGAATTAAAAGAAGATGGAAGGAGTATACAGAGTCATTGTACCAAAAGGAATTAGTGGTCACAGAAGAATTTCATGCAACAACCTATGACCAAGAGACTGTGGTGATGAAGGAAGAAGTTTAAGCTGCTCTGAAAAAATTGGCAAAAAACAAGGCCCTAAAAGGAATTGATGGCATATGGATCGACATATTTCAACAAACAGATGCTGCCCTGGATGTGCTCACCAAGTTGTGCCAAGAAATCTGGAGGACTGCCACCTGGCCAACTGATTGGAAGAGATTTATATTTGTTCTCATTCCAAAGAAAGGTTATCTGACAGAGTGTGGAAATTATTGAACAGTTATTGATATCACATACAAGCAAGATTCTGCAGAAGACTATCCAAAAACGACTGGGACAGCACATCAACAGACAAATGCCTGAAGTGGGTTTAGAAGAGGCTGTGGCACTAGGGATATTATAGCTAATGTCAGATGGATCTTGGCTGAAAGCAGAGAGTACCAGAGGAATGTCTACCTGTGTCTCATTGACTACTCAAAGGCATTTGACTGTGTGGATCATAACAAACTGTGGCTGACTCTGAGAAGAATGGGAATCCCAGAACACTTGATTGTGCTTATGTGAAACCTATACTTGAGCCAGGAGGCAGTGCATGGTTCAAAACTGGGAAGGGTGTGTGCCAAGGATGTGTCCTATCTCCATATCTTTTCAATCTATATGAAGAACAGATTATCCAGGAGGTTGGGTTCTATGAGGAGAAATGTGGCACCAGGATTGGAGGTAGACTCATCAACAATCTGTGTTATGCAGATGATACAACCCTGCTTGCTGAAATTAAGGAGGACCTGAAGTGCTTGCTACAGAAGGTCAAGGATTGCAGCCTTCAAGAAAGATTCTCACTACTGGGCTGATAGACAGCATCATGATAGATGGTGAAGAGATAGAAATTGTTAACAGTTTCCATCTATTTGGCTCTACAATCAACGCTCTTGGTACCAGCAGCCAAAAAATTAAAAGATGGTTTACATTGGGAAAGTCTGCTGTCAGAGACCTCTCCAAAGTACTGAAGAGCAACGATGTCAGTCTGGAGACTAAGGTATGCCTGATCCAGGCCATGGTCTTTGCAATTACTTACTATCCATCAGAAAGTTAAACAATGACTAGGGATGATAGAAGGAGAATTGATGCCTTTGAGCTGTGATGCCAGAGAAGAGTGTCAAATATACCTTGGACTGCTAGGAGAACAAACAAGTTCACCCTGGAGTGGTGAAGCCAAGCTGCTCCTTGGAGGCAAGGATTCTGAAGTGCCGTCTGACATACTTTGGACATGTTGCAAGGCGAATCAGTCTTTGGAGAGGGACGTCATGCTTTGGAGGGTAGAGGGACAGCTCAAGAGAGGAAAACCCTTGATGAGATGGATTGATTCAGTGACTCAGGTAGTGGGGATATGTTGGAGATAATGAGATTATCATGGGATAGAGCGGGGTTTAGAGCTGTTGTGCATAGGGTTGCTATGAGTTGCAGGTGACTCAATGGCATATAACAACAACCATTGAATTGCCTGTGACTCATAGCGATCCTATGCACAATAGCCCTGGACTCTGCTCTATCCTAAGCCAGTCTCTCTGACTCAGATAACCCTACCTCCATTACTCCAGTTACTGTGTCAATTTATCTGATCCAGGGTCTTCTTCTCCTGAGCTGCCCCCCCCCCCTTCCAAGTATGATGTCTTTCTCTAGGGACTGGTCTTGCCTGGCCACATGCCTAAAGTATGTGAGATGGAGCTTCAAAATACTCCAAGGAGCAGCCAGGTTTCACCCTCTCATGGATAAACTTTTCTGTTCTCTTGGAATGTGAATGAATAACGTAAAATAAATAAATAAGTAATGTGATGAGAAATTTATCTTTTTTTCTGTATCATTTCATTATTCTGTATCTGGGTATTTTTATTTTAAGTTGTGGTTTTAAAGAACATTTACAGAAAGATTGGGTTTCATTATTCATTGATGCATATTTTCCTCTCTCTGTCATGAAAAAGTTTCTTGACATGAATGAGAATGAAAGCACAATTTACCAAAAGCTCTGGGATATAGAAAAATCATTCTATTACTAGCAATAAGCAAACACTTCAAAAGGGAAGAAAGAGTGAAAATTGACTATTTAACCCAACATCTCCAACAAATAGGAAAGACAAAACACAAATAATCTGAGTAAGAGATGTCACAACAGAAACAACTGAAATAAAAAGGGTTAAGAATGGAATTTTATGGAAAAGCTATACTTAAACAAATATGGAAACCTAGAGGAAATGGACAAGTACTTAGAAATTCACAACCCACCCAAATTGGCACAGACTGAAGTCTGTTCAGAACACCTGAACAGATCTATCAGAAAGAAATTGAATAGGCCATAAAAACTTACAGCAAAAAAAAAAAAGCACCATAGTGTTTGTTGTTTTAAATAACCAAAACCAAAACCTCCTGATTCCATGTGGTAAAACTTATTGCTTGAAAAAGTAAATTTATTCATTCCCAGAAACATTACTTAGTTTTCCTTTGCCTCGAATATGTATCCTTCATTGTTGTTGTTATGTGCCCTTGAAGCCATATCAACTCATAGTTGATCCTGCAGTAGGTTTTCAAAGGCTGTAAATCTCACGGGAGGACATGACCAGCTTCCTCTAGCAAAGCAGCTGGTGGATATGAATAAAAAACCTAGGGGTTGGAAGCTATAGGTCAGTTTCAACTGGACTCTCCCCAACAACAATACCCAATAAAAGGATGATTTGACTTTTAGTTGCTAATATTCACTAATAAGGTTATTGTTAATATCCTAATAAAAACCTGACTTATTCACTAATAAGGTTATTGCTAATATCCTAGTAAGAAAATTAATTATTCTCTCAAAAAATCACTTATTTGCATAATTTCTGAAAATGTACAACCAAACACACAGCAAAATTTTGATTAGAATATAGATATACCTTTAATTGTATACTATTTTATACTGCTATCATCTTAATTGTTTATTCCAATTCTACAAAAACGTGGAAAACAGAAAATGGAAATTATCAAACAATGTCACTAATATGATATACAAGCAATACCATGCTCAATATCATCCAAAGACTACAGGAACAGTATGTCAACAGAGAATTGCCAGAAATGCAAGCTGAGTTTAGAAGAGGCTGTGGCATTAGGGATATCATTGCTAATATAAAATTAATCTTGGCTGAAAGGAGAGCGTACTAGAAGAATGTTTGTATTTTATTTACTAGCAAGGTCATTTGACTATGTGAACCACACACATTGTGACTAGCTTTGAGAAGAATGTGAATGACATAGCATTTGTGCACATGTGAAACCTATACCTAGACCCAGAAGCTGTGTGAACAAAGCAAGGAAACATTATATGGTTCAAAACAGAAAAAGGTCCTTTCTCCATACTTTTTCAATCTATATGCTGAATATATCATTCAAGAGGCTGGACCTTATGAACAAGAATGTGGCATCACGATTGGAGGAAGACTACTCAACAACCTTTGCTGATGCAACTTTGTTCACTGAAACTGAGGAGAACTTGAAACATTTGGTGCAGAGGGTAAAAGAATGCAGCCTTGATTGCAACATCAGGAAAACAAAAATTCTCACCGCCAGGCCAATAGGTAGTATCATATTGGATGGAGAAAAGATTGTTGAAGTTGTTGATCATTTCATCTGGCTCAGAAAGACAATTAACACCCTTGACACCAGCAGCAAGGAAACCAAAAGACAAGTTGCACTGGGAAAATCTGTTATCAAAGACTTCACCAGAATGCTGAAGTGCAATGACGTCAATCTAAAGACTAAGGTGCACTTTATCCAGGCCATAGTCTTTTCAATTGCTTGTTATGTATCTGAGAGCAGGAGAAGTAATAAGCATGACATAAGAAGAATCAATGCCTTTGAGCTGAAATGTTGGAGAAGAGTATTAAACATACTATAGACAGCCAAATGAACAAGCAAGTCTGTCCTAGACAAGGTGAAATCAGATTGCTCCTTGGAGGCAAGGATTTTGAAACTCTATCTTACGTACTTTGGGCATGTGGCCAGGAGGGACCAGTCCTTGGAGAAGGACATCATGCTTGGAAGGGTGGAGGGACAGTGCAGGAGAGGAAGACGTTGTAATAGATCAACTGACACAATGGTTGTGGCAATTGAGTTGGGTGAGTTGGAGATGGCGATGTTGGCACAGGAAAGGACAAGATTCGGAGCTATTTTTCATGGGATCACTATTAGTTGTAGTTAGTTCTATCAATGATAATATTAATTTGTTGTTGCTGTTATTGGGTGCCTTTGAGTTGAATATGACTCACAGTGACCCTATGAACAGATCTGAACCATGTCCTATCCCATGCCATCCTCATCATCTCTGACTCACTCAAGTCCATTGCTGAAATCACTGTGCCAATCCATTTTGTTGGAGGTCTAGCTGTTCTTTTGGCAGTTCATGTACATACAGTATTCTTCTCTAACACATTCCCATTATAGGATAATATCCATTCCCATACAAGGTAGACTTGTTAATATAACAATTGTACAAATATATACAGCAATCACTACAGACAAAGATAACAAAACTGAGAATTCCTACTTGTCATATTCAGAGATCTGAGTAATGACAACGGATATAGTAAAGAATTGATACCTTTAAGTTGTGATGATGGTGAAGAGTATTAAACATTTCATGGACCACCAAGAAACTACCAGGTTGGACCTGGAGAGGGTGAAACCAAGCTGCACCTTGGAGGCAAATATTTTGAGACTCTGTCTCACATACTTTGGGCATGTAGCCACTAGGGATCAGTCTTTGGAGAAGGATACCATGCTTGGGAGGGACAGTGCAGGAAAGGACGATCTTGGATGAGTTGGACTGACACAGTAACTGGATAATGAAGGTAGGTGTGTCAGAGGCAGTGAGATTGGCTTAGGATAGAGCAAGGTTCAGAGCTGTTGTGCGTAGGGTCTCTATGAGTCATAGTCGACTTGATGCCACATACCAACAACAACAACTGTCATATATTGACTTGTGTCTCTCCAACATATATGCACACAATGATATGATGTGGAACTTTTGTAAGTATCCTCTGATCCTGATTATTGAAATAGATTTAGGAGGATTAAGGATAGAATGAGGCATTTCTTCATTTCATCACACCATATGTGATGAATAGTTTTTATCTCAGTAGAGATAAAAAGGGGAAGACAATAAACAGAAGTGGAAGACTCGTTTGTTGTTGTTGGTTGCCATGGAGTTGAGTACCATTCATAGTTACCCTATACCCAGAGGATCTGAACCGTGCCCTTTCCTGTACCATTTCCATCCTCACTGATATATTTGAGCTCATTGTCACAGTTACTGTGTCAATCCATCATGTTGAAGGCCTTTCTCTTTTGGATTTCTAGCCCTTTAAACCTCTGTTTAAACTTCAAATCTCTCCAAAGTGTTAAGGATGTCAGTCTAGGGACTAAGGTTTACCTTACACAGGCCATGTTCTTCATAATTACTTGCTATGCATCAAAGAGCTGGACAATGACTAAAGAAGACAGAAGAAGAATTTATGCCTTTGAGTTGTGGTGCTGGAGAAGAGTAATGAACATACCATGGACTGCTAAGAGAACAAACAGGTTTCTTGGAGAAGGTGAGACCAAGTTTCTCTTGGAGGCAAGGATTTTGAAAAACTATAGGTGTGTCAGAGTCAATGTGACAGGCTGAGGATAAAGTTCCTTCTTGTCCATAGGATCACTATGAGTCACAGGCAATAACAACAACATAACAACAACAACAGCCAACTTTAAAAGAATAGATTTCTCTCTGTCAAAGCCATTCACTTTGTGTTGAACACAGTTCTGTCAATTGTTATACTGTGGTGGCTTCGATGTTACTGTGATGTTGGAAGTTGTACCATCACTAGTCCAACTACCAGCAAGGTTACAGATTTAAGAGAGCTTCCAGACTAATACAGACTAAGAAGTAATCATCTGAAATAACAGTTGTTACGTGCCATTGAGTTGCCTGCAACTCATTGTGACCCTATGCACAACGGCTCTGAACCCTGTCCTATCCTGAGCCAATCTCACTGTCTCTGACACATCTACCCCCGTTACCCCAATGACTGTGTCAGTTCATCTCCTCCAGGATCTTTCTCTTTTGCACTGTCCTTCTACCCTTCCAAGCATGATATCCTTCTCAAACAGCTGGTCTCAAAATAACAGGCCCTCACAAACCCTATGACTAGCAGTGGGTCGTTGTTTAATATCATGCTAGACAATAAGCCCTTCTGGTTGGTTGGAAGGCACTAAAAAAGCCCACACACACATACACACACACACCCCAACTCTGTAAGAGATGTCTCTTCAAACTAGAGTTCTACCTTGATAACTCAGATGGAGTGAAACTTTCATTTAGTGGGAAATTCTCACTTGTTGATATATCCAGACTCAAAATAAGGAAAGCCAGCTACAAATATCCATTAATTATTGGAACATGGAATGCACAAAGCATGAATCTAGGAAAAATACATTCACATGAACCACCAATTAAAAAAATTACAACATAACTTGGGAAAGACTGGAGAGCATTATGCTGAGTGAACTAACTCAGTCTCATAAGGACAAATGCTACATAAGACCATTTTAATAATAATAGAAGCATAACTAGTAAAACATATCAGCGTACAAGGAAGAAAAGGGTGGAAGCAGAGGGATGAGAATGGGTAGGGGGAAATCTTAGAATCATAGAATCTGGTGGGTGGAGGAAGAGAGTAAAGGAAACGGGAAAAATCCATCAGGGATCTGAAAAATCGAGGTAATGGTAGACATCATTCAATGGTGATTAACTTTATAAAACACAATGTATATAAGTGATTGTATGAAGCATAATGACAATGAGAGAAAGTGAAATGCATTCTATACACATTTAAAAAAATATATAGAATAAATCTAAAACTGTAAAAAAAATAAAATGGGATACACAAAAATTAACATCAATACAGCTTGAACATCTTCCTCCACCACCACTGGTTCTTGGTCGTATGCTGCCTCCATAAATAATCCTATGTTAACAGAGAGGGTGCATCCAGTGTGCTCCATAGAGGCGAAAATGATAAAACTTCATCTTACATGCTTTGAGCATGTGGTTTCAATAGATCTGTCCATGGAAGAGCACATCATACTTTGAAAGATGGAGGGTCAGTGAAATAGAGGAAGATCCTCAACAAGATGGATTGACACTGTGGCTGGAGTAACAGGCTCAAGCTCGTGTATAGCAGGGAAGATGAGAATGATGTAGGATAGGCAGGGTTCAAGTGTGCTTTTCATAGGGTCACTATGGGTCATGGTTGATTCAAAAGCACCTAACAACAACAACAACAACAACAACAACAATGACCAGATTTTGCAATCTGTAATTTATTTATCAAGAAGTCAAGGTGCATTAATAACAACTGATGAATGAATGCGAAAGTTGGAAACAAAGAAGGATTGATAATTGGAAAATAGGGACTTCCTGACAGAAATGAGACTGTAGATTGAATGAAATAATTTTGCGTGATTTTTTTTCATTGACAATACCTTTTTGCAGTGTTCATTATTTATCCTCTTAATGCATTGAAATAGATGAGGGAAAGAACTGTCTAAAAGAAATATGTTGTTGTTAAGTGTCAATGAGTTGTAGACAACTGACTCATATCGACCCTATGAACAAAATACCTGAACCCTATATATAGGGTGTATACACACACACACACACACACACACACACACACACACATCTGTATAAACTTATGTATGTATTGTATGTACACATGCATGTATGTATCTGTACATACATATGCTTGTATGCATCTGTATATACATATGCATGTACATATCTGTATATACATATGCATGTATGTATCTGTATCTATATATGTTTACTGAGTTTCTGGAGGCAAGCTGTTTCAGAAGTAGATGACATTCCTGCTTCCAAATGATTGGATATTATTTGCATGACAACAGTCCAGAATAAGATGTGCATAGCAAAGTGGACTGGGAGGTGGGAGGTGGAGGGAGGAAACTGTGCAACAATGAAAGAAACTTTTTTTAAAATTTTAATAAC
>NW_006399872.1:9743641-9748723 GCF_000299155.1 Elephantulus edwardii
CTCCCCCCCACCCGACCCCCGCTTGCTCCTCTCTTGGAAAAGTAAAAGAAACACACCCTTTCGCACCCCTCCCACCACCCCAAGTACATTCCACTATGCAACCTTAATTGTGGACTCGAATTGGGGTGGGTAGAGGGAAGAAAATGTGTAACAAAGAATGAATGGAAATCCAAGTTTTCTGTAAACTTTCATTTAAATATAAATAAAAAAATACTAAAAAAACCTTTTTGAAAAAACAGTGACTGTGCACATGAATCCCACCTAAAAGATTAGAGAACAATGAGGTTGACTGTATCTATAGAAAGAAGATAGAGAAGCTTAATATTACGGGCTAACTGCTGGAAAACATAGGCTTGGTGAGAGAAATGAGGCTGGAGATATAATGATAGAGTTCTGCACATTCAATGATTTATTCATTGCAAATACCTTTTATAAGAAACATAAACACAGGCTATACACATGAATCTCACCTGATGGCATGCATAGGAATCAATAGATTACATTTGTGGAAAGACTCGCTGGAGAGGCTCAATATCAACTGTGAAAACCAGAGCAGGTGCTGATTGTGGACTGATCACCAACCACTCATATGCAAGTTAAAGGTGAAGTTGAGGAAAATTAAATCAAATCCATAGGAACCAAGATTTGACCTTAAGTCTCTCCCACTCGAATTTCAAAACCATCTCAGAAACAGGTTTGAGGCCTTGAGCACCAATGAGCATAGACCAAATGAGCTCTGGGAGGATATCAAGAAAATTGTCTATGAAGAATGCAAAAGAACATTACAAAGGCTGAAGAAGAAGAAAAGACCAAGATGGATGTCAGATGAGATTCTAAGTATTGCATTAGAGCGCTGAGAAGCCAGAGCTAAAGGGAGAAATCAAGAAATCAAAGAGCTGAACAGAAAATTTCAAAAGGCAGTTTGGGACGACAAAGCAATATCACTTAGAAGAATGTTTGACCAAAAACAACTAAAACCAGGCCTGACTGCCACAGATTAAAATCACCCACTTTTGGCTTGATAACATTACTTTCTGTCCACTAAGCCAACTGAGCTCTCTCTATGTTGTTGTTGTAGTAGGTCAACTCAAAAGAAACAACAAAGCTGCATGAGATCTAAAGGATACAATGAATCAATTTGACTTTGTGGATATATTCAGAGTATGACACGCAGCTAAAATAAATTTACTTTTTTCTCAAATGCACATGTCATGTATATTCTCCAGAATTGATCATATATTAGGACACAAAACAAGCCTCAAAAAATTAAAAAACAACATTGAAATACTATCTTCTCAGACCACAATGTCATAAAACTGCAACTTAATATTAAGAGAAAAAAGCTTATAAAACCACCCAAGTGGAAGCTAAATAACACCCTGCTAGAACATGACTGGGTTATAGGAGGAATAAAGAATGAAAGAAAAGATTTCCTCAGAACAAATGATAATGAAAATACAACATACTAAATCTTCTGCGATGCAGCTAAGGCAGTCCTCAGTGGCAGTTCACAACATGGAAGCAGGCCAAATGTCCAACAGAATGGGTCGAGAAATGGTGGTACATTCACATGATGGAATACCATGCAGTACTTAGGAGAAACAATTTCAAAAATTACTATATAACTTGGAAGAGACTGGAGAACATTATGCTGTGTGAAATAATTCAGTCTCATAAGGAAAAATACTGCAAAAGATCATTATTGTAAAAATAGAAAGAATAAAATGTGTATGGGGCTTTGAGACAGGGAAGCGGTGGGAGAAGAGAAGTGAAGATGGGCAGGGGGGAATCACAAGATTATACAAGTTGGTAGGTGGAGAAAGAGGGTAAAGGAAATGAGAAAGATCTGGCAGGGACCTGGAAAAACAAAGTAGTGGTGGGTATAGTTCAATGGTGATTAATTTTACATAACACAATGTATGGTAAGGATTTTATGAAACACAATATGAAGGAAAGTGTAGAACAAAATGTATACAAACTTGGTATGCAAACCAATCTAAAAAACAAACAGGTCAAAACAGATATAAGAAGAGAATTTGAATCTTGCAATAAATCATAGAAAAGCCAAAACAAAGGGAAGAAGTGTCAAAGTAAGAAAGTTGAATAAAATGTTTTAAGGGGAAATTCAAGACGACAAAATATTATAAGGAAATGTGCAAGACCTGGAGTTAGAAAATCAAAAAGGAAAAAATGCTTGGCCTTTTTTGGCTGAAAAGAACTAAAGAAAAGTTTTAAGTCTTGATTGAGGGAGAAAATTGAAAGTTGTTTTCACTCCTTCCTGATGGCCTGGTGGGTAAGAATTGTGCTGCCACCCCAGGAGGCAGCAATTTGAATCCACTAGCTCCTTTCTTGAGACAATGATAGGCAATCTCATTTTATGTGATTTACAGCTTCTGAAAACTCACTGTGTGGTCAGCTTTTAGTAACCTCAGAATCGACAGCATACAACAACTACTACTACCACCTTTTCTTCAGATATCACAACCATCCAGTCAACAAATTCTATGGGATTGTTTTAAATGCTTTTTAAACCTTGCATTCTTGTATAACACCAGTAAAGCAAACACTAATCCCAAACTTGTTGCCGTCAGATTGCTTCCAACTCATGTTTATCCTGTATATTACAGATTAGAACTTCTCTATAGAATTCTCTTGGTTATAATCTTTACTGAAGCAAATTTCCAAGTCTTTCTTCCATGATACCAACTGAATGAATTGAACCTGCTTGGTTGTTGTTATATTTTGTTGGATCAATTTTGATTCATAGTAACCTTACGGAATAGAGTACAATTGCTTCTTTTGGTTTTCTAGCTGAGAACAGATCACAAGATCTTTCATCTGCAAAGCCTCTGAATAGGTTTGAACCACCAACTTTTTAGTTGGCAGTTAAGTATGCTTGCATTGCTCAAAGATTTTTAAACACTAATACCATTAAAGGGACCTCTGGTGGGAAGGAGTTTCCTCACCAATCCAAATGCAAGCAGCTTGCATCCACCAGTTGTTTAAAGAAAGCAAGATGGACAATCTTCCTCTGTGTGTTTCACAGCTTCTGAAACCCCATTGGAACGTCAGCTCTGAACTGGTTCCAAGTCAACAGCACATCACAACACAGTAATATCATTGATGTGCTACAGCCCAATATCATCTTCATTTCTGCTGTTGTTGTTGTTAGGTAGTATCAAGTTACTTTCTGGTGCACAGTGACCACATAAGTAGCAGAATGAAATCTTCCATGGTCCTGAACATCCTCATAATTGTTGCTGTTCTTGAGTTTATTGTAGTCACTGTATCAGTCCATTTCCTTGAGGTCTTCCTGTTTTTTCACTGGCCTTCTACTTTACCAAACTCCAGAGACTGGCCACTTACAATGATGTGTAAAGTATGTAATAAAAGGTCTCATAATACTTGTTGTCTAAGGAGGATTCTGGTTGTACATTTTCCTAGACAGATTTCGTTTTTTCCCCTATGGAAATCCATAGTACATTCAGTAGTTTCTTGCCAACACTAACAAATCAATCATAACTTTGAGTATTATATTTTTTCCTTTAGTTGATGAGAATAACTGTTTTAATGGTTTTGGAGAGTAACTGTTGTGATTGTTAGGTGCCATCTAGTTGTCGATGACTCATAGCGACCCTGTGAACAATAGATCTGAAACTTGCACTGTCCTTGGCCATTCTCACAATCTCTGATACACTCAAGCCCATTGTTACAGTGACTGAGCCAATCCACCTTGTTGAGGATCTTTCTTTCTCTGACCCTCTCCTTTCCCAGCATGATGCCCTATTCCAAGGATTGGACCTTCCTAATAACATGGCCAAAGAGTACATGAGACAAAGTTTCATATTCTTAACTCTCATGAATGTTCTAGTTGCACTTTCTCCAAGACATACTTGTTATTTTGGTAGTCCATAAGTTATTTAATATTCTTCTCCAACACCACTACTTAAAGGCATTGATACTTCTACCATCTTTGTAAGATGAATCTTCACCATTCTCACCTCCGAGGAGCTGTCCCTTCTCTAGAACATATTCATTTATTCTCTTGGTAGTCCATGGAATATTGTCTCTTCTTCAACACAACTCAAAGGTATTGCTTCTAGCATCTGTAGTCATCATTCAACTTTCAGATGAATAGGAAACATTTGAAATTACCTCACCCAATTCACTTCAATCAGGTGAATATTGGTTTTTAAATTTACATAATTTCTCCTTTACACTTTGAAGAAGTCCTTGACAGTGGATTTTCCCCAGTGCATCACAGGTATTTTTTATCTTCTGATACCAAGGGTGTTGATTATGAAATCAAACAAGATTAAATAATTGGTGACTTGAAGATTTTCTCCATCTATCTTGAAGTTTCTGAAATGATGAAGATTTCTGTCTTCTTGATACTGAGATGTCATCTGAAACTGACGTTTTCTCCAGACAGAAAAGGATGAAAAGACCAAAATGGATGTCAGAAGACACTATGAATATTGCACTTGAGCACTGAGAAGCCAAAGCAGAGGGAAGAAATCAAGACAATAAGGAGATGAACAGAAGATTTCAAAAGGCAGCCTAGGAAGAAATGGTAAAGTATTATAATGAAGTGTTCAAAGAGCTGGAGTCAGAAAATCAAAGGGGCCGACCTTGCTCAGCATTTCTTAAGCTTAAGGAACTGAAGAAGAAATTCAAATCTCGAGTTGCAACAGTTAAGGGTGCTTTGGGCAGAAAATTAAATGATCCTGGAAGTATTAAAAGAAGACAGAAAGAGTATATGGGGTCATTATACCAAAAGGAATTGGCCGACACAGAAGAATTTAAAGAAACAACATATGAGCAAGAGCCTGTGGTGATGAAGGAAGAAGTTCAAACTGCTTTGAAAGAATTGGCTAAAAATAAGGCTCCAGGAATTGATGGTATACCAATCGACCCATTTCAACCAACAGATGCTGCCCAAGATGTGCTCACCAAGTTGTGTTAAGAAATCTGGAGGAGGAGACTAGAACGAGGGCTGCATGGTGGAGGGGACCTGGGGGAGGGTTTGTAAAACAATGAAAGAATCTTTTCTTTTACTTTTCCATAATTTTTGGACTCATG
>NW_006399872.1:9753618-9757351 GCF_000299155.1 Elephantulus edwardii
ATACCATGTGCTGCTAAGAGAACAAACAGGTTTGTCCTGGAGAGGGTGAAGCCAGAGTGTTCCCTGGAGTCAAGGATTCTGAAGCTTCGTCTGACATATTTTGGGCATGTTGCAAGGAAGGACTGGTCCTTGGAGAGGGGCATCGTGTTTGGGAGAGTGGAGGGATGATGAAGGAGTGGAAGACCCTTGATGAGACGGATCGATTCCGTGAATGGAGTGATGGGAATGAATGTGTCTGGGACAGCGAGGTTGGCACAGGATAGAACGGCGTCTAGGGCTCTTGTACATAGGGTCACTACAAGTCGCAAATGACTTGATGGCACATAACGACAACAACAACAACAATATATTTAAAATTACCCTGTTTTTCTTAATGGCATTTCCCTAAAGAAGTCATTTCTGGGCTTTCACAGGTAATCAAGAATATTCACAAAGTAACTGCCTTTCTGAAATTATTAATTTTTGTACTGTTGTTGTTGTTGTTGTTATTGTTGTTATGTGCCATCGAATCGTCTGCGACTCACAATGACCTTATGCAAAAGACCCCTAAACCCTGTTCTATCCTGGGCCAACCTCACCGTGTCTGACACACCTCCCGTTTCCTCCAATCACAGAATTGATCCATCTCATTGAGGGTCTTCTCTTGTGCTGTTCCTCTACCCTCCCAAGTATGATATCCCACTTCAAAGACTGGTCCTTCCTTGCAACATGCCCAAAGTATGTCAGACGAAGCTTCAGAATCCTTGACTTTAAGGAGCAGCCCAGCTTCACTCTCTCCAGGACAAATCTGTTTGTTCTCCTGGCAGTCCTTAGTATAATCAACTCTCTTCTCCAGCACCACAGCTCAAAGGCATCAGTTATCTTCCTATCATCCCTAGTCACCCTCCAGCTCTCTGATGTATAGCATGCAATTGTGAAGAGTGTGGCCCGGATCAGGCACGCCTTAGTCTCCAGCCTGACATCATTGCTCTTCAGTACTCCGGAGAGGTCCTTGACAGCTGACTTTCCCAATGCAATTCATCTCTTGATTTCTTGTCTGCTGGTACCAAGATTGTTGATTGTGGAACTGAACCAAGCAAATTAAAATTGTTAAGAACCTCAATCTCTTCACCACCCATAATGATGATGCCAATTGGCCCAGTGGTGAGAATCTTCGCTTTCTTGATGCTGACCTTCAATCTTTTGAAGGCTGTAGTCCTTTACCTTCTGGAGCAAGCTCTTCATGTCCTCCTCAGTTTCAGCAAGCAGGGTTGTCTCATCTGCATAATGCAGGTTATTGATGCATCATCCTCTAATCCTGATGCCACATTCCTCCTCGTACAGCATCGTGTCCCATATGATCTGTTCTGCATACAGATTGAAAAGGTATGGAGACAGAATACATCCCAGCCAGGCACCCTTCTTGATTTTGAACCATACAATGTCTCCTTCCTTTCTTTTGAAGACTGCATCTTGGTTCAAATATAGGTTTCACATAAGCACAATCAAGGGTTCTGGAATTCCCATTCTTCTCAGAGTCAACAACAGTTTGTTGTGAACTCCACAGTCACATTTGCATAGTCAATAAAACACAGATAGACATTCCTCTGGTACTTTCTGCTTTCAGCCAAGATCTATCTAACATTAGCTATAATATCCCTAGTACCACGACCATTTCCAAACCCAGCCTGCACATCTGGCAGTTCTCTGTTGATGTTTTGCTCCAGTTGTTTTTGGATAATGTTCAGAAGAATCTTGCTTGTGTGTAATATTAATGACATTATTTGATAGTTTCCACACTCACCCTTCTTTGGAATGGGAACAAATATCAATCTTTTCCAGTCAGTTGGCCAAGTGGTTGTCCTCCAGATTTCTTAACACAACTTAGTGAGCACACCCAGGATAACTTCTGTTTGTTTAAATAGGTCAACCGGTATGCCATCAACTCATGGAGGCTTGTTTTTTACCAATTTTTTTCATAGCAGCTTGAACTTCCTCCTTCATCACCACAGGTTCTTGCTCATATGTTGTTTCATGAAATTCTTCTGTGTCAGCCAATTCCTCCTGCTACAGTGACTCTGTATACTCCTTCCATCTTCTTTTAATACCTCTTTGATCATGTAACATTCTGCCCAAAGCATCCTTAAGTATTGCCACTCATGGCTTGAATTTGTTTTTCAATTCCTTCAACTTCAGAAATGCTGAGTGAGTTTGGCCATTTTGATTGTCTAACTCCAGCTCTTTGCACATTCATTATAATGCCTTGCTTTGTCATCCTGATCTGCCCTTTGAGATTTTCTGTTACGCTCTTTAATTTCTTGATTTCTTCCTTTGTTTTTCACTTCTTGGTGCTCTCATGCAATATTCAGAGTCTCATAAGACATTTATCTCGCTCTGTCCTTTTTGTTTTACCTTTGTAATGATCTTTTGCATTCTTCATGAATGATATTCTTGATATCCTCCCACAACTCTACTACTAGAATATACCCTTATATGTATGTACATCTCTGCCTTTTGAAATCTTCTATTCAACTCTTTAGTATCTTGAATTCTTCCTTGTGTTTTGGCTTTTCTGCACTCCAGTGCCATTTGCAGAGTCTCTGCTGACATCCATTTTGGTCTTCTCTTCCTCTTCTGTCTTTGCAATGACCGTTTGCACTCTTCCTGGATGATACCCTTGATATCCTCGCACAACTCCTTTGGTCTTCGCTCATTAGTGTTCAAGGCTTCAAACCTATTCCTGAGATGGTTCTGAAATTCAGGTGGGATAGACTCAAAGTCATATTTTGGTTGCCTTCGATTTGTTTTAATTTTCCTCAACTTCAGCTTGAACTTGCATATGACTAGTTGGTGCTCTGTTCCACAGTCAGCTCCTGGCCTAGTTTTCACAGTTGATATTGAGCTTCTCCAGCAGTTCTTTCCCCAGATTTAGTAATTCTGATTCCTATGCATACCATCAGGTGAAATCCATGTAAATAACCTGTGTTTATGTCTCTTAAAAATGTATTTGCCATGAAGAAGTCATTGATTGTGCAAAATTCAATCATTCTTTCTCCAGCTCCATTTCTGTCACTGAGTCCATGTTTTCCAACTACTGAATCTTCTTCTCTGTTCCCAATTTTTGCATTCCAGTCACCCATTATTATCAATGCATCTTGATTGTATGTTCGATCGATCTCCGATTTTAAAGGTTGATAAAAATCTTCCATATCCTCTTCCTTGGCTCTAGTTGTTGGTGCATATATCTGAATGATAGTGGTATTCACTGGACTTCCTTGTATGCATATGGATATTATCCTGTCACTCACAATATTGTACTTCAAGATGGATCTAGTAATGACTTTTTTAACTATGAAAGCAACTCCATTTTTTTCACCGTTTCATCTCCAGAGTAATATATCATATGATCATCCGACTCAAAATGCCCCATGCCAGTCCATCTCATCTCGCCAATGCCGAGTATGTCAATATTTATGTGTTCCATCTCTTCCTTAACAATATCTAATTTTCCTACATTCATGGTTCTCACATTCCATGTCCCAATCACTAGTGTCTGCTTAAAACTGTTCCTCTTCCTTTGTATTTCCATACTTGAATGCTCCACCTCAGTTGCCCTTTCTGTTAGTCTACATGTGTTCTCTTGTACATGTGGTTTTCAGAGGCCTGCTATTTCAGAAGTGGATGGCCAATCTTTCTTCCTAGTCTGTCTTAATGTGAATGTTCAGATTTAGAGAAGTATCAGACAGACCAGCAT
>NW_006399872.1:9757486-9759510 GCF_000299155.1 Elephantulus edwardii
TATTTGTTCCCATTCCAAAGAAAGGTGATCTGACAGAGTGTGGAAATTATTGAAGAATATCATTAATATCACATGCAAGCAAGATTCTGCTGAAGATTATCCAAAAATGACTAGAACAGCGTATCAGCAGAGAACTACCAGAAGTTCAGGCTGAGTTTAGAAGGGGTCATGGTACTAGGGATATTGTAGCTAATGTTAGATGGATCTTGGCTGAAAGCAGAAAGTACCAGAGGAATGTCTATATGTACTTCATTGATTATGCAAAGGAGTTTGACTGTGTGGATCACAACAAACTGTGGCTAACTCTGAGAAGAATGGGAATCCCAGAACACTTGATTGTGTTAATATGAACCTAGACTCGATCCAGGAAGCAGTCATCAGAACAGAGCAAGGAAACACTGCATCGTTCAAAATTGGGAAGGGTGTACGGCAGAGATGTTTCCTATTTCCATACCTTTTCAATCTATATGTGGAACAGATTATCCAGGCTCTATGAAGAGAAATGTGGCATCAGGATTGGAGGAAGACTCATCAACAATCTGCATTATGCAGATGACACAACCCTGCTTGCTGAAACTGAGGAGGACCTGAAGTGTTTGTTGCAGGAAGTTAGGGACTGCAGCCTTCAGTATGAATTGAGGTTCAATAGCAAGAAAACAAAGATTCTCAGTGGAGCTCTGGTGGCCTGGTGGCAAGGAGCTGCAACTACAATCCCAGAGGCTCATGGTTCGAATCCACCAGATGCTCTGCTGGGGAAGGAGGGACAATTTCCTCCTGTACCAGTCAGATCTGATTTGACGGTACACTCACACAAAAATAATAAAATAAAATTTTAAAAAAATGACAAAAGAAAACAAAGATTCTCACCATTGGGCCTATTGGCAGCATCTTGATGAATGGTGAAAAGATTGAGATTGTTCACAGCTTTAGTTTACTTGGCTCCACAATCAACATTTTTGGCACCAGCAGCCAGGAAATTAAAGATGTATTGCGATGGGAAAGTCTAATTAGAGACCTCTCTAAAATACTGAAGAGCAACGGTGTCAGTCTGGAGACTAGGGTGTGCTCGATACAGGCCATGGTCTTTGCAATCACTTGCTATGCGTCAGAGAGCTGGACAATGACTAGGGATGATAGAAGGAGAATCGATGCCTTTAAGCTGTGGTGTTGGAGAAGAGTATTGAATATACTATGGACTGCTAGAAGGTGAAACTGGGTTGCTCCTTGGAGGCAAAGATTCTGAGGCTTCGTCTGACATAATTTGGACATGTTGCAAGGAGGGACCAGCCCTTAGAGAAGGACGTTATGCTTGGGAGGGTGGAGGGACAGCAGGAGAGGAAGACCCTCTAAGAGATGGATTGATTCAGTCACTGGGATTATGGGGGTAGGTGTTTCAGAGACAATGAGATTGGCAAGGGATAGAGCAGGGTTTAAGACTGCTGTAAATAGGGTCCCTATAAGTCGCAGGTGACTCAATGGCACATAACAATACAACAATCATAAAGGTGCTGAAAAGTGATGAAGATCTCTGTTTTCTTGAGACTGAAATGTCATATTGATATTGACATCTATAGTAGTTGATCTTCTGCAGTGTTTAAAGTTCTTTTCACTTTCAGTAAAAGCAAGGCTATGCAATCTGCATAAAGCAAGTTATTAATGAGTCATCTCCCCAGTCCTGATGCTACATTCTTTTCATAAAGCTCAGTATCAGGATGATGTGCTCAACATTCATCTTAGTTTGTTAGATAATTGAAATATTAGAGGTATATTCTTTTGAGGTGTCAGTTAATTACTGCTGTGTTCTCAATGTATCTTGTTTATATTATAAAAAGTAGAATATTTATATAAGTATGATCCAGGAAGTATTAAAAGAAGATGGAAGGAATATACTGAGTCATTGTATTGAAAGGAATTGGCAGATACAGAAAAATTTATTGAAATAACATATGAGCAAGAGCCTATAATGATGAAGGAAGAAGTTCAAGCTGCTTTGAAGGAAATAGCAAAAAATAAGACCCCAGGAA
>NW_006399872.1:9765585-9770271 GCF_000299155.1 Elephantulus edwardii
GTTAAACCGGGTGGCTCCTTGGAGGCAAGGATTCTGAGGCTCCGTCTAACATACTTTGGACATGTTGTAAGGAGAGACTGGTCCTTGGAGAGGACCATGCTTGGGAGGCTGGAGGGACAGCCCTCTATGTGGTGGATTGATTCAGTGACTGGGGTAATCGGGATGGGAGTATCAGAGACAGTACGATTGGCACAGGACAGAGCAGAGTTTAGGGCTGTGGTACATAGGGTCACAAGTGACTCGGCAGCACCTAACAACAACAGCAACAATGTACATCTCTACATCAAGAAAAAAAATCCTCGCAACTGGACTAGTAGGCACCATCATGATAGATGGAGAAAGATTGACATTGTCAATTATTTAATTTTACTTAGATCCACCCACAATCAACACCCATCTTAGCAGCAGTCAAAAAATCAATAGACAAATAAAGAAGGTGCCGAGAATGAAGTGAACATCCTTTGAGATCTCAGATTCTTCCATCAATAAGACTGGAGTATCCAGGAGACCAGTAGTCACAGCTGAGAACCACAGATACAAAATGAGACAGAGATAGCCTGGGAATGCTGCCCTAACGGATCCAGAGCTGAGGACTGGGGTAGAGAGGAGACACCTTAACTGGCATACAGAAGAGAGCTTTGTAATTCTGGTCAAAAGTCAGAAGACTGAAGTTTGTAGGGCCCGTGACCATGCTTGGGAAGTTGTCCTGACTGAGAAATTGTATCCTGTTGCTGATCTCATTTGTAACCTGGACTATAGCCTTCAATATGGGTTGAGGAACAATATAAAACAACAACAATAACAACACAAACAAGACAAAACCAAACCGACAAAGATTTTCACCACTAGACCAATTAGCAACATCATGATATATGTAGAAGAGATTGAGATTATTAAAAGTTTCAGTTTGCTTGACTCTACAATCAACACTCTTGGTACTGGCAATCAGGAAATCAATAGATGAATTGTACCGAGAAATCTACTATCAGGGACTTCTCTTGAGTACTGAAGAACAATGATGCCTGTTTAGAGACTAAAGTGTACTTGACCTAAGCCATAGTCTTGGCAATTACTTGCTATCCATCAGAGAGCTGAACAATGACTAAGTATGATAGAAGAAGGATCAATGCTTTTGAGTTATGGTGTTGGAAAAGAGTATTGAACATACCATGGACTGCTAAGAAGCAGGTCTGTCTTGGAAAAGGTGAAACCAAGGTGTTCCTTGGAGGCAAGGATTTTGAAGCTTTGTCTAACACACTTTGGGCATGTTGCCAGTTGAGACCAGTCCTTGTAGAAAGACACCATGCTTGGAAAGGTTGAGTGAGAGTGCAAGAAAATAAGACCCTGGATAAGATGGATTGACTCAGTAACCAAGTTAATGGGGGTAGGTGTGTTGGAGATAATGAAATTGGCTCAAGATAGAGCAGAGCTATTGTACATTGGGTTGCTATGAGTTGCAAACAATTTGATAGCAGCACATAACTACTACTACTACTATTACTACTACTACAACTACTACTTCCCTAATAAACCATAATCTTGGGTGTAGGGGATTTTGAATCAAAAGACATGATGCATTAGGAAAATCTGCTGTCAAGGATCTAACCTCAGTTCCAAATAGTAAGGGTGTTAGTTTAAAGACTACCGTGGACTTGATCCAAGGTATGATAATTTCAATTTCTTCCTATGTGTTTGGAGGTTGGACAAGGAATAAGAATGGCAGAATAAAAATCAATGCCTTTGAATTGTGGTAGTGAAGAGTTCTGAATATCTCATGGACTGCCATAAGAATAAATAAGTCTGTCTTGAAGAAGGTGCCACCTGAGTGCGCCTTAGAGGAAAGGATGTTGAAACTTTGTCTCACTTACTTTGGACGTATTTCCAGGAGGTACAAGTTCTTGTTGTTATGTGCTGTTGAGTCGAATGTAGCCCATAGTGACACTATGTTAAGCAACTCTGAAGCCTGTCTTGTCCTGAGCCAGTTTCACTAATTCCGACACACCAACCCTCATTGTCCCAGTCACTGTATCAATCCATCTCATGAGGGGACTTTCTCTCCTTCGCTGTCCCTCCAACCTTCCAAATATGATGTTCTTCAAGGACCAGTCCCTCCTGGCTACGTGCCCAGACTATGTGAGATGGAGCTCCAAAATCCTAGCCTCCAAGGAGAGTTGGTTTCACCTCCAAAACATACCTATTTGTTTTCTTGGCAGTCCATGGTATGTTCAAGACTCTTCTCCAGTACCACAATTTGAAGGCATTGATTCTTCTTCTGTCACCCTTAGTAATTGTCCAGCTCTCTGCTTCATAGCAAATAATTGCAAAGAGCACGACCTGGATCAGGCACACCTTAGTCTCTAGACTGACATTGTTGCATTTCAGTACTCTGGAGAGGTCCTTAACAGCAGAAGTTCAAGTAGGATTTAAAAGAAGCCATGGCACCAGAGATATCATTGCTGATGCCAAAGAATGCCTGTTTATGTTCTATTGACTATACAAGGACATTTGACTGGACAAAACTTTTCTTGATAGTGATGTATTAAAGTCTCCAGCTACTACAGTAGTGTTGTCTATTTCCTTTTTCAGTTTTGTTAATGTTTGTTTTATATATTTTGCAGATCTTTCATTTGGTGCATATATATTTATTATTGTTATGTCTCATGTTCTATTGATCCTTTAAGCATTATGTAGTGACCTTCCTTGTCCTTTTTGATGGTTTTTATTTGAAATTTATTTTATCCGAAATTAACATTGCTACTCCTGCTTTTTTAATTTTTTAAAATTTTTTATTTTATTAGTGTGTGTGTGTGTGTGTGTGTGTGTGTGTACTATCAAATCAGATCTGACTGGTTCAGGAGGAGATTGCCCCTTCTTCTCTATGGATTGCAGTGCAACTTCTTGCCACGAGACCACCAGAGCTCCTCATTATTCCTGTTTTTTTTCTGGTTGCATTTTGCTTGGTATATTTCCCCCAACCCTTTATTTTTAGTCTTTCTTTATCTTCATTTTTCACCCATTGCAACTGTGTAACTTTTTGTGTGTGACATCTTTCTTTGGGCTTGTTTAGGGTGTGAGGGAGCCTGCTTCTTATGTGACATTGCTTTGGTAGAGTTTCTCATGTCTGAGGCAATGATATATTATCTCAAGCCACTGCTCCAGAAGAGGTTGGAACAGTTACCCTGCCTGTGTTTCTCTCTGAACTTGTGTGCCAAGGGAAGTTTCAGTTCAGAGCCTGTGAAAGTTACCTCTTCTGTTCATAACCATTACAGACCAAGGCTTTCTAGCCTAAAGGCAGTTAGCTGACTGGATGTGTGGAGGTGACAGGCGGAGTGCTGGGTAGACACAGGCTTAAGGGTGGGCAGTGGCACCACGCAGACATGGGCACTGGGGGTGCTGGGCACCCAGGCAGTTGCAGTCTCTTAGCAATTGAGCACATGTGGGGATCTTACTCAAATTCCAGCTGTGAGGCTCGCATCCAGCTTTGCTCCCAATACTCTATTTCTTAACATTCTTGGAAGTTGGAAAAATGTATTCACTTTGTGAATAAACTTATGGTTTTACATTGTAGATGTTATACTTCAATAACATTTATTTTTCAAAAGGTGAGTTAAGAATTCTCATTCCCAGTCTTTGAATACGGGAACTAAAATCATTATATTATTTGTCATTTCATAAAAAAATAAAAAAGGAATCCAGGTCCAGTTCTTTTGCAATAACTGAAAAAATAATAGTTTACTCATCAGTCAACAGATTGAGAGACGAGACCCTCTTCTCTTGCAGCCTCAGTCACCTTCCTGAGATAAAATGATAAAGGTAAATGGATTTGGCTGCATTGGATGCCTGATCACCAGGACTGTTTTTAATTGTGGCAAAAGGGGATGGCCCCACATATTGACCTCAACATGGTCTATATGTTCTTTTTTTGTTTGTTTGTTTGTTTTAATTATTAAATTTTATTAATTTTAATGAACATTTACAGAGATTTTGGGTTTTCATTCATTCATTGTTTCACTATTTTCTCTACCCTCCTCCCCAGTTTGTTCTTCTCCCCCCCCTTGAAAGTCTGTTTTAATTGTCCAGTTGCCACAGTGCTTGTCAAAGCCAGTTCTGATTAATCTTCTTTGTCAGTGTCTCCTTTGCCATTCCCTATCAGTCCTCCCTGAGAGAGACTTCACCCTGATCCATAAGGAAAAGGGGATGGCGTATTCTCTTAGCTACTTCTTGCTGAAAAGGGACACTGTGGGTTTCAGGGTAAAGATCTTGTCTCACTACTCTAAAGGGCCCCTTTGGAAATAGGAAACACATTGACTATTATGGAGATTGATTTTGAAATTTAGATGCACTGTTATCAGTTGTGCTTACCAGCACATGTTCATATCCTTAAAGATGTATCATGGAAGTGTTGCCACCTAGAAGACACAAATTTAACTAACAAGTTAAAAGCACATGAGTCAAAAATTAAAAAGCAATAATATTCCAAGTAGAGGCTCTAAATAGTGGCACAATCAAGTTACAGAGGGAAGGTAGTTCTTACAATAAAAGGCCTATTAACTAGCACTTTGTCTATTATAGTATAAAGGTTAGGAACCACAAGATGTAGAGGCTCCACTATGTCATTTATTGTTCTTAAGTCCTGGAGCAAATTCCATCTACCACTGGGTTGTTTTACAACTTGGAAGTTCGCGT
>NW_006399872.1:9770715-9771944 GCF_000299155.1 Elephantulus edwardii
TCTTTTCTCTTCCCTCTAGATCCCAGTTGTTAAAAGAGGGAAAAATTTAAACTAATGTATAACAAATAATTTTGAACATTATAATCTTTTAAGCTTAAGGCTAGAAATATTAACAATATCATCATTTCCAATCCAGAGATACATGTTCCAATGCAGTTCCTATTTTCCATAATGGTTTTGGTAAGAGGAATGTTGTAAATATGGATACATTTCCACTATTCCTCCTCCATGCCACGATACAGTGTTATTAGCATGAGCAGTTATAAATCCATTGCCTTTGTTACTCTAACTTAGTTTTCTTTTTATATTTAAATTTGTTATTAATTTCCGTAAAAATTTACAGAGGCTTTGGATTTGCATTCATTCATTGTTGCACATTTGTCCCCTCCCAAGTCTCCCCCCCAGAAGACAACCCTCTTGGAAAAGTAAAAGAAAAATTCTTTCACTGTTTTACAAACCCTCCCCCAGGTCCACTCCACCATGTAGCCATTACTCTAGACTCCTGTCATGACAGAAATACCTAATCATATATCTCTTTTAAACAGTTTTCTCCCTCCTCTGTTTCAGTGCAGTATACATTATTGAAACCATCTTACTCCGTCTCTCCCCAACCCCAAGGTCAGTCCCATTCTACAACACTGGCACCATGCAATATTTGTCTTTTTCTGACTGGGATACTTCACTCAGCATAACATTCTCCAGAGTCAACCATTTTGAATAATACTGCATGAGTTTCTTGGTTTTCAATGCAGCATAGTATTCCATTGTGTGAATATACCACAGCTTCTCTATCCATTCGTTTGCTGATGGGCACATAGGTTGTTTCCAACTCCTTGGTATTGTGAACAAAGCTGCAATAAATATAGGTGTGCAAATATCTGCTTCAATGTCAGTTATGGTCTCTTTGGGGTATATTCCCAGTAGTGGAATTGCTGGGTCAAATGGTATCTTTTATTTGCAACTTTTTGAGAAAGCGCCATACCACTTTCCACAGTGATTGCACCATTTTACACTCCCACCAACAGCGAAGAAGGGTTCCAGTTTCTCCACAACCTCACTACATTTGTTGCTTGCTGTTCTGTTAAATTTTGCTATTTTGACTGGGGTTAGATGATATCTCATAGTTGTTTTAATTTGCATCTCTCTTAGAGCTAGGGATTTTGAACATTTCTTCATGTGCTTGTTAGTCATCTGAATGTCGTCTTGGGTGAAGTGCCTGTTCATATCCT
>NW_006399872.1:9772098-9772582 GCF_000299155.1 Elephantulus edwardii
TCCTTGGTTTTAGTCCTAGATCCATGATCCACCTTGAGTTGGTTTTTGTGTATGGAGTGAGGTGTGGGTCTTGCTAGAGTCTTTTGCAGATATTTTTCCAATTTTGCCAACACCATTTGTTAAAAAGGCTGTCGTTTCCCTACTTGACTGATTTAATTTCCTTATCAAAAATTAGTTAACCATAGATAGATGCGCTGATCTCTGGATTCTAAATTCTATTCCATTGGTCTATGTGTCTGTCATTGTACCAGTACCATGCTGTCTTTACCTCTACAGCAGTGTAGTAGGATTTGGAATCAGAGAGTGAGATACCTCTTACCATTCTTCTGTTCTTAAGGAGTGCTTTGCTTATTTGGGGCTATTTTTACATTCCAAACGAAACTGGAGACTGCCTTTTCCATCTCGTTGAATGATGGGATTGGTATTTATATTGGGATTGCATTAAATGTGTAAATTGCCTTTGGTAGTATTGCCATTTTCACAA
>NW_006399872.1:9785626-9800911 GCF_000299155.1 Elephantulus edwardii
GGCTCCACAGTCAACACTCTTGGCACCAGCAGTCAGGAAATCAAAAAGCGTATCACGATGGGAAAGACTGCTGTTAGGGACCTCTCTAAAGTACTTAGGAGCAACGGTATCTCTCTGGAGACCAAGGTGCACTTGATACAGGCCATGGTCTTTGCAATCACTTGTTATGCATCAGAGTGTTGGACAATGACTAGGGAGGACAGAAGGAGAGGTGATCCCTTTGAGCTGTGGTGTTGGAGAAGAGTACTGAATGTACCATCGACTGCCAGGAAAACAAACAGATTCATCTTTGAGAGGATTAAACCAGGCTACTCCTTGGAGGCAAATATTCTCGGGCTTTGTCTGACATACTTTGGACATGTTGCCTAGAGGGACGGGTCCTTGGAGAGGGATATCATGCTTGGAAGGGTGGAGGGACAGCGCATGTAGGGAAGACCCTCTATGAGATGGATTGATTCGTTGACTGGGGTGGTCGGGATGGGTGTGTCAGAGGCAGTGCGGTTGGTGCAGGATAGAGCAGGGTTTAGGGCTGTTGTGTATAGGGTCGCTATGAGTCGCAAATGACTCAGAGGCACATAAAACAACAACAACAACCTTTTCAATTTCTTCTTTTGTAATGGATCTGTTCAGATCTTCAATTTTGGTTTGTGTCAGTTCAGGTAGGTTGTGTTTTTCTAAGTATTTGTCCATTTCGTCTAGATTTTCATATTTGTTTGAGTATAATTTTTCATAGTACTCTAGTGTTAGCTTTTTCATTTTAGTTGTGTCTGTTGTGATGTTGCCTGATTCATCTCTTGTTCGGATTGTGTCTTCTCCCTCTTTTCTTTTGTGAGTTTTGCCAGTGATTTATCAATTTTATTGACCTTTTCAAAGAACTAACTCCTAGTTTTGTTGATAGTTTCAATTGTTTTTCTGTTTTCTATTTCATTTGTTTCTGCTCTAATTTTTATAATTTCAGGTTTTTTAAAGGGTGTCTGGTTTTCTTGCTGATCTTTTTCATTTGCTGGAGATATTGGGTTAGAGAGTCAATAGTCTGTTTTTCCTGTCTTTTGATGTGTTTTCTTATTGCTATAAATTGACCTCTGATTACTGCTTTGGCTGCTTCCCAGAGGTTTTGGCAAGTGATGTTTTCATTGTCATTAGTTTCAAGAAACTTTTTAATTTCATTTTTTATTTCTTCTACTACCCAGTCATGTTCATGAAAGGTGTTTTTCAGCCTCTAAATGTATGGTTTTTTCCTCCTTTATTGTCCTATTATTAATTTCTCATTTTGTAGCATTATGGTCTGACAAGATGGTTTGTATTATTTCTATGTTTTTTAATTTATTGATGCTTGCCTTATTTCCTAGAATGTTCCATGCACATTGGAGAAGACGGTATACTGTGCTTTTTTGGGGTGCATTAGTCTATAAATATCTATGAGGTCAAGTTGGTTTATTGTGTGATTTAATTCTTCAGTATCTCTGTTGAGTTTTTTCCTGGTAGTTCTATCTTTTCTTGAGAGGGGTGTATTGAGGTCTCCCAGCACTATAGTAGTGTTGTCGATTTCCTCTTTCAGTTTTGTTAATGTTTGTTTTATGTATTTTGCTGGTCTTTCGTTTGGTGCATAGATATTTATTATTGTTATGTCCTCTTGTTCTAGTGACCCTTTCAGCATTATGTAGTGACCTTCCTTGTCCTCTGTGATGGTTTTTACATTGATATTTATTTTTATCAGAGATTAATATGGCTACTCCTGCTTTTTTTGGTTGCCATTTGCTTGGTATATTTTCCCCCATCCTTTTGTTTTTAGCCTGTCTTTATCTTCATTTTTCAGGTGTGTCTCCTGTAGACAACATATTTATGGATTTTCTTTTTTTATCCAATCTGCTACTCTCTTTTTCTTCAGTGGTGCATTTAAACCATTCACGTTCAGTGTGACTATTGAGAGGCTAGGTTTTATGGCTATCATTGTGTTGAATTCTTTTTGGTGTTGTTGCTAGTTACTTTGGACCATGGAGCTTTCTGTGGTATGTCTGTAAGAAGGACATCTCTGAGTCTCTCCTGCAATGCTGGTCTTGTTTTTACAAAGTCTCTTAGGTTTTGCTTTTCTGGGAATATCTTGATCTTCATATTTGATGGATAATTTTTCTGTGTACAGTATTTTTGTTTGACAGTTGTGTTTTTTGAGTGTTTGTCATATGTCCTTCCACTCTCTTCTTGCCTGCATGGTTTCTGCTGAGAAATCGGCACTTAATCTTATCTGTTCTCCCTTATAGGTTACTCTTCGTTTCTCCCTTGCTGCTTTCAGGATTCTCTCCTTATCTTTGGTTCTGGCAAATATAACTATGATGCTTTGATGTTTTTCTTTTGGGGTCTAATCTATATGGTGTTAAATGATCTTCCTGAATACATATTCTCTCATTCTTCATTATGCCTGGGAAGTTTTCCTCTAATAATTCTTCCACAACTTTTTCAGTGCCTTTACTTGCTTCTTCATTTTCTGGGATTCCAATGATGCGCATGTTATTGTTCTTGATGGTGTCCCACATTATCCTTAGGCTTTCTTCTTTTTCCTTCTTTTCTGAGTCTGCTTTTTGCTCTAGCAGATCAGTGGTGACAATTTTGTCTTCAATTTCACTGATTCTGTGTTTCATCTCATCAACTCTGCTCATATGTTCTTTCATTATGTTCACAGCCTCTGAAACATTGGACCTTATATTTTGAATGGTGGATTCCTGTTTTTCCATTGCCACTAATGCCTCATTTGTTTTCTCTGCAATGTTCTGCATTGTTTTTTGAGCTCCTCCTGGTCTTTGCTTGTAGTATCCTGTAATTCATCAAGTTTGTCTTTCATCCATTGGATATATTCTGTCACTCCTCTTTTAAATTCTGTGTCAGAAAGTTCCATGAGACTTTCTGGCTTCTAGGAATGCACTGATACTGTGTTGCCCTTTGTGCGTGACATCTTGCTTTGCTCTTGTGTATGGTGTGGGATAGTTTGCTTTCTTCAAGACATTGATATGTTCTTGATCTGAAGACAATGCTGTTGACGTCAGTTGGGCAGCTACCGAACTTGTGCATTTCTATGAATTTCTGACTTCAAAGAAATGTCAGTTCAGAGTCTGCTAGGGCAATCTCTTGTTGGTAAGAAAGGTCAAGGTGCTCCTGATTAATGGCAAATTGATTGTCCAGACGTGTAGGCACTGGTGTGGAGCCAAATGGGGTGAGGCAGGCAAATGGTTGGGGTGATTGCAAGGGCAGGTCAAACACTTGAGGGACCTTGCTCAAACCTCTGCTGTCTCAGTGTGCTCATGTTTGGGGTCCCTACTCAAATTCCTGCTTTCTTTTTCCTACCCAATGGTTTTCTCAGTGTTCCCTGCATGGTGGCACTTATGCAGGTGCCCTCACACAACATCCCCTGCTCCAGCAGAGTCCTGGATCCGAGAGGATCTGAAAAGTCAAGGTCAAATTTCCACTGGCCCACCAGCTTATGGCTGATTTGCAGAGTCCACAGAAGCTAGCTGGCTGGCTCCTTTTGGGCAGTTGGTGTAGCCCAAGAGAGCTCAGGCAAATTCCCCACCAGTGGGCACGCCCTTAGGTACTCTCCCAGGTAATCAGCAATGCCCCAGTAAATCCAGCCCGGATCCTACCGGCCTTTCTCCTGCCAGATTAGTTCCACAGCAGCTCGGCTGATAGCTCTGGGTGATGGCTGGATCCGCGGTGGTACCCTGAGGTCACAGGGCTGTGGCAAGGGCTGAAGTGCGTGTGGAGCTGCAACTGGGGTTGGGGGAAGGGGGAGGGAAAGCAAGGGACTAGGGGGCCAAAGGAGAACAGGGCTTGGATACTACCACAAAGAGGTATGGGGCAGGGCTTGGGGACTGCTGGGGGTTTATGCAGCAGCACCCTGTGTGTTGGGCGTCACACAGGCGTGGGCTGCAGGGGGGTCACACAGTGGTAGGTAGTCATTCCTCCTCTGGAGTCACATGGTGTTCTCTCTGGAGTTCTGCGGTGGCTGGTAGACTGTTGCTCTTCCCGGGTCTCTTCCCAGCCTGGCGCCGTTCCTGCTGGTGGCAGCATTCCAGCTCGGTTTATATGTTCTTATAGGATTCCATTCTTGTTAAGTTCAATGGCACTGTCAAGGCTGTTGATGAAAACATGTCATCAATTAGAAAGCCATCACTATTTTCAAATAGCAAGATTCCACACACATCAAGTGGGGTGATACTGGTGCTGAGTTTTTTTGTAGAGTCCACTGATGTCTTCAGAACCTTGGAGAAGGCTGAAACTCACTTGAAGGGTGGTGCCAAGCAAGTAATCATCTCTGCTCCCTCTGCTGATGTCCCCACATTTTTGACGGGTATGAACCATAAGAAGTATGATAACTCTTGAAAGGTTGTCAGCAATGCCTTTAGCACCACCAAATGCTTGGTCTTCTCACCATGGTCATCTATGATGACTTTGGCATTGTATAGGGTCTCATGATCACAGTCCATGCCATCATTGCCACTCAGAAGACTGTGAGAGATCCCTCTGGAAATCTGTGGCATGATGGTCATGAAGCTGTCCAGAGTATCATCCCTGCATTTTCTGAAACTTCCAAGGCCGTGGGCAAGGTCATTCCTGAGATAAATGGGAAACTTACTGGCATAGCTTTCCATGTCTCCATTCCCAACGTTTCAGTTGTAGATCTCACCTAATCGCTGGAGAAAGTTGCCAAATATGATGACATCAAGAAAGTGGTAAAATGGGCATCAGGAGGGCCCCTAAAGGGCATTCTGGGGTACACTGAAGACCAAATTTTCTTCTGTGACTTTTATAGTGACACTGACTTTTCCAGCTTTGATGCTGGGGCTTGTATTGTCCTGAATGACCATTTTGCCAAACTAATTTCCTGATACGACAATGAATTTGGGCACAGTAGCAGAGTGGTCAACCTTATGGTTCACATGGCCTCCAAGGAATAAGATCCCTTTCAACAACCAGCTCTAACACTAGTATTAGAAGAAAGGGAGACCCTCAGCTAGTGAGAAGTCCTTTCTCCAAATCAATCCTCATCTCCTGACACACTGAGAATCTCACATCCTTGACACAGTTTCTGTCTTGTTCCCCTAAGAAAGGGGAACCATCAATAACGTACTCTGTATTCATGGGGGAAAATGTTTACTCAGGATCAATTTGCCCATTTTAACTTCTTTTGGATATTCTTCAAATTCATCTTCCTTTTTGAGTGAGAATCAGTAAACTTTTGATCTAAAAGGACCATGTGGTAAATACTTTTTTTTGCAAGTCACACAGTCTCTGTGCCAGCATGCTTGCAATTCCTTACCTTTTGTAATTTTGGAGCAAAGATAGCCACAAACCATATGCAAAAGATGCGTGTAGCAGCGTTCCCCCCAAAAAACCCATTCATAGACACTTTGAAACTTGAATTTTATATATATTTTTTACATGTCATGAAATACCGTTCTTTTGGTTACTCTCCAACTGTATAAAAATGTAAAAACCATTATTGATTAGTGTTTCCACACAAAACTATTTATCGGACAAGTTACCTATGGGCCATGGTTTGCTAGCTCCTGTTTTATGTGGGTCGTAGAAGTACTTACATAAACTGCAATTTATATCAACAATTTATATATTTTGTTTTGTATGTAGTTAAAGGAGAATCCCATCCTATATTGTGAGGCTTTTTAAGTCTTAAAATCTCCAGCTTATTTACTACATCACAACATTCATAGTTTATAAATTAAGCTAGAATTTTCCCCCAAAGAAAGATTTTACCCATAATCTCTTTCCTATGTTTTCTTTAATTTCTTTCCCTTTGCATTTAATGAGAATAAACAAAATGTTCTGGGACAAGAACAAAAGTATTCATTAAATGATAAGAACTGTTGAGCCATCTGTTACTGAAGATGAGTTTGATTAGCCCCCTAGGGCAATCATGTCACTAGATGTAGCTGTGATAAGTGAAAGAGATTAGGAAGCATTGCTAACCAACCATGGGCATCACTATTGATGAAATTGAATCTCATTTGGAAAAGAAAGTAGACAACAAAAGGAGTGATGATACACAGACTTTTGATAAATTGTTATTATTATAAACACTTATATAGATTTTGGTGGCAGTAATAATAAAAGGTAGCATGAAATAAGAGATGATTTATGTACTTTTGACTCACAATTTTCCTGAAAAATGAGTGCTGTAAAATCCCCACAAATAAGGTATCTAATTTCCCCTTATTTTTGCCTGAAACCAAAACAGAAGAGTAAAACTATTTTAATAATATTTGATAGCAATATTTAGTCTACAAGTGTCATAGTACGTATTGAGAAAGGGTACAACTGCAAGGAACACATGAAATATGTAATACACCACCAAGCTGGCACCAAGGAAAGTTTCTTGTTTACTGGAATAAGTGAGAATGTGACCTGGGGAACTTATTGGTTGGAAGTCAAGACAAGGAAGCACTTCCACTCTCCCAGCAAGACAGTGCTAAATGCCATCCAAGGAAAGAGAGTAGATAAACAATTGCATTTCTTTAGGGCTCAAAACTCTAAAATTTAAAGTGTATTTTGAACATCAAATATTGCTTTAATTTAGTATTTCTTAACAAAGTTATTAGTTAGATAGAATAAATTTTGTTGTAAAGATAGCATCTCCCACTTTGCAAGGCATTTATCATCCTTGAATCTCTGCATCAAGTCATTCAATTATTGTAATAATCAAATATCTTCATATTTTTCTAACTGCCTCTTGAAATACAAAAACATGGCTCCTGATACAGAACCACTGATTTAAATGTCATTATTCTTCTATATTACTGTAAAAAGGGCAAGAACTGCATGGGGATTGCCATATCTCACCTTTATCTGTTTCACAAAGAGAGACTGTCCCTGCCCACAGCATCAATAGCACAAAACCAATTCCCGTGAGGTCAGACGTGTATGCCTGTGCATCCATACCTCTTTCTAGTCATCTCAACTCCAACTTGCTGTTTTGCTGGATCCCAAACCCTTATGGAATAGCTTCTGGGCTACGCAGAACCAATTGGGGAATTCAAATTTTTATAATACGTATTAATTACAAAATACAGAATACAGTAATTATAGTTTCCAAATGCTCATTCAGGCATATTAATTTCAAGACTTCAGGCCAGTGATTCTCAAGTTCTCAGTCTTGTCAGTATAGGCTTCCCCATCTCTAATTATCCAACAAACTTCTCAGTCCTGCCACTATTGCCCCTCCCCCTGACACACCTACACACACACACACACACACACACACACACACAGAGTCATCTCATATCCAGTCTCAATTTCGGCCATGGCTGTTTTTTCTGGTGGTGATATTTCTTCACTGGTGGTGGCAGAGGGTCTCTTTCCTCTTCACTGATAGAGGAAGATCTGTCTTTGTGGCTATAGCCATTCTATTTGTTGGTGAAATAAGTCTCCTTGTAGATTGTTGAAACTAGTGAATGGTAGGTATTCAGTCCCTTTTTGGATAGGCTAACATGCCCCACTCTCACATTCCTGCCCATCAACATAGCAAAGTCAAATAATGGTTAGTGAAGTCATATTGAAAGTTAAACTCTATGGACCACTCTTTAGCTTTTCTTGCCATTAATGTTCACATATGAAAATTTAACTTTCTTCTTACAATATTCAATTGTTAGATGGAGGTTGTTAACAATTTCAACTTGCTTGGCTCCATAATCAACAATCAACGTTCTTGGCACCATCAGTCAGGAAATCAAAAGACAAATTGTATGGAAAAGTCTGCTGTCAGGGACTACTCCAAAGTGCTAAAGAGCAATGACATCAGTCAAGAGACTAAGGTGCACCTGATGCAGGCCTTGGTCTTTACAATTGCTTGTTATGCATCAGAGCGCTGGACAATGACTAAAAATGAGAGAAGGAGAATAGAAGCCTTTGGACTGCGGTGCTAGGGAAGAGTATTTAACATACCATGGACCACCAAGAAAACAAACAGGCCTGTTCTGGAGAAGGTAAAACTAAACTTATCCTTGGAAGTAAAAAGTCTGAAGCTCTATCTCACATACTTTGGGCACATAGCCAGAAGGGACTGGTCCTTGAAAAGGATATCATGCTTGGAAAGGTGGAGGGACAGAAAAAAAGGGGGAAATCCCGGATGAATAGCTAGGGTAATGAGGGTAGATGTGTCTGAGTCAGTGAGGCTAGCTCAGGATAGAGCAGGCTTCAGAGCTATTATACATATGGTACCTATAAATCATGGGTGACTAAATAGCACATAACAACAACATACTTATTAAAGTGTGTAGTAAACAATTCCACTCCTCATGCTTTTGATCTCCTCTATTTTAAATGGCCAATTTCTAATTTTCTCATTCATATAAAACTGGTCTCCTGAGTCAGGAAATTACACTGGGAAAGTCTGCAGATAGGGACATCTCCAAATTATTGAGGAGTAACAATGTCAGTGTGAGGACTAATGTATGTCTGATTCAGGCCATGGTTTTTCTGATGACCTGCTTTGCATTTGAGAGCTGCATAGTGAGTAAGGATGACAGAAGAAGAATTGATGTCTTGGATCTCTAGTGTTGGAAAAGAGCACTGAACATCTCATGTACTGCTAAGAGAACAAATGTGTCTCAGACAGGGTGCAGCTAGCGTGCTCTTTGGAGGCAAATATGATGAGGCTTCACCTCACATACTTTGGAGACGTTGCTAGGAGGAGCTATTCCTTGGAGATGGACATGATGGTTGGAAATATAGAGGGTCAGCAAAGGAGAGGAACACGAACACCCTCAAGCACGTGGATTGTCACGGTGACTGCTGCAATGGGCTCTAGTGTGTTAGTAAGTATGAGGATGGCACGGGATAAGACAGGATTCAGACCTATTGTCCATAAGGTGACTATGGATTGTATTTGACTTGATGGCACCTAACAACAACAACAGCAACATCAAACTGGTACTCTGAAGAAACAAGCATGTTCTTTTCTCTGAACTATCTTGTTTCATTTAGAACATTTAGTATCTGCATTTATAATCAAAGTCCAGTCAAGAGCAAACCATCACATTGCAGCAATCAACATATGGGTTTCCATCTACTCATCTCAAATTATCCAAGGTTAGGTCAAAATGGGCATCAGCTGCCATCTCAGAAGTCCACACTTCTTCCTGTGTTCCAGATTGACTAATCCCTTCTCTCAGTATTTGTTTCTACTAGGGGCCAGGTCAACAAGATGGGGGTCCTCTTGACTCCCTGCTTCTCAGAGCTAGCAACCCTTTTGCATTTATCTGTATACCTGTGCAGGTTAGGTCAATAATGCTGATGTCCAAACTCAGGTTGTCTCCTCCTTGCTGCATGCTTCTTAATTCCACTCCAGTGGATCCATATGATCACCAAAAGTGAGCATACTCACCAGCTCCCTTTAACTTAAAGTTCTGAAAAGGGGATCTAATAGGTACCATCCTTATCCTTACTCAGAAGCCAAATTGTTTGTTTCTTTGGAGGACTAGTTTGATAGGAAGGGGCATATCAGAAATTGGCTATATAAAATAGTGGAGGCATGAGGTATGATGTTGCTGGTTTATATGCTTTCATAAATACAGTTCTTATTATGATTATAAGGAGAAATCTGATTTTTTAAGTTTGAGAGTGATGTTTAGAAAAGCCAGGGGGTGGTTTCTGGGTGCCTATTATCATTCAAAATTGGTTTTTCCTAACCAAAAAATTAACTGTTTTATGCTGAAGTAATTGTTTTATTAAAGGGAGAGGATAAGATTGGGATACAAGCCCTATTCTACTACAGGTTCATATAACCTAATGGATCTCCAATTCTAGGTACCTTGTTTCTTCGGTAAAAAGCTTGCTCACCTGGGACATAGCTTCTAGCTGCTCACTAGTCTCTACACTACCAGCCTGCATTATCCACAGTTGTCCTCTAGCTCTGCCACCACGGACAATCTCCATCATCCTGGCCACCAGTTTTTTCCAAAACCATCCTGCATATCTATGGTCAAGTGAGTCATTCTCCTGATGGGTCTGAGTCTCTGGAGGATGTTATAGTGAATCTGAACCCCAAATCCGTAGTCTATCTGAACCCAAATTGAGGAACTGAGCCATGGATGGAGCTATTCATGTTAGAAATTATGGACTCATGCGGCTGGTTTGGGACATTTGGGACTTCATTGACCTAAGACTTCTCATAAACAGTGTGCTGTATATTTAGCAAGACAAACTATAAAACCAATCACAAACCATACTCACACAGGACCTTTAGCAGGCTAGTGTTGAATGGTCTGTTTACAACTAATTGCTGTTTTTTTAGGTGCTGTCAAGTTGATTATAACTCATAGTGACCCTACGAACACTGTCTGAATGCCATCCTAACCTATGCCATCTTCACAATCTCTGACACATTCAAGCCTATTGCCACAGTCACTGTGTCAACCTATGTGGTCAAGGGTCTTCCTTTCTTTCACCATACCTCCACCTTCCCAAGCTTGATGTAATTTTCCAAGGAATAACTTCTCTTAGCACCATGCACAAAGTACATGAGATGAAGCTTCACCATCTTTACCTCTGAGGAACGCTCTGGCTGTACCTTCCACAAGATGAATCTGTTTGTTCTTTTGGCAGTCCATGAGATGTTCAGAACTCTTTGTTAACACCACAGTTAAGGGTGTCAATTAATGTTCTGTCATCCTTAACTTATTGTCCAGCTCTCAGATGCATTGCAAGTGATTGAAAAGATTATGGCCCACATCAAGTGGACCTTGTCAGGTGTCAGTCTTCAAACTGACATCATTATTACTCAATAATTTGAAAAGGTCCCTGATCCTGACTTTTACAATGCAGTATATCTCCTGATCTTCTGAAAGCTGATACCAAATGTATGGATTGTGGATCAACGTAAGATGAAGTGATTCACACACACAGTCTCAACCTTTTCTCAGTCCATGATGATGTTGCCTATCGTTCTAGTGGTGAGGATTTTTGTTTTCCTGATGTTTAGATGCAACCCATATAATGAAGGCTGCAGTGTTCAACCTTCTAAAGCAAGTGCTTCGAGTCTCACTTTCAGCAAGCAAGTTTGTGCCATCTGCATAATGCAGGTTATTCATGTGAATTTCTCCAATCCTGATGACTCATTTTTCTTTATAGTCCGGTTGCTTGAATAATTTACTCAGCATATAGATTAAATAAGTATGGATAAAGTATACATCCATGAGGCACACCTTTCCTGATTTTAAACCATGCGGTATTCCCTTGTTCTGTTTGCACAACAGCCTCTTGATCTTGGTATAGGCTTGCACGAGCAAAATCAAGTGTTATAGAATTTCCATTCTTGTAAATTTTAGCCATAATTTTTTATTATCCACACATTCAAACATCTTTGCAAAGTAAAAAAAGCACAGAGAGACATTCTTCTGGTATTCTTTGCTTTCAGCCAATATCCACTTGACATTAGCAATAATGTACTTAGTGTGAGAGCCTCTTCTAAAACTAGCTTGTATTTCTGATAGTTTTGTTACTGTACTGCTCCAGTTCTTTGCAGATAATCTTCAATAGGATTTTGCTTGTGTATGATATTAATGACAATGTTCCATAATTTCCATGTTCTATGGGATAACTTTTTCTTTTCTTTTTTGTTTAAATTTATTTTTTATTTATTTATTTTTTTTTTTTGTGTGTGTGTGTGTAACGTCAAATTGGATCTGACTGGTATAGGAGGAAATTGTCCTTCCTTCTCCAGCAGAGCATGTGGTGTATTTGAAGGGATCGCCTTTTCTTTGAAGTTGGCCAGATAGTTGTTCTCCAAATTTCTTGACACAATCTTATGAGCAAGTGCAGGGCAGCATCATCTGTTTGTTGAAATATGTTACTTGGTATTATGTCTATTCTTGGGGCTGTGGTTTTTGCTAATTCCTTCAGAACAGCTTGAATTTTCTCCTTTATCATCATTGCCTATTGATCGTATGTTGTTTTATGAAATTCTTCTGTATCAGTCAATTCTTTTTGTTACAGTGACTCTGTGTACTCCTTCCATCATCTTTTAATGCTTCATGGATTATTTACTATTCTTTCCATATCATCCTTAAGTATCGTAACTTGAGGCTTGAATTTGTTCTTTAGTTCCTTCAGCTTAAGAAATGCCAAGCATCTTTGGCCCTTTTGTGAATTATTTCACTCCAGCTCTTTGGACATTTCATTATATTACTTTGCTTTGTATTCTCGTGCTGCCCTTTGAAATGTTCAGTTCCTTAACTTATTGATTTTTTTTTTCTCTTTGCTTTGACTTCTTGGCACTCTAGTGCAATATTTTGACTTTCTTCTTGTTGGGGAATGTTGGGGAGGAAGAGAGGGCTTCTGGCCAGGACAGATCTCCTAAGCTCCAGATAAGTGTCAGCCTCCCAACGGCCTTTAATACAGGAGAGAAAAAGTCCTGTGTTTGACTGTACCAGCTTGAGAAAGCTCACCACCTGGGAACACGGCTGCTGCATCTGTTGAGCTGGGAGTGGTCTACAGGAGGCTGAGGTTCTACTATCCAGTCCACATGTCCCACGTCTGTAAACCCACACTATCCTGTATTCTGTTTACATGTTTGTATATAAATGTGCTGCAGTTCCCAACAAAATTGAGTTGGATTGACTATCTGATCCTCTCCCGGAGTGGTGTATCTCCATCGTGCTTACCCCTATCAGAGTGTCACTATTGGTTGCTGGTGAATGGACAGCGACATCATCTGACATGTGTCTTTGTCTTTTCTTTTACCTGTCTCTGTAATGACCTTTTTCATTCTTTGTGGATCATATTCTTGATATCCTCCTACAGCTCAACTGTTTCTGAGATGGTTTTAAATTCAGACGAGATAGACTCAAGGTCAAATTTTGGTTTCCATAGATTCTATTTAACCTTGTTTTCCTTTAGTTTGAACTTGCAGCCCTCAGAACAGAGCAAGAAAGCACTGCATGTTTCAAAATCATGAAAGGTGTGCATCAAGAATGCATCCTGTCCCTATAACTTTTCAATCTCTATGCAGAACAGATAAATAAGAAAGCTGGGCTTTGTGAGGAGTGTGACATAAGAATTGGAGGAAGACTCATCAACAACCTACGATATGCAGATGACACAATATTGTTTGCTGAAACTGAAGAAGACCTGAAGCACTTGCTGTAAAAGGTCAAGCACTATATTTACATCAAGAAAACAAAGATTCTCACTACTGGGACAATTGGCAGCACCATGATGTATGGGGAAGAGATTAAGGTTGCTAGCAATTGCAGCTTGGTCGGCTCCACAATCAACACTCTTAAAACCAGCAGTCAGGAAATCAAAAGATAAATTGTTGTTATGTGCCATCGAGTCACTTGTGACTCATAGCGACCCTATGTACAAGAGCCCTAAACACCATTCTGTCCTGTGCCAACCTCGTCGTCTCAAACACACTCATTACCACCACTCCACTCACAGAATTGATCCATCTCATTGAGGGTCTTCCTCTCCTCTGCAGTCCCTCAACTCTGCCAAACACGATGTCTCTCTCCAAGGACCAGTTCCTCCTTGCAACATGCCCAAAGTATGTCAGATGAAGCTTCAGAATCCTTGACTCCAAGGATCATTCTGGCTTCACCCTCTCCAGGACAAACCTGTTTGTTCTCCTAGATGTCCATGGTATATTCAACTCTATTCTCCAGCACCACAGATCAAAGGCATCAACTCTCTTTCTATCATCCTTAGTCATTGTCCAACTCTCCGATGCATAACACGTAATTGCAAAGACTATAGCCTGGATCAGGTGCACCTTAGTCTCCAGCCTGATGTCATTGCTCTTCAGTCCTCTTGAGAGGTCCCTCACAGCTGACTTTACCAATGCAATTTGTCTCCTGATTTCCTGGCTGCTGTTACCAAGAGTGTTGACTGTGGAATCAAGTAAACTAAAACTGTTAACTATCTCAATCTCTTCACCATCCATACTGATGCTGCCAATTGGTCCAGTGGTGAGAATCTTTGTTTTCTTGATATTGAGCTTCAATCCATATTGAAGACTGCAGTCCTTGCCTTTCTACACCAAACGCTTCAGGCCTTCCTCAGTTTCAGCAAGCAGCATTGTGTCATCTGCATAACGCTGTTTGTTGATGATTCTTCCACCAATCTTGATGCCACATTCCTCCTCTTACAGCCCAGCGTCTCGGATGATCTGTTCTACATACAGATTGAAAAGGTATGGAGACAAAATACAACCCTGATGGACCCCTTTCTTGATTTTGAACCATCCAGTGTCTCTCTCCTCTGTTCTGATGACTGCCTCGTGGTCCAAGTATAGGTTTCACCTTAGCACAATCAAATGTGCTGGAATTCCCATTCTTCTCAGAGTCAGCCATATGAATAGCATTGGGGAAATCTGCTGTCATGGACCTCTCCAGAATGCTGAAAAGCAATGATGTCAGTCTAGAGACTAAGGTGTGCCTAATCTAGGCCATGGTCTTCTGACTTACTTGTTATGCTTCAGAGAGCTGAACAACAAATAAGGATGACTGAAGAATTGATGCCTTTGAGTTGTGTTGCTGGAGAAGAGTTTTGAACACACCATAGACTGCCTAAAAAAACAAATAGGTCTGTCTTGGAGAGGGTGAAATCAAGTCTCTCCTTGGAGGCTCGGATTTTGAAGCTCTATCTCACATACTTAGAGCATGTGGCCAAGAGACACTGGTCCTTGAAGAAGGATATCATGCTCAGAAGGGTGGAGGAACAACAGCTCAGGAGTGGAAGACCCTGGATGAGATGGATTGATACAGTGTAGTGCATAACTACAACAACATATGATATTGGGGGTTTTTTTGTTGTTTATTTATTTAATTTAGGCCTCTTGTTTAGAGTCAACAAGACCTCAGGGAGGGCCTTTGTATTGAAAAGTTAGTTGTTATTATATTTTATTTTAATTTTCTACTAGTTTATTTACAAAGTTTGAATACATTGTTTTTTTAAAAAGAATTTTAATGAACATTTGCAGAGAATTTTGATTTCCACTCATACATTGCTGCACTTCTCTACCCACCCAGTCCTCTCCCCCTGACCTGCAGTTCGCTCCTCTCTTTCAAAAGTAAAAGAAAGACTCTCTCCCTGGTACACAATCCCCCCTCCCACCGCCCCAAGTACATTCCACTATGCAACCTTAACTGTGGACTCTTGTGATAACCATAATACCCTATAATACATTGCTTTTATTCAGTCCCTCATCTGTTTCAGTGCAGTATACACAATTTATCCAGTTTTTCTCAGTCTTACTCCCACCCTGATATCAGTCCCATTTTA
>NW_006399872.1:9805669-9807111 GCF_000299155.1 Elephantulus edwardii
ATCCAACTGATTTTTGTATGTTGATCTTGCATTCTGCTACTTTGCTGAATGTCCAATAATTTTCTTGCTGCGTCTTTAGGGTTTTCTAGGAATACTATCATATCATCTGCATAGAGAGATAATTTTACCTCCTTTTTGCCAATTTGCATATCTCTTATTTCCTTCTCTTGTCTTATTGGTCTCGCTAAGACTTCCAATACAATGTTGAATAAGAGAGGTGAGAGTGGGCATCCTTGCCTAGTTCCTGTTCTTAAAGGGAATGCTTTTAACCTCTCTCAGTGGAGAACGATGTTGGCTCTTGGGTTTTCATAAATACTTTTTACTATGTTGAAGAAATTCCCCTCTAATCCCATTTTGTTGAGTGTTTTCATCAGGAAAGGGTGTTGGATTTTGTCAAAGGCCTTTTCTGCATCAATTGATAGGATCATGTGGTTCTTTTTCTTTGCTTTTTTAATATGATGAATTACATTGATTGTTTTCCTTATGTTGAACCACCCTTGCATACCTGTTATAAAGCCCACTTGGTCATGATGGATTATTTCTTTGATGTATCGTTGAACTCTATTGGCCAGGATTTTTTCAGCACTTTTGCATCTATGTTCATAAGAGATATTGGCCTATAGTTTTTTATTTTGGTGGTGTCCTTTCCTGGCTTTGGTATCAAGAATATGTTTGCTTCATAGAATGAATCTGGGAGAATTTCATCTTTCTCTATTTTCTGAAATAGTCTTTGTAGAATTGGTGACAATTTATCTTTGAATGTTTGATAAAATTCACTAGTAAATCCATCTGGTCCAGGGCTTTTTTGGTCGGAAATTGTTGTATTACCTTTTCAATTTCTTCTTTTGTAATGGGTCTCTTCAGATGTTCAATTTCCGTTTCTGTTAGTTTTGGTAGGTTGTGTATTTCTAGGTATTTGTCCACTGCCTCTAGGTTTTAATATTTGTTTTTGTATAATTTTTCATAATACTCCATTGTTAGCTTTTTTATTTGGTTTGTTCTGTTGTGACGTTACCTGACTCATCTCTTGTTAGCATTATTTGTGTTTTTCCTTTCTTTTCCTTTGTGAGTTTTGCTAATGGTTTGTTGATTTTATTGACCTTTTCAAAGAACCAACTCCTAGTTTTTTTGATAGTTTCAATTGTTTTTCTGTTTTCTATTTCATTTATTTATGCTCTAATTTTTATAATTTCGATTTTTTTAGAGGGTGTCGGATTTCTTGCTGCTCTTTTTCAATTTGCTGAAGACGTTGAGTTAGAGAATCAATGGTTAATTTTTCTTGCCTTTTGATGTGTTTGCTTATTGCTATAAATTGACCTCTAATTATTGCTTTGGCTGTTTCCCCAAGGTTTTGGTAAGTGATGTTTTCATTGTCATTTGTTTCAAGAAACTTTTAAATTTCATTTTTTATTTCTTCTAGTACCCAAGCAAGGAGTTGTTCA
>NW_006399872.1:9808046-9810514 GCF_000299155.1 Elephantulus edwardii
AAGCGACTCGACGGCATATAACAACAACAAACATCTTTGGTGAGTTTCTTTCTGGTAGTTCTATCTTTTCTTGAGAGGGGTGTATTGAAGTCTCCAAGTATTATAGACTACATTGTTTTTAATAACAAATTCCTTCAATTTCCCTCACCTCACCCTATCAAATTGTACAACCTCATGATTAATCCTCCTTCCCCCACACATCCTCATCCGTTTGTTTCCAATCTCTCCCACTCTTCTTGGATTCTTATACTCATTCTACAATAATTGTTTTATACAATATTTATCCTTGTGGGACTGAGTTAGTTCACTCAGCATATTGCTCTCCAGTCCCTCCCAAGTTAGGTAGTAATTTACAGTCATGCTCCTGTGTGCTTCACAGTATTCCATTTTGTGAATGTACCATAATTTCTCAATTCATTCATTTGTGGGTGGACCTTTGGGCTATTTCTATGTTCTTGCGACGGTGAATAATGCTGCTATGAATATTGGTGTACAAATCTCCATTTGTGCCTCAGTTCTCATTTTCTCATGATAAATTCCAAGTAGTGAAACAGCTGGTTCATACTACTACACAGCAGTGGTAGCAACCAAAACAGCATGATCCTGGTATAATGAAAGACACATAGACCAATGGAACAGAATTGAGAACCTAGAAAGACCCACCTATCTATGGTCAACTAATATTCACCAAGGAAATCAAAGCTATCAAATGATAATCTCTTCAACAAATGGTGCTGGCAAAACTGGATGTCCAGCTGCAGAAAGCTGAAACACGATCCACGTCTCACATCATACACAAAAATCAACTCAAGGTGCATCAGAGACCTGAGAGTAAAGGCCAAAACCATAGCTTTCATAAGAGACAAACTGGGATCAAGCTTAGAAGCACTAGTTCAAGGTATAAAGAGATTGCCAAATACAACCAGAAGTGCACAATCTGAAAAGGATAAAATTGATGCATGGGACCTTATAAAGATTAAATCCATGTTCACATAAAAAACTTTTTCCAACAGGGTGAAAAGAAAACCTACAGATTGGGAACAAACATTTGGTAATACCATTTCAGACAAGAGTCCTGTAACAAAAGTTTACAGAATACTCCTGGGCATCCACAAGAAAAATCCTGATAACCCAATTACAAAATGATCAAAAGACATGGAAAAATATTTCACAGAGGAAGGTATTTGAACACCAAACAGACACATGAAGAGTTGCTCAAAATCACTTGCAATAAGAGAGATGCAAATCAAAACCACAACGAGGTATCATCTCACTCCAGTAATAGTGGCAAAGTTTAACAGGGAAGCAAGTAATAATGAATGTTGGAAAGGATGTGGTCAGAAGGGAACTCTTATACATTGTTGGTGGGATTGTAAAATGGTACAACAATTCTGGAAGGCAGGTTTTTTTATTATATTTTAGAAGAACATTCTTCTAAGTGGTACAGCACTCTTCTGTCACTATGCTATACTGAAGTAATCTAGGGTTGCTGTGTTGCTGAACTTTGTGCCATTGGGGTGTCAAATGCCATAACAATTATTCATCGTAGACAGTGTTTGGTGGGGCTTCCAGTTTAAGATAGTTTTGGAAGCAGGAGTGGCATCTGCTTCCTAAACAACATGCCTCTGGAAATGTTATGAACTTTGATAAATGAAGATAGTTATAGAAAGGCTTCAGGCCTTTTGTTTATAAGGTTGCTATGAGTTGTGCTCAACTTGACGACAATCAGCAGCAGCAACAACAACTACAACAAGAATAGTTGATAATCTTTTCCACAATCAACACCCCGCCCAATTTTTACAGCTGATATTGAGCTTCTCCAACAATTCTTTTGACAGAGGTAATAATTTTGATTCCTGTACGTACCGCCAGGTGAAATTCGTGTGTATAGTCTGTGTTTATGTTTCTTATAAAAGCTATTTATAAAGAACATATCATTGATTGTACTGAATTCTATTAGTCTACCTCCAGTCTAATTTCTGTCACCAAGTTAATGTTTTCTGACTGCTGATCCTTCTTTCCTGTTCTTATTTTTTTACATTCCATTTACCCGTTATTATTTATGTATCTTGATTGCATGTTTGATTAATTTCTGACTGCAAAAGTTGGTTGGGGATAAAAACTAACCGATAACCAAAACCAACCAACCAAAAAAGTTGGTTAAAAGAATCTATTTCTTTCTCTTCGGGTCTGGTTGTTGGTGCGTATATTTGAAGATAGGGGTATTCACTGGACTTCCTTGCATGCATATGGATATTATCCCATCACTCACAATATTGAGTTTCAAGATAGATCTATTTTTTTTTAAATTTAGGTTGTTTATTTTTCATTTCAATGAACATTTACAGAGATTTTGGGATTCCATTCATTCATTGTTGCACCCTTCTCCCCACACAAACCCCTCCCCCCTCCCCCCCATTTGCTCCTCTCCTTGAAACGCAAAAGAAAAACTCCCTCATTGGTACACA
>NW_006399872.1:9811511-9822539 GCF_000299155.1 Elephantulus edwardii
TAAGACTGAGAAAAACTGGATGAAATATGTTTATGGCATTGATAGATCTATTTTTTAACTATGAAAGTGATCTCATTTTACCTCACTTTTTCATCTCCAGTATAATATTGATTGTCTGATTCAATATGTCCCATGTCAGCTCTCATTTTGCCAGTACCTAGTATGTCAGTATTTATGTGTTCCATTTCTTTCTTAATAAAGTCCAGTTTTCCTACATTCAAGTTTCTCACATTCCATGTTCCATCATTAGTATCTGCTTACAACAGTTCCTCTTTGTTGTATTTCCATATTTGAGGGCTCAGTCTCAGTAGCTATATCTACTAGCCTACTTTAAGTGTGATTTATTGTACACAGGATTTTCAAAGACCTGTTAATTCAGAAGTGGATGGCCAGTCCTTTTTCCTAGTCTGTCTTAATTTAAATTTTCAGCTTTAGAACAGTATCTGAAAGACAAGTATTTTACAGAAAGGAGCAGATGAAAGACATTTCTCCATTATAGAAATAACCAAAGATTTAGTGTTGCACTGGTCCCCCCACCCCGACCTGTGTGCTGATCCATCCCTTTCTGGGCTCCTTCAGGATCCCCTTACACTCCTGTCTACCCCATTCAACAACTCTGTCTCCCTCACCCAACTCTTGACTTAGGTCTCAATTGACCTCTGTGATGTCTAATGCCTCACACTTCTGCCAGTCTCCCTTGAGTTTAGGAGTCTCTAAGTTGCTCACATGTTGTGCCATAAAATCTGGAGGACAACTGCCTGACCCACTGAATGAAACAGAGACCCATATGTATTCCTATTTGAAAAAAAGACGACCCAACAAAGTGTAGATATTGTCAAACAATATATCACAAACAAGCAAGATTCTGCTGAAAAGTATCCCAAAAACAACTGGTAGAGCACATCAACAGAGAACTGCTAAATGTGTAGGCTGAGTTTAGAAGAGGCTGTGGCATGGACCAGACAAGGATTCCCAATGTCACCACTTCTACTAAACATTGTACTGGAAATTCTTGCTAGGGGAATAAGACAAGAAAAGGAAATAAAGGCATCCACATCAGCCAAGAGATCATTGAAATATCACTATATGTAATATATGATAGTGTACACAGAGAACTCCAAAGATTCAACCAAAAAACACTTAAAGCTAGTAGAACAATTTAGTAGAGTGGCAGGATACAAGATCAATATCCAAAAATCAGTGGGATTCCTCTATATTAACAAAGAAACCCAGAGAAGGAAACTAAAAAAAAAAGCAGTACTATTTATAATAGCAAACATAAACTGAGATACTTGGGAGTGAACCTAATTAGAGATACAAAAGACCTATACAAAAAAACCCTACAGAACATTTCTGAAAAACATAATAAAAGACATAAAGAAATGGAAAAACGTGCCCTGTTAATGGATAGGAAGACTCAATATTTTGAACATGACAATACTACCATAAGCCATCTATATGTTCAACTCAATCTCAATCTAGGTATCAAATTAATTTTTCAAGAAGATTGAAAGGAAAATTGTCAAGTTTATTTTGAGAGGAAAGAGACCCCAAATTAGCAAAGTACCTCTGAAAAACAAAAATGAAGTGGGAAGCATAACACTTCCTGACCTCAAAACCTACTATACAGCAGTAGTAACCAAAATAACATGGTGCTGGTACAATGACAAGCACATAGACCAATGGAACAGAATTGAGAGCCCAGAAATAGACCCAGCTATCTGTGGTGAACTTATATTCGACAAGGAAACAAAACCTATCAAATGGGGAAAGGAAAACCTCTTCAAGAAACGGTGCTAGCAAAACTGGACCACTACTGGCCGAAAGTTGAAACAGGATCTACATCTCACAACATACACAAAAATCAACTCAAGGTGGATCAGAGACCAGGCAGTAAAACCCAAACCCACAAAGTTCATTAGAGGCAAACTAGGATCAAGTTTAGATGGTGTAGTCTATGGTATAAAGAAAGAGACTGTTAAGTACAGCCAGAAATCAGCATTGTAGAGAAGATAAATTGATGCATGGACCCTTCTAAAGATTAAATCCCTGTGTTCATTAAAAACATTTTCCAACAGAATGAAAAGAAAACCTAGTGACTGGGAAAAAGAACCATTTGGCAATACCATTTCAGACAAGGGTCTCATATCAAAAGTTCACAGAATCATACAGGGCCTCCACAAAAAAAAAAAAAAGACTGATAACACAATTATAAAATGGGCAAAAGACAGACATGGAGAGAATTTTCAGAGGAAGATATTTGGATAGCCAACAGACACATGAAGAAATGCTCAAAATCACTGGCTATAAGAGAGATTAAAATAAAAGCCATAATGAAATACGATCTCACCTCAGTAGAAGTGGCAAAATTAAAACCATAATGAAATACCATCTCACTTCAGCTGCAGTGACAAAGTTTAACAAGACAGCAAGTAATAAATATTGGAGAGGATATAGAGAGATAGAAACACTTATAAATTGTTATTGGGATTGTCAAATTGTAAAATCATTCTGGAAGGCAGTTTGATGCTTCCTCAAACAACTGAACATAGAAATTCCATATGACCCAGTTATTCCATCGCTTGGAATACATCCTGAGAGAATGAGAACTGAAGCACAAACCTAGACTTGAACATCCGTGTTTACAGCAGCGTTATTCACCATCACAAAAAACATGAAAACAGTCCAAAAGTTCAAACCACAATCAAACAGATAGAGAAATATGGTACATTCACAAGATGGAATTCTATGCAGAACACAGGAACAATGATTTTGTAAATTACTAACTTGGAAGGGACTGGAGAGAATTATGCTAAGTGAGCTAACTCAGTCCCATAATACAAATAGTGTATAAGATCATTGTAGAACATGTACAAAGATCTAGGGTGGGGGAGGGGATATGGGAGCAGAGCACTGAGGATAGTTGGCAGGTGGGACTGGGGTGTTAATCATAGGGTTGTACAATTTGTTGAGTGGGGTGCGAGTGAAGGAAAGGGGAAGATCTGGTGTGGAAAACAATGTATACAAACTTTGTAAATAAATTAGTATATACACAAAAAGCATAATAGATAAAAAATGCTGAACATAGAAATTCTGTATGACTCAGCTATTCTACTGCTTGGAATCTACCCTGAGAGAATGAGAACTGAGACACAAATAGAGACTTGTACATCAGTATTCATAGCAGCATTATTCACCATAGCAAGAACAATGAAAACAGGCCAAATGTCTAGCCATAATTAAATGGATTGACAATTTATGGTACATTCACACATGGAATAATACTAGGCAGCATGCAGGAGCAATGATTTTGTAAATTACTACTTAACTTGGGAGGATGGGTGGGGAATTGCACATTTTGATGATGGGAGAAAGAGGTGGGTAAAGCAAACGTGAAAGATCCAGTGTGAGAACAATGTATACAAATTTTCTAAGTAAAGCAGTATAAAAAAAATTTTATTGAAAAAAATGGAAGAGGCTGTGAAACTAGGGATATTGTAGCCAATGTTAAATGCACTTTAGCCAAAAGCAAAGAGTGCAAGAAGAATGTCTATATGTATTTCATTGACTATGTAAAGATATTTGACTGTGTGGATCACAACAAACTGTGGCTAACTCAGAGAAGAATAGGAATTCCAGAATACTTAATTGTGGTTTATACCAAACCTATACTTGGACCAGGATGCAGTGGTCAGAACAGAGCAAGGAAGCACTGCATGGTTCAAAATCAGAAAGTGTGTATACCAGGGACGCATCCTATCTCAATACTTTTTTCAATCTCTATGTGGAACAGATCATTTGAGAGTCTGAACTTGATGAGGTGGAATGTGGTATTAGGACTGGAGGAAGACTCATCAACAACCTACAATTATGCAGGTGACACAAATTTGCTTGCTGAAACTGAAGAAGACCTGAAGTGTTTGGTGCAGAAGGTCAAGGACTGTGTTATTCAATATGAATTGAAGCTCAACATCAAGAATTCTCACAATTGGGTCAATTGGCAGCACCATGTTAGGTGAAGAAGAGATTGAGGTTGCTAACAATTACAGCCTGCTTGGTTCCACAATCAACACTCTTGGAATCAGCAGTCAGGAAATCAAAAGACAAATTACACTGGGAAAAAATCTTCTGTCAGAGACCTCCCCAGCTGCAGAGGGTCAAGGACTGCAGCCTCCAATATGGATTGAGGCTCAATGTCAAGAAGACAAGGATTCTCACCACTGGACCAATTGGCAGCATCAGGATGGATGGTGAAGAGATTGAGATTGTACACAGTTTTAGTTTGCTTGGCTCCACAGTCAACACTCTTGGCACCAGTAGCCAGGAAATTAAAAGGCATTGCCATGGGAATGTCTGCTGTTAGGGACCTCTTCAAAGTACTGAAGCAATGGTGTCTCTCTGGAGACTAAGGTGCGTTTGATACAGGCCACGGTCTTCACAATCACTTGTTATGCAACAGAGAGTTGGACAATGACCAAGGAGGATAGAAGGAGAATTGATGCCTTTGAACTGTGGTGCTGGAGAAGAGTATTGAGAATGCCATGGGCTGCTAGGAAAGCAAACAGATTTGTCCTGGAAAGGGTTAAACCGGGTGGCTCCTTGGAGGCAAGGATTCTGAGGCTTTGTCTAACATACTTTGGACATGTTGTAAGGAGGGACTGGGATATTATGCTTGTGAGGGTGGAAGGACGGCACAGGAGAGGAAAGCCCTCCCTCTATGAGGTGGATTGATTCAGTGACTAGGGTAATCGGGATGGGTGTGTCAGGGGCAGTGCAATTGGCACAGGACAGAGCAGAGTTTAGGTTTGTTGTACACAGGGTTGCTATGAGTCACAAGCGACTTGATGGCACACAACAACAACAACAACCACTACAACCACCTTTAGAGGTTGTTAGCCATAATTTGTTATGACCCACACAGTGAAATGATTTTGTATAGTCAATAAATCAACATTCTTCTGGTTCTTTTCTTTCAGCTAGGATTCATATGACATTAACAATGATATGTATTCCTGGTGCAACGACCTCTTTTAAATCCAGCTTGAACTCCTGGCAATTCTCTATGTACTGTTCTGGCCATTTTTGGGTTATCTCCAGCAATATTTTACTTGCTTGTGATATTAATGGTACTGCGTGATAGTTTCCACATTCTGTTGGGTCACCTTTTTTTTTTTTTTGCAAATGGGAACAAGTATGGATCTCTTCCAGTGAGTAGGCCAGGTAGCTATCTTCCAATTTTCCTGGCACAGACTGCACACACACCCATGGTTACATTTGGTATTTGAAACATGTCAATTTCTATCCCATAGATTTCTGGAGAATTAATTTTTGCCAATGACTCAGTGAAACTTGAATTGCTTCCTTCATTATCATTGCTCTTCATCATATGGTATTTCCTGAAATATTTCAGTGTCAGTCAGCATCTTTTTGATACAGTCGTTCTGTGTATTCTTTCTGTCTTTATTTAATACTTCTTGGGTCATTCAAGTTTTGCCTATAGTATCTCTTAAGTATTGCAACTAGAGGCTTGAATTTACTTTTTTTTTCAGCTTGAGAAATGCCAAGTGAATTCTTCCCTTTTTCCTTCAATTCCAGCTCTCCGCATATTCCATTCTAATACTTTGCTTTGGCTTCTTAAGCTGCCCTTTGAAATCTTCTTTTCTGCTCTTTTATTTCAATATCTCTTCAACTTGTTTTTTTTTTCCAAATTCTCAATGCTCTAGTGCAATTTTTAGAGTCTCTTCTGAAATCCATTTTGATTTTTTTCTCTCCTCTGTCTTTGTAGTGATTGCTTGCTTTCTTCATGGATGGTATCCTTGATGTCATTTCAAAATTTAAATGGGTCATCTGTGTTGATCATAACAAATTATGACTAACATTGAGAAGGATGGGAATCCCAGGACACTTGATTGTGCTCATGAGAAATCTATACCTAGACCACAAGGCTATTTGTGAACAATAAAAGGGAACATTACATGGTTTAAAAGGAAGAATAGTGTGAATAAATGTTGTATTCTTTCTCCACACTTATTCAATATGTATGTTGAGTAAGTTATTTGAGAAACTGGGCTCTATGAGGAGTAATGTGACATCAGGTTTGGAGAAAGACTCATCAATAATCTTCATTATGCAGATGACACAATCTTACTTGCTTAAAGTGAGGAGAACTTGAAGCACATACTGCAGAAGATCAAAGACTACAACCTTCAATATAGATTGCATCTGAATATCAAGTAAACAAAAATCACCCTTAGACCAATAGGCAACATCATGATAGATGGAGGAAAGATTGAAACTATCAATAACTTCATCTTACTTGGGCTCAAAAATCATACACTTGATACCAATATCAGGAGACATATTTCACCAGGAAAGTCTGTAGTCATGAATCTCTTCAAATTAGTAAGGATCATTGAAGTTAGTTTGAGGAGTAAAGTGCTCTTGATTCAGGACATAGTCTTTTCAGTCACTTGTGATGCATCAGGGAACTTGACAATGGACATACCTTTATTAGACGGGTTGACACAGTGATTGCAAAATGCACTCAAGCATGTCAGAGATTTTGAGGATGTCTCAGGGTAGGATAGGGTTAACATCTGCTGTTACCATGTTCTTTTATGAGTGGTACTTGACTCGATGGCACCTAACAACAACAAAAACAACCTTTTAGAGGCATTCTAGCAGGTAGGAAATATCTAGTGGAGTATAAGATCAAAGACTACAGCCTTCAATATGAATTGCATTGCAACATCAAGAAAACAGATATTCTCAGGACTGAACTGATAGGCAATATTATGATTAAGAAAAGATTAATGGCCAAAATTATTGGGGCAGCTATTGCTGCCAGTTTAAGGCCTGTGTTAGAAAAAGGAAGTCTTTCACATATACAGTGCCACCCAAAGGTAATAAAGGAGGTCAGAATTGCTTCCACTGTGGAAAGCTGGGCCACTTCAGTAGACAGGTCACAGACGAGAGCCACAGATAGGCAAGGGAGTATAGAGGAAGCTCCCACTCAGTTGCTTTAAGTGTGGCTCTGAAGGACACTTGGCCAAGGTGGCCCACATCAGGTCCTCATGGCTGACAGGACTGACAGGCCTCAGCTCCCAGATAGAAACAAAGGAGGACGCTTCAACGATTTAGATCCTCCCAGAAGTGCTGTGGGTGAGCATTAACATTACTGGTAAGTATATTCATTTTCTCCTGGACACAGACCCTTCTAATTGGTCCTAACTTCTGAGGTCCCAACTCTTCTCACTATTTCTTAGTTGTTGGAATGGACGGAAAACCTCATAAGCAGTTCCTTACTTCACCTCTACCTTGCATGAGAACTGCCGAGTTGTAAAACAACCCAGTGGTAGATGGAATTTGCTCCAGGACTTAAGAACCATAAATGAAATAGCTGAGCCTCTACATCTTGTGGTTCCTAACCTCTACACTATAATAAACAAAGTGCTGGTCTATCGGCCTTTTATTGTAAGAACTACCTTCCCTCTGTAACTTGATTTGTGCCACTATTAGAGCCTCTACTTGGAATATTATTGCTTTTTAATTTTTGACTCGTGTACTTTTAACTTGTTAGTTAAATTTGTGTCTCCTAGGCTTCAACACTTCCATGATACATCTTCAAGGATATGAACATGTGCTGCTAAGCACAATTGATAACAGTGCATCTAAATTCCAAAATCAATCTCCATAATAGTCAATGTGTTTCCTATTGCCAAAGGGGCCCTTTAGAGTAGTGAGAGAAGATCTTCACCCTGAAACCTACAGTGCCCCTTTTCAGCAGGACAATGAATAAGCATGACAGAAAAAAAACCTGATGCTTCTGAGCTTTGGTGTTGAAAAAGAACACTGACTATCTCATAGACTGCCAAAAGAAAAAAAAAATATATATTCTATCTATCTATCTGTCTATCTATCTATCTATCTATCTATCTATCTATCTATCTATCTATCATCTATCTATCATCTATCTCTTGCAAAAAGAACAGTCAGATTACTCCTTGGAGCCAAGGATGACAAAGCTTCATCTTACCTACTCTGATATGTTGCTAGGGACATTATGCTTGGAAAGTGGAGGGTCAGCAAAAGAGAGGAAGACCCTTAACCGGATGGATTGACATAGTGACTGTAGCAATGAGGATATCAGCGTCTATAAGAATGAGTGTATCAGAAATGATGATGGGATAGGGTAGTATAGGGTTCAGATTTGTTGTTCACAGGATCATTATGAATCACACTTGACACAATGGCACATAACAACAACAACAACAACAACAACAAAGTGAGTAGGGAATTGTGCTGGTAAGTGAAAGGTGGCACTTCTCTGGGGGTTTGAATGCACAGAGGCTCTGAATAAAGGTGGACAGTCTCGTGTGCCATTTAAACTTCTGAAAACCTGTTGACCTGTTGGAGGGTCAAATATGAATAAGTTATAACCCAATGGTAACAACTGAAATTTATATGATTAGAACACTCTGTTATGCCAGAAAGCAGTGAAAGAAAAAAAAAAAAAGGATAAATGACATAAATCAAGTAGACATGACTGTATAAAAAAAAGTTCAAAATCTATATGTCGAAAATTCAGAGATATAGCTGAGACTCAGAAATTTAGACTTGGACAGAAAGACACACTATATTCTTGAATAGAATGAATAAACACCATGAAGAAGACAAAAATTTCCTGACAGAATTTACAAATGTAATGCTCTCCAAATAAAATGACATAACTTTTTTTCTGGAGGTATAAAACTTGATTAAATTTTTCATTTGCAAGGACATCATGAAGCTGCTGTTAAAGAATAAAAATTATTAGGGTGATAGTCTCTATTAGATATTACTGATGCTTGAATTGGACAGAGTAATGTAATAGATGGCTATTAGTTGTCATGGAGTTGGCTCCAACTCATGGTTATTTGCATACATAACAAAATGAAATATTGCCCAGTCTTGGGGAATTTTCCCAGTGGTTTGTATACTCATTTGTAAATCCATTCTTGCAACCATTTTATTTTTTATTTTTCAACCTAGGAATGTATTGAATACTTCTAGAAGTGTCTTAGATACTTCTAGCGGTGTCTTAGATATTATTTTGTTGTGATCTGTAGAATTTTCATTAACTGAGTTTTGTAAATGATCTTCAGGACTTTTCCCCTTGTTGTTCTGTTTTTGGAATCTCTGCTGAAATCTGCTCACTATGGATGATCCTACTAGTAACTGAAATAATAACATAGCATCATAACAATATCCAAGCCACCACAATACTACCTGACAAATCATTGATGAACTGTAATAAACAGATGAATAGAATAAAAAAAAACAAATCATACATAGATCTAAATATATAAATCAAACCTATTATAATCACAGTGATTCTTGTTCATTCCACGTCTGTAGAACAGAATAGAATGCCTGTAGTATTTCCACAGCTGTAAATATTTATAGAAATAGATTATCTCATTCTTCTTCTCTAGTGCAGTTACTATATTTGAACAATTGAACTTTTAGTGCGTGACTGCATGCATTTAGCCACTATGTCACCCAAAATATTGTTAGGTATGATCAAGTCAAATATGACTCATTGTGACCCTATGAACAATGAATCTAAACTCTATTCTATCCAATACCATCCTCATAATTTCTGACATACATACTTGATCACATTGCTGGATTAACTTCCAATTCATTGCTGCCAATAAATCTCATTAAAAGTCTTATGCTACACTACACCTTTACATTCTTGACATCCCTTTCCAAGGTATGGCCTCTCCTAACAACATGCCCAAAGTATGTGAGATGAAATTTCATCATCCTTGTTTCATTCATCTTTCTGCAAGTAAGTTTGTGTCATCTACATAAAGCAGGTGTTCAATGAGTTTGCCTCTAATCTTGATGCCGCCTTTTCTTTAATAAAGTCCAGTTTCTTGAATAATTTGTTCAGTATACAGATTGATTAAGTATGGGATATATCCCAGTTGCACCCCTTTCTTGGTTTTAAACTATAGAGTGTTTCATTGCCTTTTTAGCACGACAGCTTCTTGGTCTACGTATAGGTTTTATATACTTTATATACTTTTATATACCCTCAATTATGAGTTTTGAGATTCCTTTTTTTTCAACATTGTTATTGTTGCTTTGTTCCGTTGAGTTACTTGCGACTCATAGAGACTCTATGTACAACAACTGTAAATTCTGCTCTGTCCTGTGCCAAACGCACTGCCTCCAACACACCCATCCCGATTACCCCAGTCACTGAATCAATCCACCTCATAGAGGGCCTTCCTCTCCTACGCCGTCCTTCCACCCTCACAAGCATAATGTCCCTCTCCAAGGACTAGTTCCTCCTTACAACACGTACAAAGTATGTTAGACAAAGCCTCAGAATCATTGCCTCCAAGGAGCAGCCCGGTTTACCCCTCTCTAGGATGAATCTGTTTGTTTTCCTAGCAGTCCATGGTACCCTCAATACTCTTCTCCAGCACCACAGCTCAAAGGCGTCAATTTTCCTACTATCCTCCCTGGTCATTGCCCAACTCTCTGAAACATAACAAGTGATTGCAAAGACCATGGTCTGTAGCAGACGTACCTTAGTCTCCAGAGAGACACCATTCTCAATGTTAGCCATAATTTTTTATATACCACACAGTCAAATATCTTTGCATAGTCAATAAAATACAAGTAGACATTCTTCTAGAATTCTCTGCTTTCAGATAATATCCTTTTTACGTCAGCAATGACTTCCCCAATTCCACGTCTTCTTCTAAATTCAACTTGTCCTTCTGACATATATCTGTGGATGCCCTTTTCTAGCCATAGCCATTTTGGATAATCTTCACCAATATTTGTTTGCATGTGATACTAATGAAATTTTCCATAATTTCCATTCAACAGAGGATAGAAACTGTTGTTGTTGTTGTTGTTATGTGCCGTCGAGTCACCTGTGACTCATAGCGACCCTATGTACAACAGCCCTAAACTCCGCTCTGTCCTGTGCCAATCGCACTGTCTCTGACACTCCCATCCCAATTA
>NW_006399872.1:9825795-9834772 GCF_000299155.1 Elephantulus edwardii
AAATATATTTTATATATTATACTAAAAAATAGAAAGGTGTAGAAAAGCAGTACTGAAAAACCAGGAAAAATACAGAATATTATTAAAACTTTAAAATGATATTTGAATAACTGAATATTTCTGTGGTAACTGACAATATTTGGTTGTTCTTTAAAGCATACCTAAATTGTAGGTTGCAAATAGAATAGAGATTAAATGTTAAAAAAATGAAGTTGTAGAGAGCGACTCACAGAGCATTACATAGAGTGCAAGACACAGAGAGCAAGTAGGACAGTAGGAATTTGAGTGAGAACTATTATAAAAATAATTAGTTTGGAAACCACAGGAGCAGCAAGCTGTGGGCCCTGGCACGAGCTACCAGCTGAGCTCTGGCAGCAGCTGCTAGCCGAGCCCTGGCAGGAGCCCCCAGTGGAGCTTCTGGGGGACCCACCCACCAGGAGCAAGCAGGACAGCAAGAGTTTGACTGAGTTGTCTTAAGCCCCACTGGACCCAGAGCCCTGCTGGACCCAGCACCCTGCTGAGTGAGAGCCACCAGGCGAGAGCTGGACAGCTGGAATCTGAATGAGATCCTTCTGAGTACCTGCTCTGCTCCCATGCCTCCCCTGAACCTGGTACATCCTGTACCCATGCCTCCACATCCAGGCAACTAACTTGCCTTTAATCTGGAGTGCCTTGGTCTGACTTAGCTGCAACAAGAGGCTGCTCTCACTGGCCCTGAACTGAACCTTCTCTTGAGTCAGAAGTTCAGAGATAAACACAGGCAGGGTAGTCGCCCCACCCTCTTCTAGAGCAGTGACTTCAGATCAAGAACCTCACCATCTCCTCAGGCATGAAAAACTCTACCACAACAATGTCACATATGAAGCAGGCTACCCCACACCCTACACAAACATAAAGCAAAATGTCACCCCCAAAAGGTGACATCAATGGATTTCCTGAAGCCAGAAAGTCTGATGGAACTTTCCGACAAAGAATATAAAGGAATTATGATTGAATATTTTAAATGGGCGAAAAACAAACTTGAAGAACTATAGGACATTGCAAGCAAAACCCAGGATGAGCTTAAAAAAATCCAAAACAATTCAGATAAAACAAATGAGGCAATAAAGGCTCTGGAAAAACAAGAAGCCATGATTCACAATATCAGGTCCATGTTTCAGATGTTGTCAACATGATAGAGGGACACATGAACAGAGTTGAAGAGATGGAACACAGAACCAGTGAAATAGAAGAATTTTCACTACTGATCTGCTAGAGCAAAAAAATAGAATAAAAAAGGAAGGAAAAAGAAGAAAACCTAAGAATAATGTGAGACATCATCAAGAGGAATAATATACACATGTGTCCAAAATATGTGAAATGGAGCTTCAAAATCCTTGCCTCCAATGAGACACGTGTTTCCACCCACTCTAAGATAGACCAATTTGTTCTCCTAGTGGTACATGATATGTTCAAGACTCTTCTCCAGTACACCTCAAAGGTATTCATTTTTCTTCTATCATCTTTAGTTATTGTCCAGCGCTCTGATGCACAGCAAGTAATTGCAAAGACCATAGTCAGGATCAGGTGCACATTACTCTCTAGACTGACATCAGTGCTTTATTGTTGTCACATGTTGTTGAGTTGCTTGTGACTCAAAACAGCTCTACTCTGGACTCTGCTTTATTCTGAGCCAATTTCACTGTTTCTGACACACCTACCCTTATTATTATTATTATTATTATTAGTAGTAGTAGTAGTAGTCGTTTTCATATTAGTCATAGTAGTCATAGTAGTCATAGTAGCAGTAGTAGCAGTAGTAGTAGTAGCAGCAGCAGTAGTAGTACCTGTGTCGGTCCATCTCATCTGGGGTCTTCCTTTCCTGTGCTGTCCCTCCACCTTTCCAAGTATGATATCCTTCTCTAAGGCCTGGTTCCTCCTGGCCATGTGTCCATAGTATGTAAGATGGAGGTTCAAAATCCTTGCCTCGAAGTAGCAGCCTAGTTTCACCCTCTCCAGGACAGATCTGTTTGTTCTTTTGGCAGTCAATGGTATGTTCAATACTCTTTCTCCAGCACCCCAATTCAAAGACATTAATTTTTCTTCTGTAATCCTTATTCACTGTCCAGCTGTCTGATCCATAGCAAGTAATTGAGAAGACTATTGCTTTGTCAGGTGCACCTTACTCTCTAGACTGATATTGTTGCTCCTCAGTACTCTGGGAAGGTCCCTGACAACAGAATTTCCTAGGGCAAATTTTCTTTTGATTTCCTGGCTACTAATGCCAAGAGTGTTGACTGTGAAGCTAAGGAAGTTGAAACTGTTAACAATTGCAGTCTCTTTTCTGTCTATCATAATGCTGCCACTCGGCCCAGCCTAGTGGTGAGAATCTTTGTTTTCTTGATCTTGTGCTTTAATCCATATTTAAGGCTGCAGTCCTTGACCTTCTGCAGCAAGTGCTTCTGGTCCTCCTTGGTTTCGGAAGTAAGGTTGTGTCATCTGCATAGCACAGATTGTTGATGAGTATTCTTCCAATCCTGATGCCACATCCAACCTCATAAAGTGCAGTTTCCTGAATGATCTGTTCCACATATAGATTGAAAATGTATAAAGATAGGATGTATTTTTGGCATGCATTTTTTCTGATTTTGAACTATGTAGCATTTTCTTGCTCTTTTCTGATGACTGCTTCTTGGTCTATATGGGTTTCACATTAGCATGATTATGTGTTCTGGCATTCCTAGTCTTCTCGAGATTAGTCACAATTTTTTGTGATCCACGAAGTTAAATGCTTTTGCACAGTCAATTAAACATAGATAGATGTTCCTTTGGTACTCCCTGCTTCAGCTAAAATCCATCTGATATTGGTTATAATATCTTTAGTGACACAGCCTCTTCTAAACTCTGCTTACTTATCTGGCAGTTCCTTGTTGATGTACTGTTCCAATAGTTTTTTTTATAATCTTCAGCAGGATCTTTCTTGCGTGTGATATTAGTGATATTGTTTGATAATTTTCACATTCTGTTGGATCATTTTTTTTTGGAATGGGAACAAATATGGATCTCTTCCAGTCAGTTGGCCAGATGGTCATCCTCCAGTTTTCCTGGCACAACCTAGTGAGAGTGTCCAGGGCTGCATCTTTATGTTGAAATATGTCAACTGGTATTCCATCAATTCCTGGGACCTTGGTTTTGTTGTTTTTTTGGTTTTTTTTTCTAATTCATTCAGAGCAGCTTGAACTTCTTCCTTCATTACCCATCACAGGCTCTTGCTCATCATTGTTTCATGAAATTCTTGTGTCTGCTAATTCTTTTTGGTACAGTGACTCTGTGTTCTCCTTCCATCTTCTTTTAATGCTTCCTGAATCATTCATCATTCTGCACAGAACATGCTTGAGTATGACAACACGAGCCTTAAATTTGTTTCTCTGTTCCTTCAGCTTAAGAAATGTGGAGTGAATTCTTCCCTTTTGATTTTCTGACTCCAGCTCTTTGTACATTTTATTATAATACCTTTATTTGTCTTCCCAAACTGTCCTTTGAAATCGTCTATTCTGTTCCTTAACTTCTTGATTTATTTCCTCTACTTTGGCTTCTGAATTGTTAGTCCACTGGCTTTGTCTTGGCATGACATTCTAACTTCTTCACTGGCCAAAGTTTTACACATTCATATCTTTAAGGTATTCTAGCGTGTTTGGTATGTCGGGTTTCTTTGGACTCTTTTTAACCAAAATCTTTCCAGCACTGGCTCATTGGTTTCTTATGAAAGCGATGACCAATCTACTTTGTTGGATTCCTGCTGCAGGAAAAGGAGGTGATTGTGGGGGTGTGTGTGAGGGTGGCAGTGGGGGGATGGTGGTGGTGGTGAGGGGCAGCTGTCATGGGCAGTTGGGAGTACAGGGAGGTGGTGGCAGTGGGGGTGGTGCAGTGGAGGTAGACTTGGTGAATTCTAAGTTATCTGCATGGTAGTAGTGAGTATTTGCTGCTTCTGCAGCATCATGATTTTAGCGATCTGGGCCCAGAAAGTGACCATCCGGTTTTCTAGAGAACAGATCTTTTGCAACGCTTCATCGTTGACCAGCACTACTGTTCTCAAAGGAGAGTTCTCTTGAGACTGGTGTGTTAGCCTGCTAGGAACTTCTCAAAAAGAGGAGTCATCCTGAGGCGCCTGGCTCCACCTGACTTCTGCCCTTAGCCATGTTGAATACTCTCTTTCTTTGGCTACCCATTCAACATCAGCAAAACAAGTCACTGCATCCGCTCCTGGCTGGCTGGGACTTCCACTCTGGTTCATGATTGTTAAGCTGAAACTAAAATTTTTGGATATTTAATCAGAGACAAATTAGAACAAATTTTCCTTACTATACTATAAGGTGAACTACACCGCTTTTTAAAATTTGGCTGAGTCAGTTGAAGTCTCATGTGTGAAACTGTTGGATTTTGAAAGGTGGGTTCTTCTTGTTTTGGTTGAAGGTCGAGTGGACTGTTTAGTTGTTTTTATTTTGTTCACAACCGTGTGTGAGCTGATTTGATTTGGCTAGCCAGTCAGAACCTATTGCACAGGCCTGGTTTTAAAAAAAAATTCGATTGGGCCCAAGGGTCTGGTGTTAATTTTGTTTGAAATGAACATTATCCTAAATGGTACAGCACTGGCTTGTCAATTTCCTGTGCCGAGGTAACTTGGGATTGCTGAGCATTGTGTCACTTGTGTGTCAAATGCCATAATGGTTACACATGGTGGACAGTGCTTGGTGGAGTTCCCAGATTAAGACAGGTTTGGAAACAGGAGTGACATCCACTTCCTATACAACATGCCTCTGGAAACTCTATGAATTTAGAGAAATGACAATAGTTATAGAATGGGATTAAGGTCTTTTGTTCATAGGGTCACTATGAGTCATACTCAACTCGATGCACTTAACAAAACAACAACAACAACAACATACGGCTTCCTAAAGTACTGATTGCATGCTTACTCCAATTTGTTGAAATATCATTCTATCTACTTAATCCAGCTAAGCATTTAGATGGCTCCGTTTCTCTAACTTTGCGTATTAAGGCTTTCAGGTTGAGTAGCAGCACATAGTAACAGGTGCTGGAACCTTCTTAAGCTCTCCGGGTTTCTATCCCCCCTAAGTTTAAAAATTATTTCATGAATAGGTTTGAGGGATTGAACACTAATGGTAGGTGACCAGATAAGTTGTGGGATGACTTTAGAGATATCATCCATAAAGAGAACAAAAAGTCTTTACAAAGACAGAAAAGAAAGAAAAGACCAAAATGGATGTCAGAAGAGACTGAAAATTACACTAGGGTGTCAAGAAGCCAAAACAAAGGGAAGAGATGTCAATGTACAAGAGCAGAATATTTCTGAAGACAGCTTGAGAAGACAAAGCAAAGTATTAGAACAGAATGTGCAAAGAGCTGGAATTGGAGAAAGAGAAGAACTCACCAGGCATTTCTAAAGTGGAAAGAACTGAAAAACAAATTCAAGCCTCAAGCAGAGATATGCTATGAACAAAATATTGAATAATCCAGGAAGCATTAAAAGAAGATGGAGAGAATACATTGAGTCACTGTGCTAAAAAGAACTAGTTGACACTAAAACATTTTAAGAAGTAGCTTATGATAAAGTTGTTGTTGTTGTTCAGTGCCATCAAGTTGAGCATGACTCACAACAACCTTAACAAAAGATCTGAACCCTGTTCTATCCTGTGCCATCCTCATTCTTCCTGACAAACAAGAGCCCATTGCAGCAGTCACTGTGTCAGTCCACCTAGCTGAGGGTCTTCCTCTCCATCTCTGACACTCCACCCTTCCCAGCATCATGTCCTTCTCCAAGGAATAACCCTTCCTAGCAACATACCCAAAGTATGTGAGGTAAAGCCTCATCAATCTTGCCTCCAAAGAGCACTTCAGTTGCACCCTCTCCAAGACATACCTGTTCATTTTCTTAGCCATCCATGGGATATTTAATGCTCTTCTCCAACATCACATGTCAAAGGTGTTGATCCTTTTTTTGTCATCTTTATTCATTGTCCAGCTCTCAGATGCATAGTGAGTAACTGGAAAGACCATGGCCTGAATCAGACACACTGTAGTCCTCAAACTGAAATCTTTACTCCTCAGTAATTTAGAGAGGTCCTTATCTGCAGATTTTCCCAGTGTAATGCATCTACTTATTTCTGACTGCTGGTACAAAGGGTATTAGTTGTGGATCGAAGCAAGATGAAGCTGTTGACAGCTTCAATATCCTTTCCATCCATCATGACCCTGCTTATTGGTCCAGTGGTAAGAATCTTTGTTTTCTTGATATTACGATGCAATCCATACTGAAGGCTGATTTCCCCCTCAATAGTAATGAAGGAAGAAGACATTCAAGCTGCACTAATCGATGAGATACCAACTGACATGTTTCAACTAACACATGCAGCCCTGAATGTGATCACCAATCTGTTTCAAGAAATTTGGAAGACAACTATCTAGCTAACTCAACACAATGAGTATAATCTTGCCCCAGCAACCATGGCAAAGTTCAACAGGACAGCAAGCCATAAATGCTGGTGAGGATGTAAAGAGACTGGAGATGTCATACACTGCTGGTTGGAGTTGGAGTGTAAAATGATACAATCACTTTGGTAAGCAGTCGGGAACTTCCTCAGAAGATCAAAATTAGAAATACCATTTGATTCAGCTATCTGGCCTAGTGGTAAGAAGCTGCAGTGAGATCCCAAAGGCACAATGTTCGAATCTGCCAGCTGCTCCATGGGGAAAGGATGGAAAGATTCCTCCTGTGTGATTTACTGCCTCTGTAGACATACTGGAGGGTCAGCTATAGGTTGACTCCAACTGGCACACAACAACAACAACAACATCCCACTATTGGGAATATCCATAAAGAAAAAGAGATACAACAGAAACAAATGTAGGTACATTCATGGGTTTTTTTGGTAGCATTATACACAATAGTTAAAAGATAGAAGCAGCTCAAGTCTGCATGAACAAATTAATGGGCAGAGAAACGAAGTTACATTCATACCATGGAGCATTTTGCAGCAATGAAAATCAATGAAGAACTCGAGAAACACTTCACAACATGAATGAGTCTGGAAGACATTATGCTGAGTGAAACAACTCAGTGCAAAAGGACAAACACCATATAACAGGAAAAGAACAGATAGGTAAGGAACACTCAATATGAACTGGAATACATGAAAAGAAAGTCAATCTGAAAAGAATGAATGATCAGGCATTTTGAGTAATGCAAGTAACAACGTGGAATAGATATGCATTATGGACTGAAAGAGGAGACAATGGGGGAGGTAAATATGTGTTGAATTAATTGCCAGTGAATGAATGGAGTGAGTGAAAAGCCAATTTCTTTGTAAATTTCATTCAAATAATACACTTCTCATGACATTTACAGCCTCTGAAACCTCATAGAGGGTCCAGTGATGAGTCAGCTTCGCCTCTATCACAGTGAGTTTGTTTGAGACTACTTAATCAAATTATATATATATGCAAATCTCACCATCTCCAAATTAAAAAATTGTTTCGCTCTTGTTGAGAATATGTACAACAAAACATGCACTAATTCAACTTTTTCTACAGATAAAAGTTGGTGAAATTTACTGCATTCTTTGGATTGTGCAGCCATTCTCACCCTTCTTTTCAAGTTAGTCCTTCCTCATTAAGATTATTATCAAATCTTTTGAGTGAATCTCATATAGTCTTTCTTGTTGTTGTTATGTGCTATCAAGTCAACTACAACTCACAGCGACCCCATCTATAGTAGCCATGAACCCTGTCCTATCTTGAGCCAGTCTCTCTGTCTCTGACTTATTATTTCAGTTACTGTGTCACTCCTTCTCACGCTGGGTCTTTCCTCTTGGGCTATCCCTCCAACCTTCCAAGCATGATGCCCTTTTTCAAGATCCAGTCCCTCCTGGCAACATGCCCAAAATGTGTGAGACAGAGATTCAAAAGAAGCAACTTGGATTCACCCTTCCCAGGAAAGAAATGTTTGTTCTTTTGGTAGTTCATGATATATTCAATACTCATCTCTGACACACTCCTTTCCTGATTTTGAACCATGCAGTGTTTCCTTGCTCTGTTCTGCTGACTGCTTCCTTGTCCAAGTACAGGTTTCACATAAACATAATCTACTGTTCTGGGATTCCCGTTCTTCTCAAGGTTAGCCACAATTTGTTGTGATCTACACAGTCAAGTGCTTTTGCATAGTCAATGAAGCAAATTCTTCTGGTACTCTCTGCTTTCCACTAAGTTCCATCTGATATTGGCCATGATGTCCCTAATACATATCCACTTCAAAAGAAAGCAAACTGTCAAAAGAGACATTTTTACTTGTTAAGTTATTATGTTTCCTTCTTGGCCTTAGACTTATTTTACTTATTTTTTAAAATTTTATTGTGATTTTTCTTTTGCTTTTCAAGGAGAAGAGCGAACTGGTGGTGGGGATAGGGTGGGCAGGGAAAAAGTTCAACAATGAATGAATGGAAATCCAAAGTCTCTGTAAATGTTCATTGAAATTAATAAAAAATGAATGAAAATATTGCTTTCATAAAAAAGTTAGGTTTTCATTCATTCATTATTGCACTTCCCCCTCCCCCGTCTTTCCCCCTTCTCCTAGTCTACTTTGCAAAGCACCTCTTGTTTCACAGTGTTGACATACATATAATGCCTAATCATGAACCCCTTCCAGATAGTCCTTCCCTCATCTGCTCCATTGCAGTGTTAATTATCTAACTCACTACATGGTTCAAAATCAAGAAGGGGGTCCGTCAGGGATATATTCTGTCTCCATACCTTTTCAATCTGTATGCAGAACAGATCATCCGAGGTGCTGGGCTGTATGAGGAGGAATGTGGCATCAAGATTGGTGGAAGAATCATCAACAACCCATATTATGCGGATGACACAACCCTGCTTGCTAGAACTGAGGAGGACCTGAAGCACTTGTGCAGAAGGTCAAGGACTG
>NW_006399872.1:9835127-9844509 GCF_000299155.1 Elephantulus edwardii
GGTGAAGCTGGAATGCTCCTTGGTGTCAAGGATTCTGAAGCTTCATCTGACATACTTTTGGCATGTTGCAAGGAGGGACTGGTCCTTGGAGAGGGACATCCTGTTTGGGAGAGTGGAGAGGCGGTGAAGGAGAGGAAGACCTTCGATGAGATGGATCGGTACTGTGACTGGAGTGGTGGGTAGGGTCGTTATGAGTCGCAAGCGACTCAATGGCACATAACAACAATAACAACAACTTTTTTCCTATACTCTCCCCTTTGAGACATGGCAGTACTATTTTATAATAGTGGTTTAATGCAGTATTTGTTTTTTTGTAACTGAGAAATTTCACACAGCTTAATGTCTTCCAGGCTCAGTCATGCTGCATAGTGTTTTATAACTTCGTTGTTTTTCAATGCTGTGCAATATTCCCTTGCATGAATGTATGGCAGTTTTTTAATCTATTCATTTGTTCATGCCCGGTTGGGCTACTTCCACCTCTTCACTAATGTGAATAATGGCAGTAATAAACATTGGTGTGCATGCATCTGCTTGCTTCACTGCTCTTGTTTCTTTAGGGTATATTGCCAGTGGTGGAATTGCTGGGTCAAATGATATGTCTATTTCCAATTTTTGAGAAAGTGCCTGACTGCCTTCCATAGTGGTTGTACCATTTTACATTCCCACTGGCAGAGAATAAGAGTTCCAATCTCTTAATGCACCAGAATTTGTTGTCTGCTGTCCTGTTGACCTCTGCTATTGTTGCTGGGATGAGATAATTTGTTAAGCTACTATTTGACTTTAAGTAGGCTTTAATGGACATTTCTTGCTTATTATTATGTGCTGTTGAGTTGGAACAAACTCATAGCTGATCCTCCAATTGGTTTTCAGAGGTTGTAAATCACATGGGTGGAGATTGCTCATTTTTCTCCTGCAGCGCAGTTGGTGGATTCGAATCACTAGTGCTGGCAGTGCAACTTCTTACTCCTAGGTCACCAGAGCTATCTTGGGAAAACAGATTCATGCCCTCTTCTAAGAAAAATAGCTTTAATTGAGCGCTCTGCCTCTGGAAAGTCTGGAGTCCATGATGATTTGACATATGTTCTGTATTTTATCTCTTTTAATTAGGATTCTTATATAGACTCTTCTATCAGAATATTCAATAATGGCAGCAAGACACAATCCAGTCCTCTGGTTTCATGGCAGTGGAAGTGTTTTCTTTTTAATGGGGGGGGGCAGGAAATTAGCTAAATACTGCATTTCGTGATCTTTTCCTGATTCCTCCTCTATTATTAGAGTGACCGGAAACCAAAGATTGTGTCTTGGGTAGGTGCTTGAAAATCTTTTAAGACCCCAGGAGTTGGAGATAGAATAGAAACACAAAATACATTGTTAGAGCCATTAACTGAACTGTCCAGTAAATGCTAAACCTCTAAGCTAAAAAGCCTCAGTTCCATGAAGTATTTAATTATATACATGAGCAATGTCTGCATCTTCTATTCTGCGTGGGGTTTTAATTCCTTTTTATTTTAGGAATGGGTCACTTTTGAAAAAAATAAGTTCTAGTGGCTAGGTAGTTGAATTATCAAGTCAAAGACAGGGAGTTTTGAGTCCCCCAGGTGCATCTTGAAAGAAAGAGAGGTAATCTCTTCCAAAGCTATTTACAGTTTCTGTCAACCCTCTGGAGAATCAGCTATGAGTTGGTTATGATGTGACAGCAATAAGAGATCTCTTTAAACATAGCTACAATACAAGTTTTGCCAATTTAACATTTTATATGTATACAAATTATGTCAGCATTTATAATAATAATATAATTTTAATAGAATAGAATTAATAGAATTAATATTAAATATAATTTATAATAATAATATAATTTTAATAGAATAGAATTAATAGAATTAATATTAAATATAATTTATAATAATAATATAATATAATTTATGAAATCAGTTGTGATTTGTCCATTACCATAAACCAAACCCCAGTACAGCCACCTCTCAGAACCTGGAAATTGAATCAAGGATCCTTTTAAAATATCAAAATGTCTTGATGCAAAATCTTTTACATAAAATGTTGTAGTGTTTGCATTGCACCTGTACACATCCTATACTTTAAGTCATCTGTTGCTATTACTGTTTGGTGCTGTAAACATAGAGACCTTATGAACCCTTTTCTATCCTGTGCCATCCTCACCATCTCTGACATACTCAAGCCCATTGCAGCAGTCATTGTGTCAATTTACCAAGTTGAGGGTCTGCATATTAGTGCACTGGTGAGAATGTTTGTTTTCTCAATGTACAGATAGAATCCATTTTGTAGACTAGTCTTTGATCTTCTGCGACAAGTGCTTTAAGACTGCCACATTTTAAGCAAGCAATGTTTTCATTCACTTTTTCTAGAATTTTGACACGCTGTAAATTTAATCCTTTCTAAGGAAACAAATTAGACACAAATCACAAATATTCTAAATTCTCATATATATTAAATATCTAGCATAGGCAAATGTATATGGCCTGTGACCAAAGTTTTATTAGTAATTAACAGGCAGACGGAGTAGTGAAGGAAGAGTTCTGCTTAGGAGGGAATGAGCTTCTTTTTATGGTGATGAAACAATTCGACTACAATATTAAGTGTGGATGACGATTACTGTAACTGATGTTTTTAAATTGCACATGTGGAAAACCCTCCCCTAGTGGTAAGGAATTATGGTGCTAGCAAAAAGGTAAATGATTAGAATTCACCTGCTGCTCCATGGCAGAAATATGCATATTCTCTTCCTGTGCGATTTACTGCCTCTGAAAACTCAGTGAATGGTCAGCTATGAATTGGTTCTGACTGAATGGTACACAACAACAAAAATAAAAGCACTTGAGATTATAATATTTTTAGTTGTACATTTTAAATCTTCTGAATATATTTGATGTGACCTCTACTTCCTTCCTTTGTTATTGTGGCTTTTAATATGAAGAAGTCATTCCCTACTTAAGTGTATAGAATAGACAACAGATTAATACGGTATTTAACATGAATCATTGGAGAAGTTCAATGTCAACAATGAAAACTAGGCGAGGTACTGATTGAGGCAAAGATCACCAACTATTCATATGCAAGTTCAAATTAAAGCTAAATAATGTCAAATCAAATTTATAGGAATCAAAATTTCATCTTGAGTCTATCCCATCTGAACTTAAAAACCAACTCAGAAACAAATTTGAGGCCTTGAACACTAATAAACAAAGATCAGATAATCTGTGGGAAGATATCAAGAATATAATCCACAAAGAATGCAAAAGTCTTTATAAAGACAGAGGAAAAAGAAAAGATCAAAACGGATGTCAGAAGAGACTCTGAATACTGCATGGGAGTGCCAAGCAGCCAAAGCAAAGGGAAGAGATCAAAAAGTTAAGGAGCTGAATAGAAGATTTCAAAGGGCAACTCTGGATTATAATGAAATGTGAACTTAGGTCAGAAAGCCAAAAAGGCCAAACTCGCTCAGCATTTCTCTCTCTCTTTTTTAATAAATTTTTTTATTTTAGTTGTGATTTTAACAAAAGTTTACAGAAAAGCTAGATTTTCATTTATTCATTGTTGTACATTTTTACCCCCTCTCCCTTCCTCCTTTTCCCCTCCCCAGTTCACTTTTTTGAAAAAAAAATTTCTTCATTGTTGTACAGTTACCTTCCTCAGCCCCCTCCCAGTCCTCTCTGCAATGTACCTCTTATCCTGGACTATTGCTGTACATATAATGCATAATCACATATTCTTTTAAATACTAAAGGAACTAAAGAAAAATTCAAGCCTCAAGTTGCAATAATTAAGGAAGTTATGGGCAGAATATTGAATGATCCAGGAAGCATTAAAAGAAGATGGAAGGAATATAGAGTCATTGTGCCAAAAAGAATTGGGTGACACAGAAGAATTTAATGAAACAATGAATGATCAAGAGGTAATGGTGATGAAGGTGGAAGTTCAAGCTACTCTGAAGGACTTGGGAAAAATAAAGCCCCAGAAATTGATGGACTATCAATTGACATATTTCAACAGATTTTACCCTGAAAGTGATCACTAGGTTGTGCTAAGAAATCTGGAGGACAACTACATGGCCAATTGACTGGAAAAGGTGAACATTTATTTCCATTCCAAAAAAAGGTGACCTGACAGAGCATGGAAATTACCAAACAATATCACTAATATCACATGCAAGCAAAATTCTGCTGAAGACTATGAAAAAAATGGCTGGAACAGTACATCAGTAGAGAACTACCAGAAATATAAGCTGGGTTTAGAAGAGGTTGTGGCACTAGAGACATTATTGTTAATCTCAGATGGATCTTGGCAGAAAGCAATGAGTACCAGAGGAATGTCTATCTGTGCTTCATTGACTATGCAAGGCATTTGTCTGTGGATCACAACAAATTGTGGTTAATCTTGAGGAAAATAGGAATCCCAGGAAACTTGATTGTGCTCATGCAAAACCTATACTCAGACAAGGAAGCAGTTCTCAGAAGAGAGGAAGGAAGCACTGCATGGTTCAAAATCATGAAAGGGGGGCATCAGGGATGCTTCCTGTCTCCATAACTTTTCAATCTATATGCATAACAGATCATTTGGGAAGTTGGGCTTTATGAAGAGGAATGTGACATCAGGATTGGAGGAAGACTCATCAACTACATTATGCAGATGACAAAACCTTGCTTGCTGAAACTGAAGAAGACCTGACGCACTTGCTGCAGAAGGTCAAGGACTATAGTCTTCAAAATGGATTGAAGCTCAACATCAAGAAGACAAAAATTCTCACCACTGGGCCAACTGGCAGCACCATGATAGATGGAAAAGAGGTTGAGGTATTAACAATTACAGCTTGGTTGGTGCCACAAAATCAACATTCTTGGCACCAGCAGTCATGTCAGGGATCTCCAGAGTACTGACAAGCAACAGTGTCAGTCTAAAGACTAAGATGTGCCATGATTTTCTCAATTAGTTTCTATGCATCAGAGAGCTGGACAATGACTAGTGATGACTGAAAAAGAATTGATGCCTTTGAATTGTGGTGCTGCAGAAGAGTCTCATACATACCATGGACCACTTACACAGCAAATAGGTCTGTCTTAGAAAGGCTGAAACCAAGTTTCTCCTTGGAGGCTAGGATTTTGAAGCTCTGTCTCACATATTTTGGACATGTGACCAGGAAGGACCTGTCTTTGGAGAAGGACATCATGGTTGGAAGAGTGCAGAGGCAGTGCAGGAGAGGAAGACCCCAGATGAGATGGATTGACATAGTAACTGGAGCAATGGGGGTAGCTGTGTTGGAGTCAGTGAGACTGGCTCAGAATAGGACAGGGTTCAGATCTGTTGTACAAAAGTTTGCTGTGAGTTGCAGCTGACTTGACGGCACATAACAACAACAACAACCACCTGTTTTCTTCAGTTATGCTTGTAATGTTGGAAAGTAAAAAGTGGAAAAAAATTAAAAGAAGAAAATTTATCTAAGGTGAGATGCTTTGTTTTTAAAAGATTAAACATTTAGCATATGCCCAAAGGATCTTCCCATCACTGTTATCTCTTGCTTTCAGCTCACTGTAACTGTTGCCACAGCATCCAGCAAGAGACCTGATGTGTGACAGAGCAGACTTTGTAACTGCTACTCCAAGGAGAATTAGAGCTAGGAGCCTTTGCCCAAGTTTGTTTGAGGACCTGGGGTGGGGGAGGGGTAGAGCTAGAATTGACAGGACTGGCCTAAAGCCATGAGGCTGAAGACTGAGGTACCTGTGAGCACATGTCAGTAGCTACATTGACTGAGTAATTATATTCTGTTTCTAATTTGAATTACAGCCTTTTTACTTAACTGATATGGTTTTATGTGTTCTGTGAGCTATCACAACCTATTTTGGACCTGGTAGAGGAGTAAGATTGGTGTTGAGCTGAGAAGAAAGGTACAAGAGCATATAAGACCTCATGGAGATTGTTTTTGTGTTGTTAACAGTGACAGTTCCCCTTTGTGGAGCAGGTAAAGGTCAGATATGGTCATCCTCATGTAGCCCTTGTTCTTTTTAGACCATGCAACTATAAAACCAAAGAAACAAACTCTTATCTACTCAGTCAGTTCTGACTGATGACAACTTGTTAGATATCAGAGTAAAGTTGTACTCTACAGGGCTTCCAATGTCTTTGATATTTGGGTAGACTTTTAGATCTTTCTTTCAAGAACCCTCTGTGTGAATCAGATGTATTAATTATTTAGCTAACATCCAACTGATTAACTGGTCATGCCACCTGCAGATGTTTAGGCAACTATGTTGCTTGTAGTTGTCCTGGACTTGAGTTAGACTTTTGGTAACTTCATGTTGAATTATAAATTAGTATTATTACTATTTGTATTTAAACCCTTGAGACCAAAAGATTTTTTCCTTTTCCTTTTTTTCATTATGTATATGCTCAGACACCTCCTCTATTAGGACTTTTGGTTTTTTGCTGTTGTTGTTATTGATCACACTTCCATATGAGAAACAGTAACTATAATAGAGCTGCATGGTTTGACTTTTCAATTTGATTTTGTAATTTGTGGATTCATTTCTAATTTTTAAACTAGTTTATTGTTAAAAACTTAACTCACTTAGAATAACACTAAAATTGGTCTATCAGAACATATTTGTTGTAAGTAAATGAATAAGGAAAACTGAAAAAGAACTAATCCCTCTAAATTGTGAGTTGATGAAGAACAGTAAGTATACTGTATTGCCAATGTATAGAGACTGTCTTAGAAGAAAGGCAGCCAGCATACTCTTTAAAGGCAAATATGGTGAGACTTCACCTCACATACTTTGGTCGTGTTGTCAGGAGGGACCAGTTCTTGGATAAGGATATTAAGCTCAATAAAGTAGAGGGTCAGCAAAGAAGACAAAGACCTTCCATAAAATAGATTGACCATTGTCTACAACATTGACCTCAAGTGTGGCCATGGCTGTGAGGATGATGCAGGATGGGGTAGTGGTTTATTCTGTTGTGCATAGCCCTGCCTTGTGTTGGAACTGACCAGAAGGCACTTAAAGAGCAACTAGAATTTAGACTAGCAATGTCACCGGAACACTTCATTACATTATGTTCTGAAGAGGGGAAAGTGAAATTATGTTACATAGGTTATTTTAATTTGGTTATATATGTTATTTTATTAGAAGATAACATCAAAGCAGAGGGCAGAGGGCAGGTTACAGAAATAGTCTTCAAGGACATGTCACAGATCTTTTTTTAAAAAGAATTTTAATGAGCATTTACAGAGATTTTGGATTTCCATTAATTCATTGCTGCACTTTTCTACCCGCCCATCCCCTCCTCCCCCAGTTCGCTCCTCTCTTTCAAAAGTAAAAGAAACACTCCTTCCCTGGTACACAATTCCCCCGCACCCCTCCCACTGCCCCAAGTACATTCCACTATGCAATCTTAATTGTGGACTCTTGTGATAACCATAAGACCCTATCATACATCGCTTTTAAATTATTCACTCCCTCATCTGTTCCAGTGCAGTATACACAATTTATCCGGTTTTTCTCAGTTTTACCTCAACCCTAATATCAGTCTCATTTTACAACAGTGGCACCATGCAATATTTGTCCTTTTGCGACTGAGAATTTCACTCAGCATAATGTCCTCCAGGCTCATCCATTTTGAATAATGTTGAATGAGTTCCTTGTTTTTCAATGCAGCATAGTATTCCATTGTGTGAATATACCACAGCTTCTCTATCCATTCATTGGTTGATGGGCACCTAGGTTGTTTCCAACTCCTTGCTATTGTGAACAAAGCCACAATAAACATGGGTATGCATATATCTGCTTCGATGTCAGTTATGGTCTCTTTGGGATATATGCCCAGTAGTGGAATTGCTGGGTCAAACGGTATCTCTATTTGCAACTTTTTGAGAAAGCGCCATACCGCCTTCCACAGTGGTTGCACCATTTTACACTCCCACCAACAGTGAATATGGGTTCCAATTTCTCCACAACCTCGCCAGCATTTGTTGCTTGCTGTTCTGTTAAATTTTGCTATTCTGACTGTGGTGAGATGATATGTCACATATCTTAAAACAGCCTCTAGTTTAGCCTGAAGCTCCTGACTCTCTAAATTTGCTGCAAAAAGAAAATTTTCTTAACCCAGCTTTTAAGGACAGATATCTCAGCTAAACTGCTCTTATTAAGCTATGGTCTGACCTGAAGTGAACTCCAGAGAACCAATTGCATAAAAAATTCAAAATGAAATCTAAGGATAGTCTGCTTGTGTGGGTCATGCTAATACTGTGGATTCAGAAATACAGATTACAAAAGATTCTATCAGTGACAACACTTACTTCGTGATGTTATTGTGAAGATTAGACAGAAAAATAATGAATCACACAGAATTTCCTGAATTGGCATTTTTTTTTCTGAACTCTAACTTGTATTCAAATATATAGTAGCTAATCCTTCCTTGATTTTTAATATCTTTATAGATAAAATTGTTTAAAATTGAAGCCATTTTTTTCTTACAAAATAAATACTCTTTTATTTCCTATCGTAATAAAGTCCCACAATGTGCCAATTAACTTAAATCAGAAAATCTGTGACTATATATTTAAGTTGTCCCCTTTGAAACTCCACTTTTTGCTCTTTATTTCATCAGTTCCTAAGTTCAGGTACTTAGCCTTTTTTCGTAAATTGGCTATTGCAACAGTCTGCTAGCTTTTCTTTTTACTTATAGAATTCTCTACTTCCAATTTACTCTTTTTATTGCTGTTGGTAATTTGCTTTTGTAAATTCAAATTAGATTGAAACTGTCAATAATTTCATCTTGGATGCACAATTAACACCCTTGGTATCAGCAGCCAGGAAATTAGAAAAATTTGCACAGGGAAAATCTGCAGTTAGGGACCTCTCCAAATTATTGAGGAGCAATGGTGTCATTATTGGGACTAAGGTGTGTCTGATTTAGGTCATGGTCTTTCAGATCACTTGTTATGCATCTGAAAGCTGGACAGTGAATAAAGATGACTGAAGAAGAATTGACTTCCTTCTCTAATGTGTCAAGAATTGTGTGGATGGCACAGGATGGAATGGAGTTCAGGTGTTCATAGGTTTGCTATGGGTTGTACTGACTTGAAAGCACCTAACAACAACAACAACAACAAATAATCATTTTTGATAATCAGAACTCAACTCTAAGTTATTCCTGTCAAGTCAGAACTAACACATAGCTGAACGATCCTCCATCGGCTTTCTGAGGTAAAGTGCAAGAGAGATTTTTCCATCTCTCTCCAGTGCACTTGCTGCGGAGGGTCAAGGACTGCAGCCTTCAGTATGGACTGAGGCTCAATGTCAAGAAGACAAAGATTCTCACCACTGGACCAATTGGCAGCATCTGGATGGATGGC
>NW_006399872.1:9845001-9854957 GCF_000299155.1 Elephantulus edwardii
GTGACTGGGGTAATCGGGATGGGTGTGTCAGAGGCAGTGCGGTTGGCGCGGGATGGAGCAGGGTTTAGGGCTCTTGTGCATAGGGTCGCTATGAGTCGAAAAGGACTCGACGGCACATAACAACAACAACAACAACAACAACCAGTGGAGTTATTGGTGGATAGGAAAATTCTTATTTATCACCTGAGCAGAAATCAATCCAATGCCCTTCCATCAAAACTGACATAATGTTTAGGAAATATTCTGTGAAATTAACTTTATTAATTTTTTTACTTTTAAAAATCCAGAATATGTCAATGAAGGAATTTTTCTTTTACTTTTAAAAGAGAGGAGTGAATGGGAGGAGGAGGGGTGGACCGGGAGAAAAGTACAACAATGAATGAATGGAAATCCAAAATCTCTGTAAATGTTCATTAAAATTAATAAAATAAAATTTAAAAAAAATCCAGAATATTGCTTCTGTTGTGTACAGCTAAGAAGGAACTGACCCATAGCTGACCCTCAAGAGGGTTTTCAGAGGCAGTTGATCATACAGGAAAAGATTGCCAGTCTCTCTCCTGTGGAACAGCTGATGGATTTGAACCTACATTTTGTTCAATGCATCTCAGCATCTACTAAGATACTTGTTTGATTCTTTCCCTTCCCTGATCCATTTTTTTGCATTCTGGGTATAAGAGTCGAAAGCCAGTTTACTCCATTTTATATGTTAATGATTTTAAGCTTTAAATAACTTACCTAATTGTGATGTTAGATGCCATAGAGTTGAGTACGACTCTTAGCCATCCTATGAACAAAAGATCTGAATCCTGTTCTATCCTGTGCCATCCCCACACTACCTGATAAACAAGAGCTTGTTGCAGCACTGTGTCAGTCCATCTGGTTGACGGTTTTCCTCTCCTTCGCCAGCCCTCCACCCTTCCCAGCATCCCGTCGCTCTCTAAGGAATAGCACCTCCTTGCAACATGTCCAAAGTATGTGAGGTGAAGCCTCATCATCTTTGGCTCCAAAGAGCACTGGTTGTACCCTTTCCAAGGCATATCTGTTTGTTCTCTTGGCTGTCCACGGGTTGTTCAGTGCTCTTCTCCAACACCACAGCTCAAAGTTATCAATTCATCTTCTGTCATCCTTATTATTTATCCAGCTCTGATATGCATAGCAAGTTATCAGAAAGATTATGGCCTGACTCTAAAGCACCTTAGTCCTCAAACTGATATCATTACTCCTCCCTAATTTGGAGAGGTCTCTAACTGCAGATATAGTGAATTAATGTTCTAGATGGCTTTCTTAGCCATTGGTTTTGACTTTCACCACATGGTTGCTTAAGGCTTTGCTAGTGCTGTGAAAGAGGTGAGTGACACCTTTTTGGTGGAAACATACAAACAAAATGTGTGGACTAACTACTAATGAGGGCATTGGTTAGTCTTGCCGTCTTGCTAGGCTTATATTGATCAGGCTTAGAGGCAAAGAAGGGAATTTCTCTACCAGCAAGAACAAAGAAGTGACGAGTCCAATGTGAGTGCATATGGATCAGAGACTCCTGTGTGAGTTAGACTTGGACCTAGATGAGAGCAGCATCAGCATCAATGGAGAATCAAAGACAGATGTGAGACAGGACTGAACTGGACTACCACCATATGGAGCCAGACCCAATGTCCAAGCTGCTGGAGGTTGAAGAGTAGAAGGGGCGGTGAAGGGACCAATTATTTAGGATGAAAAGAGCTTTGTAACTCTGACCTAGAGTCATAAGGCTTAAAGTGAGAGAGCCATAACTGGTTGGATTAACCTTTTTAATGCTTGTTTACAACTAAGAGGTTAAAGCTCAAAGGGCCTGCAAACATATCTGAGACGCTCTCCTGACTGAAGCATTTTATCTTGTGTCCAGACTGAATTGTAACCTATTAACGACTGAAACTGTACATTGACAGAGAACTATCAGAAAAACAAGCTGTGTTTAGAAAAGGTCGTGGCACTAGAGACATCATTGCTAAAGTCAGATGGATCTTGGTAGGAAGCAAAGATTATCAGAAGAATGTCTATCTGTATTTCACTGACTATGCAAAGACATTTGACTGTGTGGATCACAACAAATTGTGACTAACCTTGAGGAAAATAGAATCCCAGAATAGTTGTTTGTGCTTATGCGAAACCTATACTTGGATCAGAAAGCACTCCTCAGAACAGAGCAGGGAAACACTGAATGGTTCAAAATCAGGAAAGGAATGTGTCAGGATTGTATTCTGTCTCCAAACTTTTTCAGTTTATATGTAAAGCACATCATTTGGTAAGCAGGGCTCGATGAGGAGGAACATGGCACCAGGATTGGAAGAAGGCACATCAACAACCTACATTACGCTGATGATCCAACCTTGCTTGCTGAAACTGAAGAACACCTGAAGTGATTGCTGCAAAAGGTCAAGGACTGTAGTCTTCAGTACGAATTGAAACTCAACATCAAGAAGACAAAGATTCTCATGAAACCTAGGTTGGTCATCTGGATCTCCTCTGTGAAAACTCTTTCCATGTGATTTGCCCATTTGTAATTGGGTTATCAGTCTTTTTCTTCTGGCTGCGCAGGAGTATTCTGTAAGTTCTGTTATAAGACTGAAATTGTATTGCCAAATGTTTGTTTCCAGTATGTAGGTTTTCTTTTCATTCTGTTGGAAAAAGTTTTTGATGAGCACAGAGATTTAATCTTTCCAAGGTCCCATTCATAGATTTTATCCTATTCAGATTGTGCATTTCTGGCTGTATTTGGAAGTCTTTTTATACCATAGACTAGACCTTCTAAGCTTTCTCCCAGTTGGTCTCTTATGAACTTTATGGTTTTGGGCTTTACTCCCAGATCTCTGATCCATCTTGACTTGATTTTTGTGTGTGGTGTGAAATGTGGATCCTGTTAACCTTTTTGTAGTTTGTAGTCCAGTTTTTCCAGCACCATTTGTTGAAGAGGTTGCCATTTCCCATTTGGTAGGTTTTATTTCCTTGTTGAATATCAATTGACCATAGATAGATGGGTCCATTTCTGGCATCTCTGTTCTGTTCCATAAATCTATGTGACTGTCATTGTACCAGCACCATGCTGTTTTGGTTACTACCATTGTGTAATAGGTTTTGAGTTTAGAGAGTACTATGTCTCCCACTTCATTTTTGTTTTCAGGAGTGCTTTGCTTATTTGTGGTCTCTTTCTTCTTCAAATAAACTTGACAATTTCCCTTTTAATCTCCTTGAAAAATGAATTTGGTATCTGTATTGAGATTGTGTTGAACATGTAGATTACTTTTGGTAGGATTATAATTTTCATAGTATTGAATTTTTCTATCCATGAGCAGAGAACATTTTCCCACTTATTTAGGTCTTTTATTGAGCCTTGCAAAAATGTTCTGTAGGTTTTTTGTGGAGATCTTTTGTGTTTTTAATTAGGTTCACTCCCAAATATCTCAATTTGTGTTTGGCTATAGTAAATGGTATTGCCTTCTTGGCTTCTTTCTCTGAGTTCTCTTTGTTACTGTAGAGGAATTCCATTGATTTTTGAATATTAATCTTGTATCCTGCCACTCTACTAAATTGATCTATTAACTCTAACAGATTTTTTTTTTGTTATTGTTGATTGTTGAGTCCTTGGGGGTTTTCTGTGTACACTATCATATAATCTGTATATAGTGACAGTTTAACCATCTGTTTGCCAATCAGGATGCCTTTAATTTTCTTCTCTTGTCATTTTACCTTAGCAAGTATTTCCAGTACAATACTGAATAGTAGTCATGACAGTGGGCACCCTTGTATGGTCCCTGTTCACAAAGAAAATGTTTTTACTCTTTCTCTATTTAGAATGATATTTTCTTTTGCTTTTGTATATATACTTTTTACTATGTTGAGGAAATTCCCTTCTATTCCAAATTTTGTGTGTTATTCAGGAAGGATTGTTGGATTTTGTCAAATGGCTTTTATGCAGCAATTGTTAAGATCGTATGGTTCTTGTTATTTGCTTTGTAAAAGTGGTAATTAGTGGTTGCTGTGACACTGATGCATCAAATGCAATAATAGTTACCCACAGGGGAAAGTGTTTGGTGGAGCTCCCAGATCAAAATAACCTTGGAAGCAGGAGTGGCATCCACTTCTGAAATAGCTTGCCTCTGAAAACTCGATAAACTTGGATAAATAATTAAAGTTATACAATTATTCAGCTCTTTCAATCACAGGGTCACTGTGAGTCATCTACGACTCCATGACACTTAACAACAACACCAACATAGAGAGAGCTCTGTGGGCCCAGTGGATAGAAAGTTATGCTACCATGTCAAATGTGGATGATTTTAATCTGCAGTCCTCAGGCCTGGTTTTAATTGTTTTTTGTCAAACAGTCATCTAAGTGGTCCATTTGCTGTACAGATGTAACTTGTGGTTACCGTGTTGCTAAACATTGTGACACTGATGCATCAAAAGCAATAATGATTACCCATGGTGGACAGTGTTTAGTGAAACTCCCCTATTAAAACAAGCTTGGAAGCAGGAGTGTCATCCACTTTTAAAATTGCTTGCCTCTGGAAAATCTATGAACTTGGAGAAATGATAAAATTTATACAGTTTTTCAGATCTTTCATTGATAGGATTGCTATGAGTTGTCTATGACTCAACGATACTTAAAAACAACAATGTGGTGAATTATGTTGGTTGTTTTTCTTACGTTGAACCAAACTTGCATACCTATTATAAATTCCATTTGGTCATGATAAATTATTATTTTCCTTTTCATGTGCTTTTGGATTCTATTGGCTAGGATTTTTGTTAAGGATTTTTGCATATAAGTTAGTAGATATATTGATTTTTAGTTTTCTTTTTTGTCATAGCTTTACCTTGTTTTGCTATTAGGGTTATGCTCACTTCATAGAATATCTCTATGAGTGTTCCTTCTTTTTATTTATTTATTTTTTAAATAACTTAAGTAGGCTTGGTGATCTCCCTTCTCCGGCCGGTTTTGCCTGGTTACCTGAAAGAAGCCTCTTTGCTGTTATCCGAGGTGACCTTCCCCAGTGCGCAGCTTCCCGTCTTCCCTTTTCTGGCCGGTTTTGCCTGGTAACCTGAAAGAAGCCTCTTTGCTGTTATCCGAGGTGACCTTCCCCAGTGCAAAGCCTCTTTGCTGTTATCCGAGGTGACCTTCCCCAGTGCAAATGAATGCATAGAGAAGCTCTGGTATATTCACACAATAGAATACTATGCTGCATTGAAAAAAGAAGGAACTCATAAAATATTATCAAAATGGGTGACTTTGGAGCACATTACGCTGAGTGAAATATCTCAGTTATGAAAGGACAAATATTGCATAGTGCAACTGTTATAGAATGGGACTGACATCAGGGTGGGGGTAAGGCTGAGAAAAACTGGATAAATTACGCACCCTATATTGAAAGAGATGAGGGAGAGAACTGTTTAAAAGGGATATATGATCGTGTATTATGATCATGAGAAGAGTCCAGAATGAAGATTGCATAGTGAAGTGTACTTGGGGGTGTGGGAAGTATTGTATACCAATGAAAGAAAAAAATCTCTGTGAACATTCATTAAAAAAAATAAAAGTCAGTTGGGAGAAAAGGTGAAAAAAAAGAAGTTTCCCAAGTCAATCACATAGTCTGTTTTTCAACTAAAACATAGTAACTGTAGAAATCAGCCTTATTTATTGTAACTAATAGTTAAGGCTGATGATTTATAGCCAACTTGCTATCAACTTATACCAGTAACTTTTCAGACTGAATTTTTCTCCCTATTTGTTGGAAAAAGGCTAAGAAAAAAAAAGCTTACAAATGTATCATATTTCAGGATTCTATGAGATTTTTGTTAGGTGCCTCCTAGTATATTTTCACTCATAGTAACCTCATCTGTTGTTGTTAGGTGCTGTCTAGTCGAGTAAGACTCATAGTCACCCTATGAACAAAAGATCTGAACCCAGTCCTGTCCTGCACCATCCTCATACTCCGACTCACAAGAGCCCATTTCAGCAGTCACCACGTCAATACATCTCGTTGAGGGCCTTCCTCTCCTTCACCAACTGTCCAACCTTCCCAACATCAGGTCTCTCACCAAGGAATAGCACCTCCTAGAAATGTTGTTGCTGCTGTTAAGTGCCGTTGAGTCGTAGGTGACTCATAGAGACCCTATGAGTGAAAGTCCTGGACACCTGTATAACTTTCGTCCTTTCTCCAGGTTCCATAGGGTTTTCAGAGGCAAGCTATTATGGAAGTGGAGGTCACTCCTGCTTCCAAGCTTGCTCAAAATATCTTAGGGGAAGCCTTATCAGTCTTGCCTCCAAAGAGCACACCAAATGCACTGTCTCCAAGACATGTCTGTTTATTCTTTGGCCTGTCCATGGGATGTTCAGAGATTTTCTCCAACACTGTAGTTCAAAGCATCAATTCATTTTTTTGTCCTCTTTATTCTGTACAGGTTTTAGGTGCATAGCTAGTAATTAGAGAAACTATGTGGAAAAAACCGTTGGAGAAGCTCAATATCAGCTGTGAAAACTAGGCCAGGAGCTGATTGTTGAACAGACCACCAACTACTCATGTGCAAGTTCAAGCTGAAGTTGAGGAAAATGAAACCAAGACCACAGGAACCAAAATATGACTTTGAGTCTGTCCCACATGAATTTCAGAACCATCTCAGGAACAGGTTTGAGGCCTTTAACACTAATGAGCGAAGACCAGATGAGTTGTGGGAGGATATCAAGGGTATCATCCAGGAAGAGTGCAAACGGTCATTGCAAAGACAGAAGAGAAAGAGAAGACCAAAATGGATGTCAGAAGAGACTCTGAAAATTGCATTGGACCGCAGAGAAGTCAAAGCACAAGGAAGAATGCAAGATACTAAAGAGTTGAATGGAAGATTTCAAAAGGCAGCATGGGATGACAAAGTAAAACATTACAATGAAATGTGCAAGGAGTTGGAGTCAGAAAATCAAAAGGGCCAAACTCGCTCAGCATTTCTTAAGCTCAAGGAACTGAAGAAAAAATTCAAACCTTGAGTTGCTATAATCAAGGATACTTTGGGCAGAATATTAAATGATCCAGGAAGAATTAAAAGACGATGGAAAGAATATACTGAGTCACTGTATCAAAAGGAATTGGAAGACACAGAAGAATTTCATGAAACTACATATGAGCAAGAGCCTATGTTTATAAAGGAAGTTCAAGCTGCTTTCAAGAAACTAGCAAAAAATAAGGCCCCAGGAATAGATGGTATCCCAGTTTAGATATTTCAGCTAACAGATGCTGCCTTGGATGTGCTCACCAAGTTGTGTCAAGAAATCTGGAGAAAAACCACTTGGCCAACTGACTGGAAGAGATCTGTATTTGTTCCCATCCCAAAGAAGGGTGGCCCAACAGAGTATGGAAACTATAGAACAATATAATTAATTTCCATGCAAGCAAGATTCTACTGGAGATTATCCAAAAATGAGTGGAACAGGAACAGCACATCAGCAGAGAACAGCCAGAAGTCCAGGCTGGGTTTAGAAGGGGTCGTGATACTAGGGATATTTTAGCTAGTGTTAGATGGATCTTAGCTGAAAGCAGGGAATACCAGAGGAATGTATATCTGTGTTTCATTGACTATACAAAGGCATTTGACTGTGTGGATCATAACAAACTGTGGCTGACTCTGAGAAGAATGGGAATCCCAGAACACTTGATCATGCTAATGAGAAACCTATACTTGAACCAAGAGGCAGTCGTCAGAACAGAGCAGGGCAACACTGCATGGTTCAAAATTAGGAAGCGCGTATTCCAGGGATGTGTTCTGTCTCCATACCTTTTCAACATGTATGCAGACAGATTATCCAGGAGGCTGGGCTCTATGAGGAGAAATGTGGGATCAAGATTGGTGGAAGATCTATCAACAGTCTGTGATATGCAGATGACACAAGCCTGCTTACTGACACTGAGGAGGTCCTGAAGTGCTTGGTGCAGAGGGTCAAGGACTGCAGCCTCCAATATGGATTGAGGCTCAATGTCAAGAAGACAAAGATTCTTACCACTGGGCCAACTGACAGCATCAGGTGAAGAGACTGAGATTGTTCACAGTTTTAGTTTGTTTGGCTCCACAGTCAACACTCTTGGCACCAGTATCCAGGAAATTTAAAAGTGCATTGCCATGGGAAAGTCTGCTGTTAGAGACCTCTCCAAAGTACTGACGAACAATTGTGTCTCTCTGGAGATTGAGGTGCATCTGATACAGGCCATGGTGTTTGCGATCACTTGTTATGCATCAGAGAGTTCGACAATGACTCGGGTGCATAGAAGGAGAATTGATGCCTTTGAGCTGTGGTGCTGGAAAAGAGTATTGAGGGTACCATGGACTGCTAGGACAACAAACATATTTGTCCTGGAAATGGTTAAACCAGTTGGCTCTTTGGAAGCAAGGAGTCTGAGGCTCTAACATACTTTGGACATGTTGTAAGGAGGGACCGGTCCTTGGAGAGGGACATTATGTTGGTAGGGTGGAGGGACGGCACAGGAGGGGAAGGCCCTCTGTGTGGTGGATTGATTCAGTGACTGGGGTAATAGGGATAGGTGTATCGGAGACGATGTGATTGGCACAGGGTGGAGCAGAGTTAAGGGCTGTTGTACAAAGGGTCGCTATGAATTGCAATCGACTCGACGGCACCTAACAACAACAACAACAACAACATGGCCTGAATCAGACGCAACTTAGTTCTCAAACTCACATCACTATTCCTCAATAATTTGGAAAAGTCCCTAACTGCAGATTTTCCCAGTTAAATGTGTCTCCTTATTTCCTGATAGCTGGTACCCAGGGTGTCAATTGTGGATCCAAACAAGATGAAGTTTTCACCATGACACTGCCTATTGGCTCAGTGGTAATTTTTGTTTTTTTTTTTATATATATTGAGACACAATCCATACTGAAGGCTGCGTTTCTCGATCTTCTGCAACAAGTGCTTCGTGAACAACACAAAAACGCCTGTCTAATTCTGTGCTATCCTCAAATGTAGACTGTGCTTACACTCATTATCACACCAACTGTAACAATACATCTTGTTGAATCTTCATTGCTTTAATCTTTTTTACCAAACATGAACTCTCTCTTTAGAAACTGGCAGCTTTTCATAGCCTGCACAAAGTATGTGTGATGAAGTCTCACCATTCTTGCTTCTAAGGTTGTTGTTATGTGTCGTTGAGTCTTCTGAAACTCATAGCAACCCTATGTACAACAGTTCTGAATATTGTCCTATCTTGAGCTGATCTCACTGTATTCAACATATCCACCTCCATTACCCCAGTTACTGTGCCAGTCCATCTACTTCAGTCTTTCATTCCTTTGCTGTCCCTCCACCCTTCCAAACATGATGTCCTTCTTCAAGTACTGGATGCCTCTGGAAACATGCCCCAAGTATGTGAGATGGCCGTTCAAAGTCCTTGCCTCCAAGGAGCATCTTTTTTTCACCCTTTGTAGGACAGACTTCTTTGTTCTCTTGGAAGTCCATGGTATGTTTAAAGACTCTTCTCCAGAATTACTTGTCAAAAGCAAAGATTCTTCTATCATCCTTAGTCATTGTCCAGCTCTTTGATGCATAGCAAGTAAGTGTCAAGACCATTCCTTGGATCAAGCACACTTTAGTCTCTAGACTGACATTGTTGCTCTCCAATTTTCTGGAGAGGGTCTCTGACCACGGATTTTCTCAATGCTTCTAGAAAACATTCTTACCATTGGGCCCACTCTGCTTCCCTCTGTCTCTTGATTGTTCCTCCCCAACCAGTTTAGGCTCCGCCTTGGGGCTTGCTACCTGGAGGCGTGTCAGAAGCTATTGTGGAGGTCCTCTGTGGTGCCTGGTCTCAGCTTGGGCCCACTCTGCTTCCCTCTGTCTCTTGATTGTTCCTCCCCAACCGGTTTAGGCTCCACCTTGGGGCTTGTTACCTGGAGGAGTGTCAGAAGCTATTGTGGAG
>NW_006399872.1:9855057-9862739 GCF_000299155.1 Elephantulus edwardii
GTCTCTTGATTGTTCCTCCCCAACCGGTTTAGGCTCCACCTTGGGGCTTGTTACCTGGAGGAGTGTCAGAAGCTATTGTGGAGGTCCTCTGTGGTGCCTGGTCTCAGCTTGGGCCCATGCTGCTTCCCTCTGTCTCTTGATTGTTCCTCCCCAACCTGTTTAGGCTCTGCCTTGAGGCTTGTTACCTGGAGGACAGTGTCAGAAGCTATGTGGTGCCTGGTCTCAGGTTGCACCCATGCTGCTTCCCTCTGTCTCTTGATTGTTCCTCCCCAAGCGGTTTAGGCTCCGCCTTGGGGCTTGTTACCTGGAGGAGTGTTCAGCAGCTATTGTGGAGGTCCTCTGTGGTGCCTGGTCTCAGCTTGGACATGAAGTTAAATATAGTTCTGTCATATGTTATCCCTATAATCATTTATGAGCCCGGCTGGTCTACAGATTTTTGCAGAGCAGATAATCCGAGAGGCTGGGCTCTATGAGGAGAAGCGTGGCGTTAGGATTGGTGGACGATCTTTCAACAATCTTCGTTATGCAGATGACACTACCCTGCTCGCTGAAACTGAGGAGGACCTGATGCACTTACTGCAGAGGGCCAAGGACCGCAGCCTTCAGTATGGACTGAAGCTCAATGTCAATAAGACAAAGATTCTCACCACTGGACCAATTGGTAGCATCAGGATGAATGGTGAAGAGATTGAGATTGTTCACAGCTTCAGTTTGCTTGGCTCCTCGGTCAACAGTCTTGGCACCAGCAGCCAGGAAATAATAAAACGTATTTTGATGGGAAAGTCTCCTGTGTGGGACCTCTCTAAAGTACTCAAGAGCAACGGTGTCTCTCTGGAGACTAAGGTCCGCCTGATACAGGCCATGATTTTTGCAATCACTTGTTATGCATCAGAGAGTTGGACAATGACTTGGGAGGATAGAAGCAGAATTGACACCTTTGAGTCGTGGTGCTGGAGAAGAGTATTGAATGTACCATAGACTGCCAAGAAAACAAACAGATTCATCCTAAAGAGGGTTAAACCAGGCAAGGATTCTGGGGCTTCATCTGACATGCTTTGGACATGTTGTAAGGAGAGACAGGTCTTTAGAGAGGGACATCATCCTGGGTAGAGTAGAGGGACAGCACAGGAGGGGAAGACCCTCTATGAGGTGGATTGTTTCAGTGACTGGGGTAATCGGGATGGGTGTGCCAGAGGCAATGCGATTGGCACAGGATAGAGCAGGGTTTAGGGCTGTTGTACATAGGGTCGCTATGAGTCGCAAACGACTCGACGGCACATAACAACAACAACAACAATTTTTGGAAGTAGATTGTCAGATCATTCTTCCTAATCTGTTTTGGCCTGGAATCTCCACTGAAATGTGTTTAGCATCACAACAAATTGAAAGATTAGATGACAAGTCAGTGGTGGTATGCATGGAGTACATGAGATGCCCAAGTTTCACTGAATTGAATTTAGGTCTTCAGTATGGACAATGAGTATTCTACCACTGACTCACCGCTTCTACTACACGGTCTCAAGACAAGTTCTTAACTGAGGTGGTGCATTTTACATCTTCTTTTCCTATTCTAAACTCCATTGCCACTAAGTAGATTTTTTACACATGGTAACCATCCATCAGGTTTTTGAGGCAGTAAATCTTCACAGGAGGAGACTGTCCATCCTTCCCCTGTTGGAATGGTGGATTTGAACCACTGACCTTTCAGTCAGCAGCATTAATGAATAAAGCACTACCCACCAGAACTCCTAACGATACTATGTAACACAAATTCCTGTTCATAGTACAGGAAAGAAGATCTTGCAGGCCTTCCGTAATTCTTGATTCTGCCTAAAATCTGCCTTGAAAGAGCACTCATGTTATTAGAAGGGTGGCTTAGGATGCACACATTTCTTTCACCATAGAAGACTCAATTGCGAGTTTTTAAAGTAATTAATTAACTTAACAGTGTGAGTTTGCTACCCAGAAGGTGATTTTAGGAGAGCAATGGCACTCGTGTAGTAAGTAATTGAGTAACAATTAACAAAAAAGACTATTTCTATAACTCGTTGTTGTCACATTGAAATTGACTCACATCTTATCCTCCAGCAGGTTTACAGAGGCTGTAAATAACACATGAAGAGAATGTCCGCTTTTCTCCTGTCAAGTAGCTGATGGATTTGAAGTGCCTCTCTTTGTGTTGATAGCATAACTCTTTATCCACTAGGCCACCAGAGCCTTTATAACCTATAGCTGTTGTAAAGGTATAGGCATATTTTAGAGAAAACTTTAGGGCAAGGCTATATCAGCTCCCCAGGGTTAGTACCAGATAGGAGCCTTTGCCATCTCTATACACGTAGAGGTAGGGAAGGGGGTAGTTCTTGTATTTGTGGGAGAGACAGGGTCTTATGACAGAGCCCGTTACTTTTGTGAGACAGACACTTTCTAGAACAGTCTTTCATGAAGAAATTTTGGGTAAGAAAGATTATGACTTAATTTTCCTTCTGCTATCCTGCTGGGACCTTATGTTGGCTGAATCTAAATGGAAGTCAAGGCACTGGGAAACTGTTTTCTTGTATATAGCTCAACCAGTCTCTGAGGAAGAGCCAAGGGTAAAGAAGATGGAAGTGGAGGTTGGGGACAAATATAATATATTCAGCTATATGTCAGGCTACTAAAGATATTTTGAGGTGTTTAAGCATTGTCCAAATAATAGACTGATAGATGGATATGTAGACAAATGGATAGCTACTGTTAACTCTGACTTATGGTCACCTTCTGTGCAGAAGATGAAATGTTACCCAATCTTCTATCCTCCTTAGAATCACAAATATATTAAATTCGATTGCTGTGGTTACTGCACCAATTCATTTCCTGGAGGATTTCCCTTGCTTTCATTGACTTTCTACTACAAAGTGCCTCTCTAGCAATTAATTACTATTCTGCTTTGAGAAAATCATTGTCTTTCTTACTAGTCTTACTTAGTTGGAAACTCTGCTGAAACTTGTCTACTGTGGTATTTGAAGTTATTATTATTATGTGCCATTGAGTAGACCTCGAGTCATAGTGACCCTATGTACAGCAGCCCTAAAGCCTTCCTGGCCTGCCCTGAATCAGGCTCACTGATTCTGATGCACCTATGCTCTTTGTCCCAGTAACTGTTATCAATCCATCTCACCCGAGGGCTTCCTCCCTGTGCTGTTCTTCCACCCTTCTGAGCATGATATCCTTCTCCTAGAACTGTCCTTCCTGGTCATATGTCCAATGTATGCGAGACAGAGCAAGGTTCAGAGCTGTTGTATATAGGGTAGCTATGAGTTGCAAGTGACTTGATGGCACATAATAACAACAACATACAGATGATACAAGTCACTGAAAGTTAAGAAGACTTGAAACAATTACTGAGGAATATCAAAGCCTTCAGTACGGATAACACCACAACATAATAATCCTGACAACATTATTAATAAGCAACATCTTGATAAATGGAGAAAAGATCAAAGTTGTCAAGGATATAACTTTATATCTACAATAAATTACCATGAAAGAATTAGTCAAGAAATCAAATGACATTGCTTTCGGCAAGTTTTCTGGGAAAGATCTACTTAAATCTTTATTTCAATTTTTTTCCCCAACAGGATTATTTGTATAATTCATTGTATTTTTTTAAATCCTGGTATCACTTTCAAGCACATTAATTATTGCTCCAACTTCTAGTAACTTGTACTTTTATGAGTATGACTTCAAAATTTCTACCTAAAATTGTGAAAGAATCAATATGTATACTTTCTTTTTTTAAAATTTTTTTATTTTTAAAATTTTTTAATTTTATTTTATTATTTTTGTGTGCGTGTACCGTCAAATCAGATTTGACTGGTACAGGAGGAGATTGTCCCTTCTTACCTGCAGAGCATCTGGTGGATTCGAACCGTCCACCTCTGGGATTGTAGTTGCAGCTCCTTGCCACTAGGGCAACACTCTAGCTGTCATTATTTTTTCAAGATCACATTCCTTCAGTGTAAGGATATCATTAAAAACATCAAGTGCCAGGTACTATCTAATATAATATTTTATTCCAGTCTGTAAAAAAAAAAAGTATTCATTTTCTTCATGTATTCTTCATTAGGCCAGACAGGCTTATAACGACCACCATTTAGGAATGCTCAGCATAAAACCAAAACTAACCCTCTTGATTCTGACTCACAGCTACCCTAAAGCACCGTTTAAAAGCACCCTCCAGGGTTTCTAAGGCTGTTAACTCTTTACAGAAGCAGTTCAGTACATCTTTTTCCTCATGAAACTGCTTTTACGTTTGAATCATTAACATGCTTACATACACTATTACACCCGCCTTAATCATTTATATAAATAATTTGTCCTTACTGGCTGTACATCTATTACAAAATGAAACATTTGCCTGTTAAAATTCAGTTTTGTGCTATTTCTTTTATTTAAAACATTAACATTTTTTAGCATTTAACTTGAAAATTCTTTTGTTATTCAGGGGAGATAAGTCATTGTAGTAGCTCCAAATAAACTTAAAACTAACTAAACCAACTAATGTGATATAGTTGTTGTTATTGTTATGTTCCGTCTAGTTGCCTGTGACCCATAGCAACCCTCTATGTAGAGCAGCTCTGAACTCTGCCCTGTCTAGAGCCAGTCTCACTAATTTCAACACACCAACCCCCATTGTCCCACTTACTGTATCAATCCATCTCATTCGGGGTCTTCCTCTCCTGAACTGTTCTTCCACCCTTCCAAGCATGATATCCTTCTCCAAGGACTGGTCACTCCTGGCCATGTGCCCAAAGTATGTAAGCTGGATCTTTAAAATTCTAGCCTCCAAGGAGAAATTTTTTTTCATCCTCTCCAAGACAGACCTTTTTGTTTTCTTGACAGTCCATAGTATGTTCAAGACTCTTCTCCAGCACCACAACTCAAAGACACTGTTTCTTCTTCTGTCCTCTTTCATCATTGTCCAGCTCTCTGATGCACTGCAAGCAATTGCGAAGACCACGGCCTGGATTAAACACAGCTTAGTTTCTATACTATCGTTGTTTGTTGCTTTTCAGTACTCTGGAGAGGTCACTGACAGCAGATTTTCCCAATGCAATTCCTCTTTTGATTTCCTGACTGCTGGTGTTAAGAGTGTAGATTGTGGATCCGAGCAGCTCTAATTAAGAACAACCTCAATCTCTTCTCCATCTATCCTGATGCTGCAAATTGGAGTGGTGAGAATCTTTGTCCTCTTGTTATTGAGCTTCAATCCATAATGAAGATTACAGTTCTTGACCTTCTTCAACAAGTCCTTCAGATTTTCTTCAGTTTTAGCAAGCAAGATTGTGTCATCTGCACAATGTAGGTTGTTGATGAGTCTTCTTCCAAACCCGATGCCACATTCCTCTTCATAAAGCCCTATTTTCTGAATGATCTGTTTTGCATATAGATTGAAAATGTACGGAGACAGGACACATCCCTTGTGCACTCCTTTCCTGATTTTGAACCATGCAGTGTTTTCCTGCTGTGTTCTGAGGACTGCTTCCTGGTTTTGCATAAGCATAGGTGCTCTTTAATTCTCATCTCAATTTTGGATCTCAACTCCTTTAAAAAAGCTGATTCTGTGTTTTATTGTTTACAGATTTCTGTTGTTATGTGCCATTGAGTGGACGGTGACTCATTATGACTATATGGACAAAAGTTTGAAATCTGTTCTAGCCTGTTCCATCCTCAAAATCTGCAACACAGTTGAGCCTATTGCTAGAGTCAATCTATTTTGTGTATCAATATATCTTGCTGTGGACCTTCCTCTATTTCACTGACCCTCCACATGTCCAAGCCTATTATCCTTTCCTAAGGACTGTTCTTGTTGTTGTGTACTGTCGAGTTGGAACCGACATATAGCTGAGCCTCTGGGGGATTTTCAGAGGCAGGTAATTGTACTGGAGGAGATTGCTTCTCTTTCTTCCATGGAGCAGCTGGTTCCATCAGAGCTCCTCTATAAGGATGTGCTCTTAATAATGTGCTCAAGGTATGTGAGATGAAGTTTCACCATCCTTGCTTCCAAGGAGCTGAGATAGAGCTGATTCTCTGTTGTTTGTTAACAATTTCTTATAATAGATGGTTGAAAGTAGTGCATTTTAAGCATGAGGAATAAAACTGGAATTTCCCGAAGAGATAACAGCAAACCTACAAGCAATAGCAGAGAGGTGTTCTCTGGGTCTATTTACCCAATATCAGCTAGATTTGATATTACACTATTGAATAATTCATTGACCATACAATTAGCTATTTCTTCTTTAATTTTACCACTCAATATTCAGCTCGTCTTTTCTTTTTTCCTTTTAATTCAATGCTGTATAATTCCAACTCTTATTTTTAAAGAGTTTTTAAGCTTTAACTCCTAAGATATTTAGCATGAAGATAAAAAACTGTATGTCTTGAAAGGTTATGGTATGCTCCTTCATTTATGTTGTTTCTGTTGGTATGTAAATGTTTCAAAGTTTGATCTTTGACCAGAGTAGTTGATACAGTTAGTCTGTGGAGCTGTCCTTTCACTGTATTTTTAATCCCTTCCAAACTGTGGTCATCAGATGTCAGAACAGACTCATCCTGACCCTCTGTGGGTTTTCAGAGGCAATTAATCGCACAGGAACAGATTGCCTATCTTTCTCTCAAGGAGCTGCTGGTAAATTTGAATGATGTGCCTTTGGAATTGCAGTGCGGCTACTTACCACTAGGCCACATAGCGGCACAGTGAACAACAGACCTTGGACCCTTTCCTCTCCTATGCCATCCTCACCATCTCTGACACACTTGAACCCATGTCAATCTTCCAACCTAGGGAGCTTGTATTCTAGGACTATACAAACTCAAACTCATTGTCACCTGAGTTGGAACTGACTCATAGAGGTCTTCCACTGGATTTGGGAGTTCTGTGCTAATTTTAGCTCCTTTCTTCACTTCAACTTCACCAGCTGTACAGGAGAAAGCTGGACAGTCTTGTCCTGCTCCACTTATGGCCTCCAAAAATCTGCTGGAAGGTCAGTTATAATCGGTTCCAACTCAACAGTAATGAGGCGGTGAGATCAGGTTTCCAAGGCTGTAAATTTTATGGGAAAAGATTGTTCATGTTTCTCTTTCTTCTAAGTGAGCTGCAAGAACAGCTTGGCTGTTTTGTTGGCAGTACATTTCTCTTTGGACTACACCACCAGAGCGCCACTCTAGCAATGTACCAGACAGCATTCTATTGTGAGTCACAGAGTTTTCCTTAGCTAATATTTGGAAGAGTTTCACAGGGCTTTATTCCAGTTGTTATTGTTGTTATGTGCCATCGAGTTGCTTATGACTCATAGCGACCCTATGTACAATAGCCCTAAACTCTGCTCTGTCCTGTGCCAATCCCACTGCCTCTGACACTCCCATCCCGATTATCCCAGTCACTGAATCAATCCACCTCATAGAGGGCGTTCCCCTCCTACGCTGTTCCTCCACCCTCCCAAGCATGATGTCCTTCTCCAAGGACCTGTCTCTCCTCACATGTCCAGAGTATGTTAGATGAAGCCTCAGAATCCTTGCCTCCAAGGAGCCACCCGGTTTAACCCTGTCCAGGATGAATTTGTTTGTTTTCCAAGCAGTCCATGATATTCTCAATACTCTTCTCCAGCACCACAGCTCAAAGGCATCAATTCTCCTTCTATCCT
>NW_006399872.1:9865756-9866363 GCF_000299155.1 Elephantulus edwardii
CATGATTTTTTCCATTTGTGGTACGCATCAGAACATAAAGGAATATTACACATTATTTCTTTTTTGCAGTGTAAACATTCCATTGTGCTTGTGTACACACACAAACACCTGGTGGCACAGTCCACAGGGACATGTGCTGTTAATCCAAAGGCAGTTCAAAATCCATAAGACGTGGCTGTGGGGGAAAAAAAAAATCTCCTCCTTTGCAACTTATAGCCTCAGAAACCCAATGGAAGGTCTTCAATGAGTTGATTCTAACTTGATGCAGTCAGTGTGTGCACACATTTATATAAATATAGATAAACACACACATATATATGTATGCTGTTGTTGTGCATTATCAAGTTGGAACAGACCCAGAGCTAACCCTTCACTGGGTTTTCAAAGGCAGATTATCACACAGGAGGAAACTGCCCATCCTTCTCCCATAGAGCAGCTGGTGGATCTGAATTGCGTACTTTTCTGTCATTGGAGCTATTCCTTATGACTAGGCCACCAGAGTGATATATAGATATATATATATAGTATCTTTCGGGTATATAACCAGTGGTGGTGGAATTGCTGGGTCAAATGGTATCTCTAATTGCAACTTTTTGAGAAAGCGCCA
>NW_006399872.1:9867403-9869765 GCF_000299155.1 Elephantulus edwardii
CAGGGTTGTGTCATCTGCATAATGCAGATTGTTGATAAATCATCCCCCAATCTTGACCCCACATTTCTCCTCATAGAGCCCAGCATCCCGGATAATCTGTTCTGCATATAGGTTGAAAAGATATGGAGATAGGATGCATCCCTGGCGTATGCCCTTCCCAATTTTGAACGACGCAGTGTCCTCTTGCTCTATTCTGACAACTGCCTCCTGGTGCAAGTATAGGTTTCGCATTAGCATGTTCCGCAGGCCACGCAGAGTGGGTGTAAAGGAGCCTGACTGGCAGAAAGCTGGGCAGCTAAAGGGTCCATCACACTCCCCGCCCATCTTCTCAGGTATCACTGAAGACGCCAAACCTATCTACACACCAGTTCTATAGGATGCATTGCCTTTGCTTGGGAAACATTATGACTAAACTTCAGAGGCATTGGTCCCAACATAAGGAACTACCATCAGCTGATGTGTTTGGAATCACAGAAGCCATGGAAGCTTCATATATAAGCTATTAGATCAAGGCCTGGTCAATGGGAGATAGATGTGAAGGGAGTGGGTAGAAGTGGATGGGTATCCTGGTGGATGGTGGAGCAGGGAAATAAGTGGGTAAAGACACGCGTGCCAAAGGCAGGGACAACACTGACACTAATGGTTAACTCCACAACAAAATGCTGGTCTGTCTGATACTTCTCTAAATCTGAGCATTCAGATTAAGCAGACTAGGAAGAAGGATTGGCCATCCACTTCTGAAATAGCTGGCCTCTGAAAACCCTATGTACAACAGAATACATATAGATACCAGAAAGGGCAACTGAGGTTGAGCTTTCAAGTATGGAAATACAAAGGAAGAAGAACAGTTGTAAGCAGACACTAGTGATTGAGACATGGAATGTGAGAACCATGAATGCAGGAAAATTAGATATTGTTAAGGAACAAATGGAATGCATAAATATTGACATACTAGGCATTGGTGAGATGAGATGGATTGGCATGGGGCATTTTGAGTCGGATGATCATATGATATATTATTATGGAGATGAAAAGGTGAGGAAAAATGGAGTTGCTTTCATAGTTAAAAAAGTCATTGCTAGATCCATCTTGATATACAACATTGTCAGTGACAGGATAATATCCATACACATACAAGGAAGTCCAGTGAATACCACTATCATTCAGATATATGCACCAACAACCAGAGCCAAGGAAGAGGATATAGAAGATTTTTACCAACTTTTACAATCGGAGATGGATCGAACATGCAATCAAGATGCATTGATAATAATGGGTGACTGGAATGCATAAGTTGGGAACAGAGAAGAAGATTCTGTAGTTGGAAAACATGGACTCGGTGACAGAAATGGAGCTGGAGAGAAAATGATCGAATTTTGCACAATCAATGGCTTATTCATAGCAAATACATTTTTTAAGAGATATAAATGCAGGTTGTATACTTGGATTTCACCTGATTGATTTCTTTATTCCTAGTCTATTTTAATTTTAATTTTGATTTTGATTTTTGACCTTGAGGTACTAGTAGCATAGCTTCTAGTGGCAAAGAAACTCATAAGTGATCACAAAACTAGGAGCTGATAAGATAATGGTAGTACTTTCATAAAAGATACTGAAAAGCAAATGCTGAGGTAAACTTGGTATTCTTGAATGATTCCACATGGTGAAACACACACTTACTGAAAACTCTACTTTCTCCTCATTAAACTAGTGACTAAGAGACTGTTCAATCATATTAATAATATTTCCAAAAAATATGTTAGGCAGAATGTGTTTATTTCCTCTTTTTGACTGAAGAAAGACAAAAGGAATTAAAGTGAACAATAGGAGACTGACATACATTTTGAGAAAATATTTTCTCAACAATTAAATTGTAAAAACTCATTGTCATTGTCAAAACCAACCCATAGCTGAAACTCCAGTGGATTTTGGTAGAATATAAATCATACTGTAGGAAATTATCCATTTTTCTTCTAAGGAGCTCTGCTGGATTTGAACCGTTAGAAAGGCACTGCCTCTGTGTTAGCAGTATGTCTTCTGTGGTTTTTAAATACTGGAAGGGAATTAAAGCTAAGCTTGTAGAATTTGAATGAGGATAGAGAAAGTAGTTATTAGAGATTATTTTGGAGGAAACAAAATACATTCTGTAATTTTCAAAAGAGTTTCCAGGATAGGTGAGAATGAAGCAAGTTAAGATGAGCCTTACTCTTTGAATTCAAGAAGTTGGAGGATGACATTATATAACATTTAAAAATATTGGTTAATATTAAAGCTTTAAGATTAAGTAATCTGTTAAACAATTCAGCTGCAAGTTTGTAAATCTCATTTTCTGTTATTAAATCAAAGATTTTATATATATATA
>NW_006399872.1:9869865-9877925 GCF_000299155.1 Elephantulus edwardii
TATATATAAGACTGGTTGTTTTGAGTCTGCTGCAATTTACATATTACTAAGTGCAGGTGTTAGTGATAAACAAACTATAATATTTGACTCTTAAATTTGCATATGACTCAAATAAGTATTTTTTCCTCTCTTTCGTATTTAGTATATTTATCCCTTAAGTTCCACAGATGCAATTGGTATGTATGTTTACTTTTAATACTCAGGATAGATTTACTGAACTCACAGAAATTCTTCTAGTTCACTTGTATTCTCAACTTCCCTTGTTTCTAGTTGCCATGGAGCTAAATCTGACTTTCAGTAGTGACCTTATGCAAATTAGAACAAAACATTACTTGGGCCTCCATCAATCTCATAATCTTTGCTCTCTCTGAGCATATTGTTGCAGTCAGTTTGTCACTCTTATGAGGAATCATCCTCTCTTGTACTGAAATTCTAATTTATCAAGCATAATATACTTTCTTAGTGAGAAGTCCTTCCTAATAACCTGTTCAAAGCAAATGAGACAAATTCTAATCTTTCTCACTTCTAAGGATTTTTCTGCTTCTACTTCATCCAAGTTTTATTTGTTCTTTAGTGTAGTCATAATATATTCAATATTATTCTCCAATATTAGAACTTAAATACATTAATTCTATTCAGTGTTCCTTATTTGTTATCTAACTTTGATATGCATTTGAAGCAATTGAAAAATATGGTGGCTTGGGTCAGACACACCTTAGTCTTCAAAGTGACATCTTTGCTTTTAATATTTTAAAAAGGTCTTTTGCAGGTGATTATTCCAATGCAATACATAATTTGATTTCTTACATACTGTTTGTTTTCATGAGCAGTGATTGTAGGTCCAAGTAAAATGAAATCCCTGACAACTTTAATATTTTATCCATTTATCATCCTGTTGTCTATTAGTTTAGTTCTAAAGATTTTTTGGTGGTTGGTTGGGTTTTTTTTTTATGCTGAAGTATATAACTCATACTGAAGGCTGTAGTCTTTGATCTTTATCAGTAAGTACTTTGACTTCTCTTTACATTCAGCAAAAAAGTTATGTTATCTGTATATTGCAATATATTAATGAGTTTTCTTCCAATCCTGATTGATTTAATATTCTTCACATAGTCCAGTTTCTTAAATTATTTGCTCAATGTACAGATTTAAATAAGTATGGGAAAAGTATACAAGCCTGGTCCACATGTTGCTTTTCAGTATTCCCACTGTCTACTGGAGTGATTGACTCTTGGTCTGTTCACAGACTCTAGGTCAGCCCAGTTAAGTTCTGTGAAATTCTCATCTTCACAATGCTGTCCTCTGTTTTTCCTGTTTAATGCAGTCAATTGTCAATTGTCTTTTCAATACAATAACAAAAAAAGGCGGGTGGGGTGAGTGGAGGGCAGAAACTCTGGTGTCCTAGGATATTGTGCTGGTAACCCATAGGTGGTGCCTCTCTGGCAGTTCATGTCCACTAGAGACCCTACAGGAGAGATAGGCAAGCTCTCCCTGTGCCATTTATATCTTTCTGAATATTTCCTGGAAGGTCAACCATGTGTCCATTCAAATGGTTCAACTCAATGAATTGAGTTAAAATGAGTCAATGAAATAGAGATAAACATCTTTCTCACATTTTGTACTTTCATTCAAGATCCATATAATATCAGCAATGATATTCTTTGTTCATATTTTTTTTCCTGAATCTGGCTTGAGTTTCTGGCATGAAATTCTTTACACACCTTTACAATTTTTTAAAATTATCTTCAGTAATATTTTACTTGCATATTATATTAATGATATTACTCATTAATTTCCACATTCTTTTAGATAATCTTTTTTTTTGGTAATGGGTAGCTACTTCCTAATTTCTTGGCTAGACACACTTTGAGCAATGTATCCATTTGTCAGGGAAAAAAAAAATCTCAATTGACATTCTATTAATTCCCAAAGTCTTGGTTTTTGTCAATGCTTTTAGATTTCTTTCTTCAGTACTATCTGATCTTGGTCATATTTTGTCTTAAATGGTTGAATGTGATGCTGTAAGCATGCATGCTGTGTATTCTTTCCATTTTTAATTCTTCCTGAATTATTCAGTTTCCTGAATCATGCAACTTAAGACTTGAATTTCTTTTTCAGTTCTTTCAACTTGAGAAATGCTAAGAAATTTCTTCCTTTTGCTTTTCTAATTTCATGTCTTTGCCAATTTTACCATATTTTGCTTTATCTTCTTGAACTGTCCTTTAAAATCTTCTGTTCAGCTTTTATTTATAATGTCTTACTTTATTCCTCTGTTAAAAACATTTTTTTTCATTGTTGCACATTCTTTCCCCACTCCTTCCCAAACTCTCCCCACAGTGCCCCACTTGGTCTGCATCGTTGTCATACATGTAATGCCTAATCATATATTCCTTTAGCAGTCAATTTTCCCTCTCATCTGTTCAAATGCAGTGTTCATTATCTATCCACACTTTTCTCATTCTCTTCGCAACAACCCCCAACATGTCTGTCCTATGTTAACAGTGGTATTATGCAGTGTTTGTCCATTCATGACTTAGATACTTCACTCAACATAATGTCCTCAAGGCTCCCCTCGATTTGTAATATTTTACAATTATTTTTCAGTACTGTGTACAACTCCACCATGTGACTATACCATCATTTTTCTTTTACTTTAGCTATGCATCATAGAGCTTTATAATAACCAAAGATTACAGAAGAAAAATTAATGTCTTTGAGTTGTGGTGTTGCAGAAAGGTGTTGAACATATCATGGACTGCTAAGAGAACAAAAAGGTTTATCTTCCAAAGGGTGAAACCAGACTACTCCTAGGAGACAAGGATTTTGAATCTCCATCTCACATACTTTGGGTAAGTGGCCATAAGGGAACAGTTCTTGAAGAAAGACAACATGTTTGGAAGAGTGGAGGGACAGCACTGGAGAGGAAACCCTGGATGGGATGGATTGACACAACTTGGATAATGGAGGTACATGTGTTGGAGACATCGAGACTGGCTCAAATAGAGCAGAGTTGAGAACTATAGTATGTAGGGTTGCTGTGAGTTGCATGCAACTCAATGATACATAGCAACAACAAAACTCTACACTCAAGAGAAAGTTTCAGAGTATTTTCTTATGAGATCTATTTTGTTCTTTTCTTCTTTTAAAATTTATTTGTATTTTCTGGAACCTTACATTATGTCTTGATGTCATTCCACAACTGATCTAGTCTTTAGTCGTTAGTGTTCAATGTGTCAAATCTGTTTTGACATGGTTTCTAAATTCAGGCAGGGATGTATTCAAGGTCATATTTTGGATATCAAAGCACTCTTTAGATCTAAGTAAGAGGGTCCTTTTTTTGATCTTGTATGTCATAGGCTCCAATATGGTCCCTCCTTCCTGTTTATCTATTAAGGAACTAGAGGACTTATTCACTTGAGGAAGGGGCCCAGATGGAGCCTTTGGCTACTTTCTAAGGCATTAGTGGTTTCTATGGGGCAGTGGTGGTTCAGTAGTAGAATTATTTCATTCCATGAAGAACTCCCAGATTCTAACCTCAGCTAACTCACCATCCATCTTTCAGTGGAGACTTGGATGTTGCAATGATGTTTCAGAGTTCTCAGTAGAGTTTCCAGACTGTAGGGTTAAGAGTTTATCGTTAAAAATGGCTTTCCTAGCCACTGACTTTGACTTTGCCACGTGGATGGACAGGAATATGCAAATAGGGTGTGTTGGTCTATTCGCAAGAGGATAGCTAGTTTTACCAATAAATTTAACAGATTCAGTAGTAGAATTTGAGAATATCACTACCAGTAAAGAAGAAGTAGAGAATACAGTGAGCCTTCATGCCAGGCAGACCTACAGGAGAGCACCAGCAACCACAGCAGAGAACCGGAGACCTGACATGAGACAGAGCTGACCTTGGGACTGCTAATCCACAGAACCAGAGTTAGAAGCCTTTGCCCAAATTTTCTGGGGAACTTGGGAGTAGGGGAGTGCCCTAACTGACAGGACTAAGAGCTTTGGAATACTTGAGTAAAGCCATGAGGCTGAAGGGGATATGAACACACTTTGAAAGCTGTCCTGATTGAGAAATTTTATCCTTCTGACTTTCCTAACACACTCTATACTTTTGAATATGATCTTTTGTGCTCTGTGAGATATTGCAACATATTCCAAACCTGATAGACCAGTAGAATTGATGCTGGAGATGTTGGAGTAAGGAGATCATGTCTGACCTGATGGAAATTGGTTTTGGATGTTGTTGTTGAGGACAGTTCTTCTTTGGGGAATTAGTAGATATCAGATATGGTTGTCCCCCTTCTGTCCTTGCCCCTTTAAAAAATTATTATTATTATTAATTTTAATGAAAATTTACAGAGATTTTGGATTTCCATTCTTTCATTGTTGTACTTTTCTTCCGGCCCACCCTTCCCCTCCAGTTTGTTCTTCTCTTTGAAAAAGAAAAGAAAAATTATTTCATTGTTATACACTCCTTCCCCTCAAGTCCAGTCCACTATGTAGCCTTCGTTCTGGACTCCTGTCATGACAATAATACCTAATCATTTATCCCTTTTAATCAGTTCTCTCTCTCGTCTGTTTCAATGCAGTATACATAATTTTTCCCATCTTTCTCAGTCTTTCCCCAACCCCGATGTCAGTCCCATTTTACAACAGTAGCACTATTTATCTTTCGTGTTTGAGATATTTCACTCAGTATCCTTTTTTTTACACACATACTGAGACTAGAAAAAAAAGGCATGATGATTTCCAAAACCAAAAAATGAAACTTACTGTCATTGAATCAGTTCTGATTCACAACTACCCAATAAGATAAAGTAAAATATCTCATACATTTTCCAAGTCTAGAAGTATTTACAAAACATTATTGTATCTTTATTTAGGAGAGTAACCAGTTGGTTCAAAGCATTGAACTTTTGGTTAGTTGGCAAGTGATTAAACACTACACTACCAGGCTGTATATTTCTAAGAAAATCAGCGAAGACTTCACACATCACAGCTCATTTCATCTCCATGAATTGGAATCTGGCTTACTGGCAGAGAACAGAATTAATAAAAAAAATCATATTCCAGGTGCTGAGAGAAGTCCTAGGTTGGCTCACATGACTAAACATACATCTATATACTGATGGTTAGTAGTTTTAATTCACCTAGAGGTACCTTGAAGAAAGATATGGTGATTTACTTATTTTTTTTTTATTTGAAGCATTTTAATTAGTAGTCATACAAAAAGCATACATTAGTAGTCATGCAAAAAATTTAGCTTAATTAAATATTATGATACACATATATTATGATATATTACATGGAATTTTCATAGTTAAATTTTGTCTAAGGTATTTTAATGTTCTGCTTTTTGATTGTTACAACCATTGTTTTGAACTCTTAAAGATCATTATAAAGTGCAGTTTTATACTGAAGCACATTGTTACCAAGAATTCAAAATGACTTAATTAAGGGCTTCTGATTTTGTGTGGTTTAGGGGACCTAGGACGCTGAAATGCTGCAGTAAATATTTCCAAGTTAATTTATATACACTACTAAAGCTTGAGAGGATTGTGTCCTGGTCAATTCTGCTGAAGGTAGTTCTTTTGACCAGTGAGCATATTTCTAGTTTGGCAGAAAGATTTATGAGACAAATGTGATTGAAGCTTAGAGTGTCAACACAAAAATGTGAAAGGCTTATTATGAGAAATGTCAGAGCAAGAGATGGAAAAGACAAGAATGGAAAGTAGGTGGAATAGAGGTGGGAAGGGTTCAATTCTTTATACTCTAATGTAAAATATCAGAAATCTGAGAATTCTAAATTGCACTTTCTCTTGTGGGTTTGGAAAAGGTATGTTTTTCATTGTAGTAGGATAGATTATATTTTATTGAGATTAGAAACTTAGACAATTGAAGGGTAACTTTTTAAAAAAAACTTATTCATTGTTGCACATTTTCTACCCCCTCCTGTAGCCCTCTCTACTATGCACCCCTTGTTCTGGGTTATTATCATACATATAATGTTTGCTCATATATACCTTTCAAACAATTTGAGGGGTAACGTTTAAATATTTAGTCATAACTTTTGTGAGCCTCTATTTGTACTTTAGAAGGTTAAGGGGAGGAAGGTAGAGAATAAAAACTGACTACTGTCAAGTCAATTCCTACTCATTGTGACCATGCATTCATTTCTAAAAATATAAATCATAATAAGAGAACATCACTTATCTTTTCTCTCAAACAGCTAATCATAGGAGGTGCAAGACCTCTGAGTTAACAGCGCAGTCCTTAGAATAGGTAGATAAAGCTTCAAAACAGAGAACAGCTTGAAGGGTGTCTTAGCCAACCCATAGATACAAGTCTATTGCAAAGATTTCTCTAATAAGAGTCCCTCATTGGACAAAAGGGCCAGGCACTAATACCCCTCACCATACCCAATCATTAAAGGAACAGACAAGGTGAGTGTAGTCTCAGCTTGAATGCTCCAAGGGTTCTGGATGTATCAACAGGTGGAAGATATCATTCACTTACTCCTCTCACAAAATTGTCTCTTGAAAAGATATCTGTGGAGGTCATCTCTGTAGCTGCCGTCTTTACGATTTTTTTTTTACCTCACTGTAAGTGTAATTCATAGTTAGAAAATGAAAACATTACAGCGGAAAGAAAAATGATTTATAATTTCATCCTCTACAGATAATTATTAACATTCAGTAAATATCCTTGATCCTAAATATGCTTAAAATGAACTTAATATTATACATATTATGTAGCAATGAGCATAATGCCTTTAGGGATTACAGCTATTTCCACATGTCATTAGTTCTTCTTGGCCAGCACAATTTAATGGCTATGTAGTAAGTCATGTTAGGACTATACCATGATTTATTAGCCAATTTCTTATTTTGGAATGTTTAATTTTCCAATTTTTCTCTATTAAAAATAATGTTCTAAGCATTCTGGCTCACAAACATTTTTTCTAGTGTAATGTTAAAAGTGAACTTTCTTGGTCATAGGAATACATCATGTATGGACATTTGCTGGGAAGATTGCAACTGTTCGCTTCTCCCGGTGTCATAAAGAGTACCTGATGTGGTGCAGCACTTAATTGCTTATTTCTGACACAAAAATTGAAAAAATATTCTAAATTAAAAAAGAAATGGATCAATAAACTATGGTTTAGTTGCACAATGCTTTATTATGGAATGCTAAAGAGTAAAAAAGAATTTGAAAAAAAAATTTGAGAGATGACACTTTATCATGGATGAACCTGGAGGATGTTATGCTGAATGTGGTCCTGGGATTTTTAAAAATGTCTTTCCTAGCCATTGCCTTAGTCCCCACTGGGGATGTGTTCTTCAACTGCCTCAATTGCAGATACATGACTCATTGTTTATCAGTGCCATCTACATCATCAACAGCTAGCTGTGGGGCCAATATTAGAGGGAGAGCTTGCTAGAATGTGGAGAGACTATGGCCATGCATATCCCAGTGGAACCCTGCAGGAACCAGAAGATCTGTCTTGGGACTGCTGTAAGACGACACTTGCTGGATGATTGAGGAAACATCTTGTGTTTATATTGCTGGGTTAACCTGGATTCTCTCTATGCGACATCCTTTGCCTTCCCCTGCCACCTCCAACCTACTTCCTTAATAAACCCCACAGTTATTGAGCTGACTGCAAACCAATAAAATAGGGACCAGAGGAATGTCATAGTAACCTGCTAAAGATCACCCATCTGGTTGGTAACAGCCTAGGAACTAGAATTCACGTTCCTCTACTCATTGATAGTACTACTTTCTTTAGACTGTTAACTGGTGAAAAAAGACTTCAAATAAAAGTTTAATTACACCAAACACACACTTATATATAGCACTGCCTATGTATCAGCCATATTCAAAGTAACTTTTCTTTTTATGTTATACTGTTTGACTTACAAAGTTCTTATACATTGTCTTCATTATTTGAGGTCTGTAGCACCTGGGGGATATATATATACATACATATATATACATATGTTGTTGTTGTTGTTGCTATGTGCCATTGAGTCGCCTGCGACTCATAGCGACCCTATGTA
>NW_006399872.1:9879735-9885256 GCF_000299155.1 Elephantulus edwardii
AGTATCTTGAATTCTTCCCTGTGCTTTGGCTTCTCTGCGCTCCAGTGCAATTTTCAGAGTCTCTTCTGACATCCATTTTGGTCTTTTCTTCCTCTTACACACACACACACACACACACACACACACACACACACACACACACACGTGTGTGTGTGTATATATATTTATTTTGTCTCCTCAATCTGTATTGGCCATTGGCTAAGGAAAGTAAGAAATGAAGAAAGAAGAAAAGAGGGACGTAGACAGAGAGAAAAGAAGGAATAAATAGAAGGAAGAAGGGAGAAAGGTACTGAAAGAAAGGTAGAAGGAAAGGAGGAAGAACAGGATGAAAATATTCTCCACTTAGAATTGTATCTACTCTCTCATTGCTGTGAATTGGCAACCTACTCATTGGTGACTTTCCATTGGGTTCTGAAGCTACCAATCACATGAAAGCCTTCTGAGATTCCTCTCTTAGAATTACTTGTGATTTTGAATGATCAGAAAGGCACAGCATCAGTAGCACAACTCCCTGCTACTATGATACTAGAGTTAGCTGAACAAGTTGGTATACTATGGTACTTTATTTCCTTCGATCTGCATTCTTTTTAACATTAGTCTTTATGTTATATATCACAAAGAGAACAGAACAAAATGCTAACTAGTTCTGTGCCATCTTCACAATCTCGGCTGTGCTTCAGACCACTGTTACAGTCACGGTGTTTTGCTGAGTCTTCTCTTTACCTGACTCTCTCTTTACCAGGTATGACCTCCTTCCCTTGAGAATGGTTCCTCCTGATAATATGATAGAGATAAAGTCTCACCATCCTTCCTTCTAAACAGAACTCTGGCTGCACTCTTTCCAAAGCAAGTTTGTTCCATCGTTTGGCAGTCCACGAGTGTGTGACTTTTTTTTTTTTTAAACCAACAGCACAATTCAAAGGCATCAGTTCTATCTTCCTTATTTATTGACTAACTTTCACATAATTATAAACCAATTGATAATACTGTGACTTGGGTGAGGTGTTCCTTAGTCTTTAAAGAGACATCCTTATCTTTTATCATTTTAAAGTGTTCCTGATCTGCAGACTTGTTCAAGGCAAGATGCCTTTGATTTATTGACTGTTGGCCATGGATGCTGACCATGAATCCAATTATAATGAAATTCTTGACAAATTAATTCTCCACCCCATCTCTTTATAATTTTGCTACTTATTTGCCCAGTCTTGAGGAGGTTTGATTTTTATTTTCAGACGTAATCCATACGCAATCTTCTTCAGTAGGTGTTTCAAGTCTTTGCTTTCTACAAGGAAAGTTGTGTCATCTGCTTATCTCAGATTGTTAATGAATCTTCCTGCAATCTTGATGACACATTTTTCATCATGTAGCTCCGGCTTTAGGGATTATTTGCTCAGCATACAGATTGAATTGAAAAAAAAATCTTCAAATTCATTGCCATTGAGTTGGAACCAAATCATAGCTGACCCTCTAGTAAGTGTCCCTTAGCCAAGACAGATCTAAGTTCCTGTGAGGGATGTGGTCAGGCTTATGTGACCTCTGAATTCAGGGACATCTCTCCATTGGCTTTTGTCTGCCCCCAAGCAATAGAGGGAGGTTTGAACCTAGTTGTTGTTGTTATGTGCCGTCAAGTCGAGTCATTTGCGACTCATAGCGACCCTACATACAACAGCCCTAAACCCGGCTCTATCCTGTGCCAATCGCATTGCCTCTGACACACCCATCCCGATTACCCCAGTCACTGAATCAAGCCACCTCATAGAGGGCCTTCCCCTCCTGCACTGTCCCTCCACCCTCCCAAGTATGATGTCCCTCTCTAAGGACCAGTCTCTCCTCACAACATGTCCAAAGTATGTTAGACGGACCTCAGAATCCTTGCCTCCAAGGAGCCACTCAGTTTAACCCTTTCCAGGACACACCTGTTTGTTTTCCTAGCAGTCCATGGTATTCTCAATACCCTTCTCCAGCACCACAGCTCAGAGGCATCAATTCTCCTTCTATCCTCCTTGGTCATTGTCCAACTCTCTGATGCATAACAAGTGATTGCAAGAACCATGGCCCGTATCAGGCGGACCTTAGTCTCCAGAGAGACACCGTTGCTCTTGAGTACTTTAGAGAGGTCCCTAACAGCAGACTTTCCCATCGCAATACGTTTTTTGATTTCCTGGCTGCTGGTGCCAAGAGTGTTACTTTTCCTTTCTCTTTCTTTTACCTAATACCCTGTGGCCACTTTCCCCTCTCTCTTCCTATTAAGCTCCATATCTCTTCTAAAATGGGCTTCCTCAGTTAAAGTTTAGCAGCCTGGACTGTTTAGTTCTGAACTTTTCTAAAGGATTCTCTGGAAATTTTAGAGTTAAAATGTCTGTTGTCCACCTCCACACTCTTTGCAAAGTGCAATGTACTTGCTTTGATTTCAACAAGCAATCATAAAGCACTATCAATTTGTCAAGTCTGAGCAGTCTAGTCTATTATTATTAGAAACCATGGTCATCCTAATCAGTTACCTTATATTAATTCCTGGCTTGTCCTCACCCAGACCACTCCTTCTTGGGCCTGCCAATGCACCTCTTCCAACTCTTTCCTGCACAGGGATCTCCTCAGCTGACCCATCCTCCTTGTTCCCTCTGCTCTGGAGCCTGAGTAAGAAACTTTGTAAAAGTCGGTATGTGTTTCATTTAAATGTGTTCATTCCAGAATAAGAACTGGGGTGGGGAGGGGGAAATTCAGAGGATGTTGTGTATGAGTCCAATGTCTTCTGGCCTTCCTCAAGCATCTTGTGTCATTACTGTGTTTTCCTTGTAGTTACAAACCAATGTTCTTCCTTTGCTTTCTATAGGGCAGGGGAGAGCTGTTCTGGTTATGTTGCACCAGCCCAGAGAACTAGGAAAAGATAATCATTAAGCACTACTGTGCTCAGAACTCTGACACTTAAAGATCTGAGCCCTGGCAACAGTCTTGGAGCTGCTGGAGGCAACAGGGATTTATATTTCCCTTCTAGAGCTTTGAACAAGCTCATTTTCATTCCACCTCCCTGTTGAAAACTCCCAATATGCTGAATCAGAACAAAGTCCCAGCTAGAAGAATCTGAAAGTCTAATTACCTGAACATCTTGTTGACATGTAGACTGATTCTGTGTACCTGGGATGGAAAACCTACCCATAATAACACCCTGGTCTCTTCCAATGTTACTTAAACATCTCAGGATGTTACTTGAGCTTTTTTCCTCTCTAAGTGAAACAAAAAAAAAAAAGTAGAAATGAGGGAGGATTTGGAAAATACCACTCTTCTCTCTCTTCTGTAGTGAATGAACTTAATCTAGTGCAATAGAAAGACCAAAAGCCTCTGATTTAAATTTCTCTAGCTGCTCACCCCTAACTAGAGACCTCTGTAAGTCCCTGCCTGTCCTGCTCGACAAGGAAACTTCTGAATCCTCACTAAATGTGAGTGTATCCTCTCCGCTGCTGAAAAAGTTACCCTGGAAAATTCCCTAGGAACCCCTCAGGAAAGTCATGACCAATTACAAGACATTATGCCAGTTAGCCATCCTGAGCAAGCAGGACCCCAACAACACTGCAGGGTACCACCAAGTCAGGTATCTGAGCACCTTCTCAAAAAGCTACTACTTTAAGTAAAATTCCCTGGGGCATTTTTTTGAGAGATTTTGTGTCTGATCCAGGCCACCATCTTCGCAATTACTTGCTACACATCAGAGAGCTAGACTATGACTAAGTATGGCAGAAGAAGAATCAGTGTCTTTGAATTGTAGGGCTTAATATGAGTATTAAACATACCAGGGCCTGCAAAGAGAACAAACAGGTCTGTCCTGGAGAGTGTGAAACCAAACTGCTCCTTGGAAGCAAACTGCTCTTTTGAAGCTTCATCTCACATACTTTGGGTATGCTGTCAGGAGGAGACCAGTCTTTGAAGGACATCATACTTGGCAGGGTGGAGGAATAGTGCAAGAGAGGAAGACTGTGGATGAGATGGATTTACTCAGTAAGTGGGGTAATAGTGATAGGTGTGTTGGAGACAATGATATTGGCTCAAGATAGGGCAAGGTTCAGAGCTACTGACCATAGAGTCACTGAGTCACTGGTGATTCGACCTCACAAAACAACAACATTGTTATGTGGTTTTGCTTGAACCTATAGCCCAGTCATTGAAGATTGGAGGTACTTTTATTTGTGCCATGGCATCTTGATGAAAAAAAGAAAAATGTCAGATAGTCATTCTTCTATTAAGGTATGCATGGGAATAAGTGAAATGTGTAACTATATCTAACTAGCATGTTGTTGTTGTTGTTAGGGATTGAGCATTACTCATAGCAATCCTATGAACAAAAGATCTGTACCCTGTTTTATCCTGTGCCATCCTCACACTTCCTGACACACAAGATCTCATTACAGCAGTCACTGTGCCAATACACCTGGTCGAGGGTCTTCCTCTCCTTTGCTGACCTTCCTCCCTTTCGACCATCATGATCATCTTAAACGAATAACACTCCTAGCAACATGCTCAAAATATGTGAGGCAAAGCCGCATATTTTTGCCTCTAGAGAGCACTCCGGCTGCACCTTTCCGAAGGCACGTATGTTTGTTCTCCTGGTTGTAAATGGGATGCTCAACACTCTTCTCCAACACCACGGCTCAAAGGCTGCCAATTCTTTTCCTGTTATCCTTATTTATTGCTCAGCTCTCAGATGTATAGTTATCTGTAACTAACCCATCTCCCCAGGTAATCGAAGATGCAAAAAACCACCCGACATTCGTTCTGGCAGGCCGCTCAGGGGAGGGGTTAGGCATCCAACTAGCTGAAAGCTGGGCAGCTTAGAGGCCAGTCTCAAACCCCTCCCATCTCCCCAGGTAATCGAAGACGCAAAAACCGCGTGACATTCGTTCCGGCCCTCGGGCCAAGAAAAGCCTATCTACACACCATTTCTACAGGATGCATCACCTTTGCTCAGGAAACATTACGACTAAACTTCAGAGACAATGATCCCAAAATAAGGAACTACCATCAGCTGATGTGTTTGGAATCACAGAAGCCATGGAAGCCTCATATATGTTATTAGATGGAGGGCTGGTCAAAGGGAGATAGATGTGAAGGGAGGGGGTAGAAGTGGATGGGTATCCTGGTGGATGGTGGAGCAGGGAAATAAGGGGGTAAATACGCGTGTGAGAAAGGCAGGGACAACACTGACACTAAAGTTAACGCAGCAATAAGGGATATACCTTTAACATGCTGGTCTGTCTGATACTTCTCTAAATCTGAACATTCACATTAAGACAGACTAGGAAGAAGGATTGGCCATCCACTTCTAAAATAGCAGGGCTCTGAAAACCCTATGTACAACAGAAGACATTTAGATAGCAGAAACGGCAAAGGAGGTTGAGTTTTCTAGTATGGAAATACAAAGGAAGAGGAACAGTTGTAAGCGGACACTGGTGATTGGGACATGGAATGTGAGAACCATGAATGTAGGAAAATTAGATATTGTTAAGGAAGAAATGGAACGCATAAATAT
>NW_006399872.1:9887582-9897698 GCF_000299155.1 Elephantulus edwardii
AATCACCAAGGAGGATAGAAGGAGAATTGATGCCTTTGAGCTATGGTGCTGGAGAAGAGTATTGAGAATACCATGGACTGCCAGGAAAACAAACAGATTTGTCCTGGAAAGTGTTAAACTGGGTGGCTCCTTGGAGGCAAGGATTCTGAGGCTCTGTCTAACATACTTTGGGCATGTTATGAGGAGAGACCGATCCTTAGAGAGGGACATCATACTTGGGAGGGTGGAGGGACAGCGAAGGAGAGGAAGGCCCTTTATGAGGTTGATTGATTCAGTGACTGGGATAATCGAGATGGGAGTGTCAGAGACAGTGCGATTGGCACAGGACAGAGCAGAGTTTAGGGCTGTTGTACATGTGGCTGCTATGAGTTGCAAGCGACTCAACGGCACATAACAACAACAACAACACATTGAAATGGATGAGGGAGAGAACAGTTTAAAAGCAATATATTATAGGGCATTATGATAATCATAACAGTCTGGAATGAAGGTTGCAGAGTGGTGTATACTTAGGGTGGGGGTGTAAGAGTGCGGGGGGATTGTATACCAATGAAAGAATTTTTCTTTTACTTTACTTTTTTTTTTTGCATTTTCACATTTTAATTGCTTTTGACATCTCTGTAAGCTGGAAAACAAAATCAAACTAAGCTTCTCAGTTTTCTAGTGATTCAGGCTTGATCTTCAGCACAGCAGCAGAAATACAGAGGCTGACGAGGAGACTGGAAAATGCAAGGTGCTCACTTGCTCGTATTCTCCATCAGGAAAGAGCCAAAAGTCCCGTCCTCAGACGGAGGCTGCACAAAACACCGTGAACTACAGAGAATAGGACAACACAAAATGTCCACCTTCTGGAAAGCACATCAGAACCGAAGGAGTAGTGAACAAAGTATATGTTTACATTCTCAAAATCTGCTCCGGGGTTTGAAAAATCCCCACTTGTTCTCAGTAAGTGTGTGAGTGAAGAGAGGAATAAACAGATGTGGGGACATTATTTGATTTTTCCCAATATAATATCTCACAAGCTTGTGTTCCCCCTTTAAAAAACAAACAAACATACATTTTTCCATTTGCCACAGAACAAACTGACATTAAAGACTGTTTAGAAGAACATTTCAATTCGAAGGAGATTGAGGAGAACACTTTCTGCTGCAGAAGACCTTCCATGTCTCTTCACACTATTAACATCACTATTCTTCCTTGATATAGATTCCTGTGGAAAACTTGTCAGAAGATTTGCCAAAGCCAGGAGATGAATAATAAAGCGTGTCCTACTTAGTTACTTGGAAACTCAGTTGACAGCTTTGTGATAGACCCATACACTCTGGCCCCAATCTTGCTAAATATCTTCGAACTGCAGAACTCCTTAGCCCTTAGCTTGAGCTGCTGCCCAGTGTCTTAAACTGTACGGGGCCCCATCCATGCTGCTTCAGCTGCGACCCCCGGTGGGTGCTAGTCATCAAAGTCTGGGATGTCGTCATAGGAGTAGCCCCAGTAACCTTTGCACGCGTAGTAGGCAATGCGCAGGTGGTAGAAGCCCAGCAGAAACACCAGGATGCAGATGATCAGCACAGGAACGGCCCGGTCTGTCCCCCCTTTGCTGATGTAGCCTGCCAGCAGGAGGGAGCTGATGATGATGAGAAAGGCGCCGATCAAGAAGAGCACAGTGGCAAGGGCAATGGCTTTGTAAGGGATCTTAGGTGGGCTTTTCTTAAACTGAAGGTCAATGTAGCCATCATCTGTGGAAAGTCTTGAGTATTTCACTTTAGTACTGGGAATCCCAGCAGCCAGGTTGGTGCAAGACGGCATCATAACAAGTTGACACGGCTACAGTCTGAGGCCGCGCCACCCGGCGCCTGCCACCTCGCCCCGCTTGGCCGCCTCTTTTACTTTTCAAAAAGAAGAGTGAACTGGGGGTGGGAGGGAGTGTGCAGGGTTGGGTGGGGAGAAAAGTGCAACAATGAATGAATGAAAATCCAAAATCTCTGCACATGTTCATTGAAATGAATATTTTTTTAATAATAACATTAGTTATTAACAAAGCAATGGTTTCCACTCAAGATAAATCTAGAAGAAATAAAAAAAAAAAGTCTGGCAGAGGTGACTGAAAGTGCACCTTAGTCCTTAAAGTTACACATTTTCTTTAAAACATTTTAATGAGATCCTTTGAAGCAAATTTACCCAAACCTATATGTCATTTGATTCCTCAAATACTGATTCCATAGGTATTGAATTTGAATATAATAAAATGAAATCCATTCCAGCTTCAATGTTTTCTCCACTTATTAATGTAAGTTGAGCCATTTTTGTTTTCTTTAGACTGAGGTGTAATTCTTATTGAAGGCTTTATTCTTCAGTTTTCATTAATACATATTTCAGACCATCTTTATTTTTATCAAGCAAAGTTGTATTACTTACATATCACAGGTTATTAATGAGTCTTCCTCAAATCATGTCGCTGCATTCTTTTTCATATACTTCAGCTTCTCAAATTATTTGCACAGCCTACTTATTGAGTACATGCAGATTCAATGGATAAAATAAGAAATTACACAGAAAGCATCAAAAGAGGATGGAAGAAATACACAGAATCATTGAATAAAAAAAGAATTATGTCTGTTCCACTTCAGAAGTTACTAGATTATTAAGCATTAATAATATTTAGAAAAGGAATACAAATTATACTGAAGGTATTGATGAAAAAAAAGGCACCAGGAATTAATGGAATGTCAATTGAGACATTTCAGCAATCAGAAGCAATGGACTACACTAAAATGACAGTTCTAGAAATTCAAAACAGATTTAAAAAAGGCCATGAGATAAAAGATAACCATTGAGGTCATCAGATGGGTGCTTGCTAAAAGCAGAGAATACCAGAAAGATATTCGTTTGGTTTTATTGACTTTACGAAGACATTTGAGTGTGTATCATAACAAATAATAGATATCATCATAAAGAATGAGAATTACATAATGTTTACTTATGCTTATAGAGAACCTCTTCATAAACCAAGAGACAATCACTCCAAAAGAATAAGAGGATATGTCTTGATTTCCAAAAGAAAGGTAAGCATCTAGGTTATATCATTTCACTTATTCATCACAGACATGTCATTGTTATTTTGACCTTTCTTATAGAAGTCAAGCTATATCCTAACTAATGTGAAATTTTTCCTGTCTAATATTTTGTTCAAGAGAGAAATATGGGTGGTCTTCTCATATACAATTTACCAGACTTGGAGACCCACTGGAGGATCAGCTATGAGTGGATTTTGACTTGCTGCTGATGAGTTGAATTGTTGAGCTGAATATTTCCTTCTTTCTCTTCTCGTCTTGCCAACGGCTTCTCATCTCAGACCTCCCTAACTCTTTACGGTAGGTGAGTGCTTTTCTAATACATAGTACATTGCATATCTCATCAAATTTATAATTTTTGTTCTCTGACAATTTCTAAGATAGTTGAGGAAGAACATAAGTGGAAAAAAGATCTCAGCCCACAGTTAGAAGCCCAAACTAACTAGACCAACAGCTTGATGTCTTCCCAGCAGACAGGGCCCAGAGTAGCTGACCTGTGACTGACCTGTAGATGCACACTTGACATTTAATAATCATTTTAAGATAGTTTATTTTGAAATAATAGATAACTTACTTTGTATCTTAATTTTTTTTCCTATTAAATTTTCAGCTAAAGAGCATAGGATTTGAGCTACCGGATATGGAACAACAGTAGTAATTATTTTCAATATTTATTGGGTTGTCAATGAAAGATCTCGGCTCGCTTCTGCAGCTGCTAAATTGGTTTATGGAAATTGTTGGAAATCCAAAAGTTAATTGAATTCTCAATTTGAACAACAGAGAAAGAAATAAGAAAGGGTAAATATTGGCATATAGCCATAATTGATATCAATGACATTCATATTTGTAAGGCACCAAAAAGCCACTTCTGCTGAATTTGCTGCTGTCTTAATTTCATCTATAACCTGCATTATGCAGATGACACAACCCTGCTTTCTGAAACTGAGAAGGACCTGAAGCATTTGCTGCAGAAAGTCAGGGGCTACAGCCTTCAATATGAATTAAAGCCAAACATCAAGAAAACAAAGATTGTCATTACTAGGCCAGTTGGTAGCATCATGATAGATGGTGAAGAAATTGAAATTGTTAACAGCTTTAGTTTGCTTGGCTCCACAATCAACACTCTTGGCACCAGCAGCCAGAAAATAAAAAGACAAATTGCATTGGGTAATTCTGCTGTCAGGGACAGCTCCAGGTACTGAAGAGTAATGATGTCATTTTAGAGACTAAGTTGTGCCTCCTCCAGGATATGGTCTTCACAATTACATGCTATGCATCAGAAAGCTGGATAATGACTAGGGGTGATAGAAGGAAAATTTATGCCTTTGAGCTGTGGTGCTGGAAAAGAGGATTGAATATACCAGGGACTTCTAGGAGAACAAACAGATTATCCTGAGAAGGTGAAAGTAGGCTGCTCCTGGGAGGCAAGGATTCTGAAGTTCTGTCTGACGTACTTTGGGCATGTTTCAAGGAGTGACCAGTCCTTGGAAAAGGACATAATGCTTAAAGGGGTAGCACAAGATAGCAAGACCCTGGGCGATGTGGATTGACACAATGACTAGGGTAATGGAGGTAGACATGTCAGAGACAATGAGGTTGGCTCAAGATAGAGCATGGTTCAGAGCTGCTATACATAGGGTCACTATGGGTTGCAGGTGACTTGACGGCACATAACAGCAACAGCATATTTTATAATTATATACTGAGTTTATAACATCACAATTTAATCTTTGTTTATATTTTAGAGGTTTTATATTATTCATGTCTGAAGGAGGTTCAGCCAGGGTGCTCCTTGGAGGCAAAGATGGTAAATCTTCATCTCATATACTTAAGGTATGTTGCTAGGAGATGCTATTCCTTGGAAGGGGACATCATGTTTGGAACGGTGTTGATGAAAGATCCTCAACCAGATGGATTGACAGTGCAATGGGCTCCAGGGTGTGAGAGAGTGTGAGGATGGTACAGGATAGGACAGAGTTCAGGTGTGTTGTTTTCAGGATTGCTATGAGTTGTATTTGATGACACCTAAAAACAACAACAGTTATGTATAAGGGAGCTCTAGTGGATTAGTGGTAAGAACTTGCACTAACAACCCAAAGTCGTGCTACACAAATATATCAGCTGCTCCACTAGAATAAGATTAGAAAAATCCCCCCATGCAATTTTTGAATACCCATGGAAGACCAGCTATGGTTGGGTTCTGACTTGATGGCATTCAACAATTATGTGTTAGACATGCACTAGTTATGTATTATTACTAGTTATATACTGTATACAACCATAACAGAAGTATATCAAGCATAGTTGTGTACTAGCTATAAGCTAGTTATGTACTAATTATGTATTCTTTATAACTGTATAGACATAAGTTAATGTAAGAATTACTCTTTTTAAAAAGTGCAGAAGAGGTAAGAAGAACCTATGAAAGATTGTTAACAATATGATGTTGTTGTTAACTGTGGTTGAGTCAGTTCCTGATTCATGCTGATCTCATGCACGATGGAATGAAAAGCTGCAACAATCCCACTATCAGTTGTAGATTGAACCATGGTGATCTGTAGGTTTTCATGGGCTAATTTTTGGGACTATATTAATAGGACTTTATCCTAATCCATCAGCATCATAGCTCAACACACCTCCAGTGACAGATGAGTGCTAGCTGCAAATGAGGTTCATTAACTGAGAGTCAAACCCAGGTAGCTCACCTGGAAGATGAGAATTCTACCACCACATTATCAATAAATATTACAATAGAGGAAATAAGGTAGTGAGATCACACACACAAGAGAAGCAATGGGTATAGTATGAGACGAGGAGGTTGGAAAAGATTCACTTAGGAAATGACTTTGGAATTTGAATGAGGAGAACTTTCCAGAGCTAGTGAGTGATCTGGGAGACTGGGAGAATATAGTGTTAACATGGGGAACCTTCATACATTCCCTCACAGATGGTACTCATAAGTGAGTCACTGACTGACTTTTAGCAAATCAGAAGGCTGCCCTAAGGTGGTGGCAACTACATGCTGAAATCAATGGTCTCTGAGACTATCTCCTTGCTCCACTTTTTTCACTTGCCTTCTATTAAATCCCACCGTTCTTTTCTTCTGAAAACTCTTCCTCAATGAACAGCTTTTACAAGCGTCTCCCTTTCTTGCCCTGCTTCTTCTAGGGAACTACAAGTAGAATTGTCTTGCATAGGATTTTTAAGGGTTTGATTTTTTAGTAGAAAATCTCTAAGTCTTTCTTCCAAGGCACTTCTAGGCAGAGTCGAACCACTAACTTTTTCTGTTAGTAGTTAAAAACCATTTGTGACACCAGGAATTTCTGAACTATGGAAAGGATTAGGAAAGCCCTGCAAGGAAAAAAAGGACAACATCCATTAAGTTTAATTTTTTTTTTGTAACAGAGATACACATATTCAAAGAGATATGTTGAACAAAATCCTAAAAGAAATTGATCAAGTGTGCTAAATATTTCAGAGATGATATCCTACTATACTTCACTGTAGATGAAAAGATTTTAGATTCTTATCACAAAGTAATACAAATTCAAAATAAGAGAATATCTTTAGCGATAATTTTATAAACTGATTTATGAATTACATATTTTCCTTCGGGAGTGTATTAGATACATCTATGTTTCAATTCAATTATTCTTTTTTTAATTCAATTATTCTTTTCGGACAAGAAATGCCTTTTTCTGTGACTTTTCGTTATTTTTTATTATTGTAAAATCATGCTTGGAATGAATTACAATGAAATATCAGTTTTATCTTGTCATACCACTAAGTTAAAGTATTTAAAAGATAGACACTAAAGTTGTGTCTATATGAAAACTGAATCAATGATGTGATATAATTAAAATTCCTATATATTGCTTTTGCTTATATTGGCAAAAGAGTGGTTTTACCTTTATAGAAAATACACTATTAAAAGAAAACTGTAGGTTTCACAAATGGCTTGTTCTTGGCTATGAACCTAAAGATTGTTCGTCTTCATCCAGTGATGCTGATGGAGAAAGTCCTGGAAATTGGCTTTCATAGACAGTACTATCATAGAAATACACCAGAGCAGTTCTACTCTGTAAAATACAGGGTTACTGTCCATTGGAATGGAAGCTCGTGTGGCCTAGTGGTAAGAAGCTGTGCTGTCATTCCAAAGACATGTAGTTGGAATCCACCAGGACAATCTCCTCCCTTATGATTTACTGTCTCTGCAAACCTGCTGGAGGATCAGCTATGAGTCACTTCGGACTTGATGGCACACAACAATAACAGAGATATCCGTTAGAATGTACTTAACAATTGTAGTTTATTATTTTTTTTAAAATTATTTTATACTGGTTTGCATTCAAAGTTCATAAAGTTCATATACATTGTTTTTCACACCAGGCTTTCCCCCTTTCTTTTACCAATTGCTCCCTCCACTTATCAAATTGTGTAATCCTATATTTAAGTCCCCCCACCCTTGGATCCTCATACACTCTTACAATAATAGTCTTATACAGTATTTGTCTTCATGATACTTAGTTCACTTAGCATAATGCTTTTCAGTCCCTCCCATATTAGATAGCAATTTACAAAATCATTGCTCCTGCATTGCTGCATAGTATTCCATTGTGTGGATTTGCCATAATTTCTCAATCCATTCCATTGTGTTTGGGCATTTGGGCTGTTTCCATGTTCTTGCTATGGTGAATGATGCCACTATGAATATTGGTGTACAAATCTCTGTTTGTGCCTCAGTTCTCATTTTCTCAGTGTTATATTCCAAGCAGTAGAGTAAGTGGATAATTTGGAATTTCTATGTTCAACTTCTTGAGGCAATGCCAAACTGCCTTCCAGAGTGGTTGTACCATTTTACAATCTCATCAACAATGTATAAGAGTTCCTATCTCAACAGTCAGTCATGGAGCGTCCACCCGGAGCTGCTGCGCTGACGGCGCGGAGAGGGGGGCGGGTTCCTGGCTAAATCGGCATTGAATCGAGGACCTGAAGTAGAGGCAGCGGAGGAGGAAGCAGCCGAATCCGAGGGCGGCGGCGGCGGCGGCGGCGGCGGCGGCGGCTGGAGAAGCCCGGGCTGCTTGGGATGTTCAGTCATGAAACGAGTACGTACAGAGCAGATTCAGATGGCAGTGTCCTGCTACCTCAAACGCCGACAATTCATGGATTCCGAAGGTCCACTCAAACAAGGATTGAGATTAACACAGACTTCTAAAGAGATGGCAGCTAATCTCACAGTCCAGTCAGAGTCCAGTTGTGCCAACATAGTGTCTGCAGCCCCTTGCCAGGCAGAGCCCCAACAATATGAAGTACAGTTTGGACGGCTACGGAATTTCCTCACTGTCTGGTCCAGAACAGTCCGAAGAGCACAGTGGAGAGTTTTTACAGTCGCTTCCATGGGATGTTCTTACAGAATGCGAGCCAGAAGGAGGTCATTGAACAGCTGCAGGGCACTCAAACCATCCAGGACATCTTGTCCAACTTCACTCTGCGTGCATTCCTAGATAACAAGTACGTGATCCGTCTCCAAAAAGACAGCTACAACTACCTTGTCCACTACCTCCAAAGTGACAACAACATTGCCCTGTGCAAAGTCCTCTCGTTACATACCCATCTTGATGTGCAACCTGCCAAGAGAACAGACTACCAGCTTTATGCTAGCGGCAGCTCCTCTCATAGTGAGAGCAGCAGCTTAGAGTCCTCTGACATGCCCACTCCTCTTCTGCAAAATGAGGCTGCCCTGGAGATGCTGCAGGAAAGCATCAAAAAAGTCAAGGATGGGCCTCCTTCACTCACCACCATCTGTTTCTACGCCTTCTACAACACAGAGCAACTGCTGAACACTGCAGAAATTTCACCAGATAGTAAACTGCTTGCTGCTGGGTTTGACAACTCCTGTGTAAAACTTTGGAGTTTACGATCCAAGAAGTTGAAGTCTGAACCCCACCAAGTAGACGTGTCACATATCTATTTGGCTTGTGATACTCTTGAGGAAGAGGATGAGGAGGATGACAGCGCAGGGACAGAGATGAAGACGCTTCGAGGACATTGCGGGCCTGTGTATAGAACCCGGTTCCTATCAGACAGTGCAGGGCTGCTCTCTTGTTCTGAAGACATGTCCATTCGCTATTGGGACCTCGGAAACTTCACCAACACTGTGTTGTACCAGGGACATGCCTACCCTGTGTGGGACCTGGACATCAGCCCCTATAGTTTCTACTTCGCCAGCGGCTCCCATGACCGCACTGCAAGGCTTTGGTCATTTGACCGGACTTACCCACTAAGAATATATGCAGGACACTTGGCAGACGTAGACTATGTAAAATTTCACCCTAATTCTAACTATTTAGCCACTGGATCAACTGACAAGACTGTCAGGCTGTGGAGCACTCAGCATGGGAACTCTGTGAGACTTTTCACAGGTCATCGAGGACCTGTGCTTTCTCTTGCATTTTCTCCCAATGGTAAGTACTTGGCATCTGCTGGTGAAGACCAGAGGTTGAAGCTGTGGGACTTGGCATCTGGAATGCTTTACAAAGAGTTGAGAGGCCACACAGACAACATCACTAGCCTTACATTCAGCCCAGACAGCAGTTTGGTGGCCTCTGCCTCCATGGATAACTCTGTCCGAGTCTGGGACATCAGGAATGCTTATTGCAGTGCTCCTACTGATGGCTCTTCCAGTGAACTTGTGGGCATCTACACCGGACAGATGAGTAATGTGCTAAGTGTGCAGTTTATGGCCTGTAACCTTCTTTTAGTGACGGGGATTACACAAGAAAATCAGGAACATTAGAGTGTATGTTTGTGTGTGTGTGTTAAGAGAGAGAGAGAATGGATTGAGGCAGAGGTGGAAGGCCTCGAGATTGCAAGTCCTATTAAATGAAATCACTGACTGAAATCACTTCCCTACTCTTTTCCTTTTCTCCTATTGGCAAACATCCTTAGAATGCCATGTCTTCATTCAAACTCTTCCCCGAAATTTGGAAGGAACGAGGTTCAGGAGAAAGGCACATGAAAGCAAGAAATAAAAGTGCTTCAAATC
>NW_006399872.1:9898133-9901226 GCF_000299155.1 Elephantulus edwardii
CAGGTTTATTCCTGACATAGGCTCTGATACTATGATTTCAAAGGTTCAGGAAAATGACAGAATTTGGTATATTAGGAGAAAGGGAAAATATCTGGGTGAAGATCACTCTGGCTGACTTGCTTCTAAAAGTGGGTGGGTGGAGTTATGGAGATTGTTTCGGGATCTTGGAGTAACAGTGGGAAAGTCTTTTCATGGCTGCACTTCTATTAGGAATTATCTCCCCTGAAACGAGTGATTATAGTAAAGAAATGGAGATAATTTTAAATCACAAGATAGACCTGTAAGTATCAAATTTACAAATGACTGTTTATTCAGAAGTGTTGCATTTCTGAACCTCTTTGTCCTTGAGACACCTTGCTCCCACCTTTTAGACTGCAGTACCAACAAAGAACACTTAGTGAAGCAGATCTTGGGTACACACACAAGTATATGAAACTGCTCTGAGGATAAATTGAGCTCTAATATGTGGAAAATAGATTAAAATTTCTGTTTTCTGGAAAGGTTTTGTATTTTCTTTTTATTAAAATGTTTTTAGTTTAAAAAATAAATGTTGGCATCTTTTGTAAACTAGAAAAAGAAAAAAGAGTTCCTATCTTGCTGCATTCTCTCCAGCATTTATTACTTGATGCCCTGCTAAACTTTGCCACTGCTACTGGGGTAAGATGGTATCTCATTGTGGTTTTGATTTGCATCTCTCATATTTCCAGTGATTTGGAACATTTCTTCATGCGTCTGTTGACCGTCCGAATGTCCTCCTCCATGAAAAGTCTTTCCATGTCTTTTGTCCATTTTGTAATTGGACTATCAGTCTTTTTATTCTGAAGGCCCTGTAAGATTCTGTAAACTTTAGTTTTGAGACCCTTGTCTGAAATGATATTGACAAATGTTTGTTCCCAGTCAGTAGGGTTTTCCCCCACCCTGTTGGAGAAAGGCTTTGAATAGCACAGAGATTTAATCTTTACAAGGTCCCATTCATCAATTTTATCCTCTTCACATTGTGTATTTCTGGCTGTATTTGGAAGTCCCTTTATACTGTAGACTAGGCCTTCTAAGCATGGTCCCAGTTTGTCTTTTATGAGCTTTGGGGTTTGGGCTTTATCCCAGGTCTCTAATCTACCTTGAGTAGATTTTTGTGTATTGTATGCAATGTAGATCCTGCTTCATCTTTCTACAGGTTCTTGTTGTTGGTTGCCTTCTTGTCGAGGATGACTTATAGTGACCTATGAACAAAAAGTCTGAAGTCCCTCTACAATGCTCGACATTTATCAATGTTCATAGAATTTCCAGAGGCATGTTATTTAGGAAGAGGTTGCCACTTCTGTCATAGTATGTTGTGTTATGTGCCATTCACCTGTGATATATAGTGACCCAATGTACAGCAGCTATGACCCCCTTCCTTGTCCTAAGCCATATCGACAGGAGTAAAAATTTGACCTTGAGTCTATCTCCCATGAATTTAAAAACCAACTCATGAATAGGTTTGAAGACTTGAGCACTAATAAACAAAGACCAGATAAGCTGTGGGAAGATATCAAGAATATCTTTTACAAAGAAGAAAGAAGAAGAAAAGACCAAAATGGATGTCAGAAGAGACTATGAATATTGCATGAGAGCACTGAGAAGCCAAAGCAAAAGGGGAAAAATCAAGAAGTTAGGGAGCTGAATAGAAGATTTCAAAGGGCTGCTCAGGATGACAAGGCAAAATATTATAATGAAATATGCAAGGAGCTCGAGTCAGAAAATCAAAAGGGCTGAACTCGCTCAGCATTTCTCAAGCTGAAAGAATTAAAGAATAAGTTCAAGTCATGAGTTGCAATGCTTAAGGATGCTATGGGAACAATATTGAATGATACAGGAAGCATTAAAAGAAGATGGAAGGAATATTACAGAGTCTTTGTACCAGAAGGAATTGGCTGACACAGAAGAATTTAAAGAAACAACATATTAGCAAGAGGCAACAGTGATGAAGGAGGAAGTGCAGGCTGCTCTGAAGGTTTTGGCAAAATATAAAGCACCAGGAAGTGATGGATTGAAACCACCAACTGAAACCGACCTGCGGGTTCACACCTGTTCTAGAGTGGGACCTGTGCGGATTAAAGGGGGGAGAGGGGCAGGGGCAACGAGAGAAGGAGGCCAGACAAGGTTCCCTGATCAAGCCTCAAGTTTATTCAATAATTCCACAGATATTTATAGGGAAACTACAAAAGCCCAGCCCCAAAATATCAGTTTACAGCAGGTAGGAGGGGCACGCCCAGAGGCAGTGAATCACACTCATCCCAGGGATGGGCGGGGCTGCCTTAGGCTGAGCTTGGCCTGTCTGCAGTGGGTATGTGAAATGAAGTCCACCGGCAAAATAGTGTTGCTCGTGCCAGAGCCAAGAGAGCTCAGGATGGCTTCCTACAATGGATTACCAATTAACATATTTCAGCAAACAGATGCTGCCCTGTATGTACTCATCAAGTTGTGCCAAGAAATATGGAGGACAAATACTTGGCAAATGACTGGAAGAGATCCATATTTATTCCCATTCAAAAAAAAAGGTGACCCGACAGAGTGTGGAAATTATTGAACAGTATCACTAATATCACACACTAGCAAAATCATGCTGAAGATTATCCAGAAATGACTGGAACAGTACATTGACAGAGAACTACCAGAAATACAAGCTGGGTTTAGGTGAGGTCCTGGCGCTAGGGACACTATTGCCAAGGTCAGATGGATCTTGGCAGAAAGTAGAGAGTACCAGAAGAATGTTTATCTGCGTTTCATTGACTATGCAAAGGCATTTGACAGTGTGAATTGTAGTAAATTGTGGGTAATCTGGAGGAAAATGGGACTCTCAGAATACTTGATTGTGCTTATATGAAACTTCTACTTGGACCAAGAAGCAGTGCAGTCCTCAGAACAGAGCAAGGAAACATTATATAGTTCAAAATCATGAAAACAGTGCATGAGGGATGTATCCTGTCCCCATACCTTTTCTACAGGTTGTTGTTGTTATGTGCCGTCGAGTCGTTTGCGACTCATAGCGACCCTATGTACAACAGCCATAAACCCTGCTCTATCCTGTGCCAATATCATTGCCTCTGACAC
>NW_006399872.1:9906331-9920653 GCF_000299155.1 Elephantulus edwardii
GCACTTTTGATTTTCAGACTCTGGCTCCTCGCACATTTCATTGTAGTATTTTGCTTTGTCATTCCGTGCTGCCTTTTGGAATCTTCTTTTCAGCTCTTTAGTGTCTTGGATTCTTCCTTGTGCTTTGGCTTCTCTGCATTCCAGTGCAATCTTCAGAGTTTCTTCTGACATCCATTTTGGTCTTTTCTTCCTCTTCTGTTTCCACAGGTAGCAGTCCAATTTTGCCAGAACCATTTGTTGAAGAGATTATTATTTCCCTATTTGACAGGTTTTATTTCCTTGTCAAATACGGTCCTTTACCATATAGATAGCTGGGTCCATTTCTCTATTCTGTTCCCCTGGTCTGTGTGCCTGTCATTGTACCAGTATCATGTTGTTTTTGTTACTACTGCTGTGCAGTAGGTTTTGAGGTCGGGAAGTGCTATATCTCACACTTCATTTTTGTTTTTCAGAAGTATTGAAGGCTTATTTGGGGTCTCTTTCCTCTCCAAATAAACTTGCCAGTTTCCCTTTTGATTTCCTTGAAAAAGAAATTTGGTATCTGGATTTATTTTGATTGCATTAAACATATAGATTACTTTTGGTAGAATTGTCATTTCTTACAATATTAAGTCTTCCTATACATGAGCAGGGCACATTTTCCCACCTTTTTAGGTCTTTTATTGTGTCTTGCAGAAATGTTCTCTAGTTTTCTTTGTAAAGGTCTTTTGTATCTTTAATTGATTCACTACCAATTGTCTCAATTTCTGATTGACTATTATAAATGGTATTGCTTTCTTGGTTTCCTCCTCTGAGTTCTCTTTATTACTGTAGAAAAATCTCACTGATTGCTGGATATTAATATTCTATTCTACTAGTCTGCTAAATTGATCTATTATATCATTATTTTTTTTTTAGTCCTAGGGGTTTTCTGCATTATCATATATCATCTACATAAGACAACAATTTAACCATCTCTCTTGATCAGGATGCTTTTATTTCCTACTTTTGTCGTATTGCCCTAGTAATACAATATTGAATAACAGTGGCAACAGTAGAAAGCTTTGTCTTGTCCCTGTTCACAGATAAAATGTTTTTTAGGCTTTCTCCATTGAGAATGATATTGGCTCTTGGTTTTGCATATATTCTTTTGACTGTGCTGAGGAAAAGCCCTTCTATTCCAATTTTTCCGAGTTTCTTAATCAGGAAGTGGTGTTGGCTTTTGTCAGATTGCTTTTCTTCATCATTTGCTAGGATTATCTGGTTCTTCTTATTGGTTTTGTTAAAGTGGTCAATTACGTTGATTGTATTTCTTATGCTGAACTATCCTTGCATACCTCTTATGAATGCCACATAGTCATGATTATTTATTTATTTATTTTATGTGCTTTTGGATTCTATTGCGTAGGAATTGGCAGATACAGAATAATTTAATGAAATAACTGCCAGAAATCCAGGCTGCATTTAGAAGGGGTCGTGGTACTAGGGATATTGTAGCTGATGTTAGATGGATCTTAGCTAAAAGCAGAGAATACCAGAAGAATGTCTATCTGTTTTTCATTGATTATGCAAAGGCGTTTGACTGTGTGGATCATAACAAACTGGCTGACTCTTAGAAGAATGGAAATCCCAGAACATTTAATTGTGCTAATGCGAAACCTATACTTGGACCAAGAGGCAGTCGTCAGAACACAGCAGGGTAAAACTGCTTGGTTCAAAATTGGGAAGGGTGTACGCCAGGGATGTGTCCTATCTCCATACCTTTTCAACCTGTATGCAGAACAGATTATCCGAGAGGCTGGGCTCTATGAGGAGAAGTGTGGCATCAGATTGGTGGACGATCTATTAACAATCTGCGTTACGCAGATGACACAATCCTGCTTGCCGAAACTGAGGAGGACCTCATGCACTTACTGCAGAGGGTCAAGGACTGCAGCCTTCAATATGGACTGAGGCTCAATGTCAAGAAGACAAAGATTCTCACCACTGGACCAATTGGCAGGATGGATGGCGAAGAGATTGAGATTGTTCACAGCTTCAGTTTGCTCGGCTCCACAGTCAACACTCTTGGCACCAGTAGCCAGGAAATAAAAAAAACGTATTGCGATGGGAAAGTCTGTGGTTAGGGACCCTCTAAAGTACTCAAGAGCAACGGTGTGTCTCTGGAGACTAAGGTGCACCTGATACAGGCCATGGTCTTTGCTATCCTTGTTATGAATCAGAGAATTGGACAATGACTAGGGAGGATAGAAGGAGAATTGATGCCTCGGAGCTGTGGTGCTGGAGAAGAGTATTGAATGTACCATGGACTGCCAAGATAACAAAGAGATTCAGCCTGGAGAGGGTTAAACCAGGCTACTCCTTGGAGTAAAGGATTCTGGGGCTTCGTCTGACGTACTTTGGACATGTAAGGAGAGACAGGTCCTTGGAGAGGGACATAATCCTTGGTAGGGTGGAGGGACAACGCAGGAGGGGAAGACCCTCTATGAGGTGGACTGATTCAGTGACTGGGGTAATTGGATGGGTGTGTCAGAGGCAATGCGATTGGCACAGGATAGAGCAGGGTTTATGGCTGTTGTACATAGGGTCGCTATGAGTCGCAAATGACTCGATTGCACATAACAACAACAATAGCTCTTCCACTATTTTTTCAGTAATTTTCCATCCCTCTTATATTTCTGAATTCCAATAATATGCATGCTATTCCTTTTGATGTAATCCCACAAATTCTAATATTTTCTTTATTAATCATCTCTGATTTTTCTTTTATTTTCTTTTTTTAATTGAGATTTTAATGAAAGTTTATAGAGAACTTGGATTTCCATTATTTTTTTCATTGTTGTACAATTCCCTCCCCCATCCCACCCCCTCAAGTCCACTTTACTATGCAGCTCTTTTTCTGGACTATTGTCTTGCAAATAATATCTTATCGTATATTCCTTTAAGTAGTTCTATCCCTCATATGTTTTAATGCAGTGCACATTATTTAACCCCTCTTTTCTCAATTTTCTCCCAACCCCCATGCCAGTCTTTTTTAATAACATTGGCATTTTGCAGTATTTGTCCTTTTTGATGTATATATTTCACTCAGAATAATACCACTATGGAAGGAATTTTCTCAAAAAGTTGGAAATAGGTGTACTATTTGACCCAGCAATTCCAGTACTGGGAATAGAACCTTGAGAAACCATAACTGCCAAGTAAATATCTGCACAACCATGTTTATTGCTGCATTGTTCACATTAGGGAGCATCTGAAAACAACCCAAGTGTCCATCAACAAATGAATAGCTAGAGGAGCTATGGTATAGTGACACAATGGAATACTATGCAGTGCTGAAAAACAAGAAGCTCATGAAATATACAAAATGGGTGGCCCTGTGGATATTATTCTGACTTTTCTTTTAGTATTATTCCGTTGATGTTCTTGTTTTCCAGATCATTGACTCTCTGCTCTATTTTTTCTGCTTTACTTTTTTTGACATTCTAACTGTTGGGCATTATTGCTATTTCAGTCTTAATGTTCTAGAGTCCATTATCATGCCTTTGTATTATTACTATGACTGTATTGGCAGTACTCTATCTTGTGTTGATTTTTTAAGTTCTTGCACCTCTTTACTTACAGTTTTATTTTTTCTTCAGTTTTTTTGCATTTCCCCTCATATTTGTGCAAGTTCCCTCTCATCGATGTATTTCTTCTGGCTTCATGTCTATGAAACATTTGCTTTCTTGTTGGTTTCCATTGTTCTTCCACTATTTACATCTTCTTCTGTAGCTGTTAAAAGTTCTCCATATCAACATATATCGTCTGCCTTCTTTACTGTGGGGTATTCATGATTTCTCTGATATCCTCTCTCTGTTTTTTTGAGAATGCTTATCCCTCCCTGCTCCCACACTGTTTGTAGCTGCCTGTTGCTTTTTTGACATTATGTGAGGTTTTTCTTGGTAAGTGTTAAGTCTTTTCTATTGTGTCTGCGAAGTTGGTGGTGATTCTTGCCTTTATAATGTCACTAGTTAGTTGCCAAGTTACAATTTGGTGAGGTACTCACTCCACTGTAAGTTCTTTCAGGAAAAATTTGCCTTTATTTCATTTTTTTAAAATTATTTTGTGTATGTGTATGTACCATCAAATTGGATCTGACTGGTACAGGAGGAGATTGGCCTCCCTTCTCCAGCAGAGCATCTGGTGGATTTGAACTGTGCACCTCTGGGATTAAAAAATCACCTTTCTTAAAGTCTTTGAGGTTCTTTGTGTTTTGCACTACAGCCCTGTAGGAATTTCATCTTGAAGTAGCCCCGTGACATCAATTCTATAAGCCTCCTTTATATATGAAGTGGTTGAATGGTGTGAGATCAGGTGCTTTACTCAAGTAATTTCTTATGCTCCTTTTCTCCAGGAGCTGAATGCCTTCCTTTGTCTCTGGAGTGGCAGAAGATTAGACATCAGGGCTGCTAGCTCAAGCAGCTTGTGTGCAGATGTCTCAAGTCAGCTCTCCCTCTCCTTGCTAGAGAGCTACGTAAATTTCTTCCCTTTGTCTAAAGTTCTATGTCTAGTGGTAAGGAATTATGCAGCGAACCCAAGACAAATGGTTTAAATCCAACAGCTGCTCTGTGACAGAAAGATGGGTAATTTCCTCCTTTGCAATTTATATCCTCTAAAAAACTGCTGAAGTCTCCTATGAGTTGCTTCTGACTTGACTACACACAAAAACAACAAAAATGGAAAATAGGAATTGAAATTGATCGGGATAGGAATCAAGGGCCTAGATATACACTAAGTTGAGTGAAGGAAAAGGCAGTGTATAATATGGAATAATAAGCTCAATGCCACAAAAGAAAGGGGGGGAAAACACAGAGTTCTAGAGAAACAGGCATCAAAGATAAGCATTATTGCATGCACAATCCTGCACTATCAATACTAACAATCATAAATATACAAGTGAATACACAGGCAAACAGATAAGGTGAACAAATACAGGAAAGTGAAAAGGAGTATATCTATGAGTAGAACAAGGCTTAGACAGAAAAACTTATAAAAATTATCTCAATAATAACCAAAATCCCTGAGGGAATGAATTGCTAGTCTTAGAGTGAACCAGAGTTTCAGGGGACAACAGAGTCAATTGGTATAATTTAACCCACAAAGACTATGTTCTTCATCCCAATTTGTTGAACTGAAAATGTTAAAAGTTTTTGAGTAGCCATAGATACCACTTTTCTCTCTTCTGAAACAAAGAAGAGTGAAAAAATTCCAAAATAATGGATTGTGTGACTTGAACCTCCACTACCTTGAGACTGAAAGAACGGAATGCTGTCCAGTAAACACTGCTGAGACTTTAAATAAGAATTACAGATGAAGCTTATAAGGTGAATAATAGCACAGGACAGGCCATCACACCTTAGGAATATCAGTCATACAATTTGAAAAGGGAAGCATTTGCACAGAGAAAAAGCTCATAAGGCAAGAAGGGATAATCTAGAAGAATGAGAAATAAAGAAAGGAAGTAAGAAAAGTGCTTTTATATGTGGGGACTATAGTTAATGTTATAAATCAGAATGTGAATGAAAGATTAAATAGGAAACACATTTTCTCTGAAAACATTCAAAGTAAAATAAAAAAATTAAAAGATAAAATTCTATCAAAATACAAATTTATTAAAAAGTAAATGTTATAAACATTGAGTATGAAAAGAGAAAATTCTTTTAAAAGGAGTTTCTAAAGTATAAAAATGCATGTGAATATATATAATTAGAGAGATTCACAAAGAGAATTTAAGAAACCAGAAAGGTGAAAATACACAAACTTAATCACACAGTAACTGGCAAATTTTCCAATATTAATAACACCACAAATAAAATTAAATTGGAAATTATAAACGTAGACTTGCAGTTTGAAATGGGAAACATTTTTTTAGAAAATGTATAAAAACAACTTTCAAACCATTGGTACCCCTTTGAAGTATAGCTGGAGACATGGCGACTAAATCTACAATTTATAAACAAACAAAAAAAGACATAGATCTAATAAATGTGTGACATTTTCTAAAACACTATCATAAAACATGTACTTAATAGTTGTTGTTGTTGTTGCTATGTGCCATTGATTCATCTGCATCTTATAGCGATCCTGTGTACAACAGCCTTAAACCCTGCTCTATCCTTTGCCAATCTTGTTGTCTCTGACACATGTACACCCATGATCCCAGTCACCGAATCAATCCATGTCATTGAGGGCTTTTTTTCTGAGTGCGGTCCCTCCTCTGTCCCAAGCACGATGTCTCTCTCCAAAGACTGGTCCCTTCTTGCAACATGTCCAAAGTATCCTTGCCTCCAAGGAGCAGGCTCGTTTAACCTTCTTCAGGAAGAACCTGTTCTCTTAACAGTCCATGTTATAGTCAATACTATTCTCCAATACTACAGCTCAACAGCATACATTTTCCTTCTGTCATCTCTAGTCATTGTCAAGCTCTCTGATGTATAGCAAGTGATTACAAAGACCATGACCTGTATCAGGTGCATCTTTTCTCCATCCTAACACCATTGCTCTTCAGTACTCTGAAGATACCTCTAACGGCAGACTTTCCCAATATGTTAATTTCCTGCCTGCTGGTGCCAAGAGTGTTGATTGTGGAGCCAAGCAAACTAAAACTGTTTACAATCTCAATTTCTTCACCACCCATAATGATGCTGCCAATTGGTCCCGTCTTTGTTTTCTTGATATAGAGCTTCAATCCATATCGAAGGCTGCAGTCCTTGACCTTCTTTAACAAATGCTTCAGGTCCTCCTCAATTTCAGCAAGCAGGGTTGTGTCATCTTCATGACACAGATTGTTGATGAGTTTCTCCAATCCTGATTCCACATTTCTTCTTATAAAGCCCTGCCTCCCAGATCATGTGTTCTGCATATAAATTGAAAAGGTATAGAGATAGGACACATTCTTGGCTTACAACCTTCCCAATTTTAAACCATGCAGTGTTTCCTTGCTCTGTTCTGACGACTGCCTCATGGTCCAAGTATAGATTTTGTATTAGCATGATCAAGTGTTCTGGAATTCCCATTCTTTTCAGAGTTAGCCACAGTTAGTTGTGGTCCATACAGTAAAATGCCTTCGCATAGGCAACATATTTTTAGAAGTTATTTTATATTGGTTTGCTTACTAAAGTCATGTACATTGTGTTTCACACTATTCTTTATTTACATTATGTTTCATACAATCATTACCATTCTTTGTGTTTTATAAAATTAATCACCATTGGACTATGCCCACCATTACCATGTCTTTCCATGTCGTTGCTGGATCTTTCCCATTTCCCTTATACCCTTTCTCCACTCACCAAATTGTGCAACTCTGTGATTTCACCCTTACTCATCCTCACTGCTCTGCTTCCACTCCTTCTCCCCTGTGCCTTCATACATGTTTTACTAATTATCCTTCACTTAAATTTTTTCTCATTGAGCATCTTCCTATCTTTTGCTGACTCACTACTTTTCCATGTATGTCTCTTCCCAAGGACTGCTGCTCTCAGCAACATAATCAAAGTATTACATATAAAGTCATTCTATCTTTGCCTTTAAGGAGCACCTTAGCTGTCCTTCCTCCAAGACACATTTGTTTGTTCTTTTGTCAGTCTATGGTACATTCATCTTTGTAAGCATCATAATGAAAAACCATAATTATTCTGCTTTCCTTATTCAATGTTCAACTTACAGATGCATAGGAAGCAGGAGTAGCATCCACTTCCAAAATAGTTTGCCTTTGGAAACCCTATGAACTTGAAGAAAGGATGAAAGTTATACAATTGTTCAGGTCTTTGGTCCATAGAGTCGCTATGGGTCATCTATGTCTCAAAGGAACTTAACAACAACAACAACAACAACAACAACAACATGGCTTGGATTAGAAAATATCATGGCACCTTAGTCTTTATACTAACATCTCTTTTCTTTAAACTTAGGAGAATTTCTTGACAACAGATTTTCCCAATGTAACACATCTTTTAATTTCATAAGTACTACCACCAGGGTATTGATTATGGATCTAAATAAAATGAAATCCTTAGCAACTACAAATTTTTCCTCTTGGTTTTCAGATGTAATCCTTACTGAAAGTTGTAGTTTTTGACTGCTGGGAACAAAGAGTCCAGCTTCTCAAATAACTTGATGAGCATACTGATTGAATAGGTATGGAGAAAGAATACAGCCCAGATGTATTCTCTTTTTAATTTTAAGCCATGTAGTGTTATTTCCTTTGCTCTGTTTACACAACAGCCTCCTGGTCTAGGTATAGGTTTTGTATGAGTATAATTAAGTGCTCTAGGATTCCTGTTCTTCTCAATGTTAGCCATAACTTGCTATGATCTACACAGTCAAGTGCCTTTACCTAGTCAATAAAGCACAAATAGATATTCTGCTACTCTTTAGTTTCAGCCATTTAGTTTAGGATCCATCTGATATCAGCAATGATATCACTGGTGCCAGAGTCTCTTCTAAATCCTGCTTTAACTTCTGGAAGTTCCCAAACTATGTACAGTTCATACTGTTCTTTGATAATCTTCAGCAATGTGTTGCCTGCATGAGATATTAATGATATTGTCTGATAGTTTCTGCATTCAGTTGGATCACCTTTCTTGGAAATGGGAACTAATATGGACTCTTCCAACCTGTTGGTCAGATAGCTCTCCTCCACATTTCCTGGCATAGGCTGGTGAGTGCACTCAGGACTTCATTTGTTAATTGAAGCAAGTTAATTGGTATCCCATTGATTCCTGAAGTCTTATTTTTTGCCAGTGGGGGGGAAAATTGCCTTCAATGCAGCTTCACCTTCCTCCTTCATTACCATTGCCTCTTGCTCATGTGATACTTCCTGAAATTTTTCCATGTCACACAATTTTTTCTGTAGAGTGATTCTGTGTATTCCTTCCATCTTCTTTTGATGCTTTCTGGGTCATTCATTACATTGCCCCTAGCAGCTTTCAATACTGTGACTGGAGGCTTTAACTAGTCTCTCAATTCTCTTAGTTTGAGAAATGCAGAACAAGTTCTTCCCTTTTTATTTTCCAATTCTAGATCTCTGCACTTTCCATAATAATACTTTGCTTTATCTTCTTGAGCTGTCCTTTGAAATCTTTTACTTTGAATTCTTTTACTTCGGCACATTTTTCCTTTGTTTTGGCTTCTCCAGGCTCTTGTTGTTGTTGTTGTTACATGCTGTCGAGTCACCTGTGATTCATAGCAACCCTATGTACAACACCCCTAAGCCCTGCCCTATTCTGTGCCAACCTCACTGTCTCTACACACCTCTTCCCATTACCTCAGTCAGTGAATCAATGACCTCATCAAGGATCTTCCTCTCCTGCTCTGTCCCTCCACCCTCCCAAGCATGACATCACTCTCCAAGGACTGGTCCCTCCTTGCAACAGTTCCAAAATATGTCAGATGAAGCCTTAGAATACTTACCTCTAAGGATCAGCTTGGCATCATCCTCTCCAGGACAGATCTGTTAATTTTCTTAGCGGTCAATGGTATATTCAATACTCTTCTCCAACACCACAGCTCAAAAGCATCAATTCTCTTTCTATCTTCCTAGTCATTGTCCAGCTCTTTGATGCATAGCAAGTGATTGCAAAGACCATGACCTGTATCAGGTGCACCTTAGTCTCCAGACTGACATCATTGCTCTTCAGCACTTTAGAGAGGTCTCTAACCAAAGACATTTCCATCACAATACATCTTTTAATTTCCTGGCTGCTGGTGCCAAGAGTGTTGATTGTGGAGCCAAGCAAACTAAAACTGTAAATAATCTCAATCTCTTCAGCATCCATCATGATGCTGCCAATTGGCCCAGTGGTGATAATCTTTGTTTTCTTGATATTGAGGCTCAAGTCATACTGAAGACTGCAGTCCCTGACTTTCCACAGCAAGCACTTCAGGTCCTCCTCAGTTTCAGCAAGCAGGGTTGTGTCATCTACATAACACAGATAGTTGATGAATCTTCCACCAGTCCTGATGCTACGTTTCTCCTCATAGAGTCCAGCCTCCTGCATAATCTGTTCTGCATAAAGATTGAAAAGATATGGAGATAGGATACATCCCTGGCATAGACCCTTCCCAATTTTAAACCATGCAGTGTTTCTTTGCTCTGTTCTGACGACTACCGTTTCACATTAGCACTATCAAGTGTTCTAGGATTCCCATTCTTCTCAGTTAGCCATAGTTTGTTGTGATCCACACAGTCAAATGCCTTTGCATAATCAATAAAACACAGATAGACATTCCTCTTGTACTCCCTGTTTTCAGCCAAGATCCATCTAACATCTAGCTCCAGTATCCCTAGTACCATGACTGCTTCTAAACCCAGCCTGGATTTCTGGCAGTTCTCTGTTGATGTGCTGTTCCACTTGTTTTTGGACAATCTTCAGCAGAATCTTGCTTGCATGTAATATAAATCTTTGATATCATCTCACAACTTATCCTATATTTGATCATTGGTATTGAACACTTCAAACCTATTCTTAAGTTGAACTTGAAATTCAGATGGAATAGATTCAAGATCATATCTTGATTCTTATGGATTTATTTTATTCTTGTGACCTTATTTTTTACAATGCCTTCAGGGCAACTTGAACTTCTTTTATTAAGAATGGTTCCTATTTATATGATACTTACTGAAACTTTTTAAGTAACAACCATTGTTTTTGGTACAATGATTCTGTATATTTCCTCCATCTGCTTTTGACGCTTCCTGGATCATTCAAGATTTTGCCCATAGTGTCTCTCAATATTGCCACTTGAGGCTTGAGTTTGTTTTTCAGTTCTTTAAACTTTAGAAATGCTAAGCAAATTATTCCTTTTTGTTCTCCAACTCTAGCTCTTTACACATTCTATTGTAATATTTTGCTTTGTCTTCTCAAGCTGTCCTTTAAAATCTGTTCGTCTTTTTGACTTAGGAATTTCTTCCCTTTGTTTTAGTTTTTTGGTCACTCATGCAATTTTCAGTCTCTTTTGACATCTGTTTTGATATTTTCTTCTTCATCTGCCTTTGTAATAAACTTTAAATTATAATTATAAGGCATAATTTTTCCACTATAACACTTTGACTAAGTTACTTATATATAATAGGAGTTAGTTTAACTATATTTACTGACATGTTATTAGGCACAGTGGAGGTAGCTGTGAGCCTTGGAAAGGGATATCATGCTTGGCAAAGTGGAAAGTCAGTGAAACAGAAGAAGAGTCTCAACAAGGTGGATTCATAGTGACAGCAGCAAGTTTGTCAAAGGTGATGAAGATGGTACAGAATAAGAAAGCGTTCAGCTCTGTTGTTCATAGGGTTGCTATGAGTCATACTTAACTTCCATAACAATAACAACAACAACAACAACAACAACATAAGCCTCTGTACAACAGAATAAGACCTGCCTATTCTGTGACGTACTAATCATCTCAGTTGTGCTCTTAACTTCACTGTTCCAGTCATAGTATCAGTCAACTTTATCGAGTGCCTGTTTTTCCAATCATAATTTTCTTTTCCAAGAATTATCTTTTCCAAATGGTCCAAAGTATGCCCAAAGTATGTGAGACAAAAATCTTACCAACCTTGCTTTTTAGGAGCATTCTGCCTATATTTCTTCTAAGAGAAATTTGGTTTCTCATTTGTCAATTTTTGATATATCCAACATTCTTGATCAGTATCATAATTCAAAGATATGAATTCTTCAGTCTTCTTTATTAATTGTCCAACTTTCACATGTATATGAAGCAACTGAAAGTGTCATAAATTGGGCCAGGTGCACTTTTAAGTAACATTCTTTTTTTTTATCTTTTTGGAGAAGTCCTTGGTAACAGATTTTCCCAATGTATTAGCAGACACAGAAGAATTTAATGAAACAACATATGAGCTAGAGCCTATATTGATGAAGGAAGACGTTCAAGCTGCTTTGAAAGAAATAGCAAACAATAAGGCCCCAGGAATAGATGGTATACCAATGGACATATTTCAGCTACCAGATGCTGCCCTGGATGTGCTCACCAAGTTGTGTCAAGAAATCGGGAGAACAACCACTTGGCCAACTGACTGGAAGAGGTCTATATTTGTTCCCATTCCAAAGAAAGGTGACCCAACAGAGTGTCGAAACTATAGAACAATATCATTGATTTCACATGCAAGCAAGATTCTGCTGAAGATTATCCAAAAACAACTGGAACAGCACATCAGCAGAGAACTGCCAGAAGTCCAGACTGAGTTTAGAAGGGGTCGTGGTACTAGGGATATTGTAACTAATGTTAGATGGATCTTGGCAGAAAGCAGGGAGTACCAGAGGAATGTCTATCTGTGTTTCATTGATTATTCAAAGGCATTTGACTGTGTGGATCACAACAAACTGTGGCTTACTCTGAGAAGAATGGGAATCCCAGAACACTTGATCGTGGTAATGAGAAACTTATACTTGAACCAAGAGGGAGTTGTCAGAACAGAGCAAGGAAACACTGCATAGTTCAAAACTGGGAAGGGTGTACACCAGGGATGTGTCCTGTCTCCAAACCTTTTCAACCTGCATGCAGAACAGATCATCCGGGAGGCTGGGCTCTATGAGGAGAAATGTGGCATCAGGATTGGTGGAAGATCTATCAACAATCTGTGTTATGCGGATGACACAACCCTGCTTGCTGAAACTGAGGAGGACCTGAGGCGCTTGCTGCTGAGCATCAGGGACTGCAGCCTTCAATATGGATTAAGGCTCAATGTCAAGAAGACATTGACCACTGGACCAATTGGCAGCATCAGGATGGATGGCGAAGAGATTGAGATTGTTGACAGCTTTAGTCTGCTTGGCTCCACAATCAACACTCTTGGCACCAACAGCCAGGACATTAAAAGATGTATTGCGATGGGAAAGTTTGCTGTTAGGGAACTCTCTAAGGTACTCAAGAGCAACGGTGTGTCTCTGGAGACTAAGGTGTGCCTGATACAGGCCATGGTCTTTGCAATCACTTGTTATGCGTCAGAGAGCTGGACAATGACTGGGGAGGATAGAAGGAGAATTGATGTTTTTGAGCTTTGGTGTTGGAGAAGAGTGCCGAGGGTGCCATGGACTGCTAAGAAAACAAACTGATTCAGCCTGGAGAGGGTTAAACTGGGCTGCTCCTTGGAGGCAAGGATTCTGAGGCTTCATCTGACATACTTTCGTCATGTTGTAAGGAGGTCCTTGGAGAGGAACATCATGCTTGGGAGGGTGGAGGGCAGGCGCAGGAGGGGAAGGCCCTCTGGGAGAGGGATTGATTTGGTGACTGGGGCAATCGGGATGAGTGTGTTGGAGACAGTGAGATTGGCACAGGACAGAGCAGAGTTTAGAGCTGTTGTACATAGGGTCGCTATGAGTAGTAAGCCACTCGACAGCACATAACAACAACAACAACAACAACAACAACAACAACAACGCTATATGCCAAAGTATGCTGTTTGGCATCTTGACAGATACTACCATCGATGTGGATTATAAGTTAAACAAAATCCTTAACATCTTTCATTTAATCTTAATTGTCATGATGGTGTTTCTATGTTCAGTTGTGAAGTTTTAAATATTCTTTGCATTGACGTGTGACCTCTTATGGTTATGGTTTTTAAGCTTCATCAATAAGTGCTTCAAATCTTTTTCATTTTCTGAAAAACAAGATTGTATTATACATACATGAAAGGTTGTGGATGAGTTTTCTTCCAATTCTGAGGAGAATTTGTCTTCATATAATCAGGTGTCTCCGGTTATTTGTTTACCCGACATATTTGCTGGTTTAACAACTCAACCCATTGTAGTAGAGTTGGAACTCACTCATAGCTGATCCTCCACTGGATTTTCAGAGGATGTAAATTGTACAGGAGGAGATGTCTTTTTTCTGAAGGACCAGCTGGTGGATCTGAATTGTATGCCTTTGGTTGGCAGCCCAACCCTTGACATGTTAGGTACCACAGCTTCCTATTTGCCAGTTTCACTAGTCTAATTTCACTTTGAAAACCAATGAAGAAATTAAAAGACTATACCCTTTATGATTGTACTTACATTTTATGGTTCAGACTGTTGTTGTTATGTGCTGTCGAGTCGCTTGCGACTCATAGTGACCCTATGTACAACAACCCTAAACCTTGCTCTATCCTGTGCCAGTCTCACTGCCTCTGTCACATCCTTCCCGATTACCCCAGTCACTGAATCAATCCACCTCATAGAGGATCTTCCCTTCCTGCGCCGTCCCTCCACTCTGCCCAGCATGATGTCCCTCTCCAAAGACCTGTGTCTCCTTACATGTCCAAAGTATGTCAGGCGAAGCCCCAGAATCCTTGCCTCCAAGGAG
>NW_006399872.1:9922101-9924903 GCF_000299155.1 Elephantulus edwardii
CGAGTTCGGCCCTTTTGATTTTCCAACTCTAGCTCCTCGCACATTTCATTGTAGTATTTTGCTTTGTCATTCCGTGCTGCCTTGTGGAATCTTCTGTTCAGCTCTTTAGTGTCTTGGATTCTTGTACTTTGTCTTCTCTATATTCCAGTGCAATCTTCAGAGTTTCTTCTGACATCCATTTCGGTCTTTTCTTCCTCTTCTGTCTTTGTAATGATTGCCTGCCCTCTTCCTGGATGATACATTTAACATCCTCCCACAACTCATCTGGTCTTCGCTCATTATTGTTCAAGACCTCAAACCTGTTCCTGAGATGATTGTGAAATTCAGGTGGTATGAAATTAAAGTCATTGGATTCGATTTAATTTTGCTCAGCTTCAGCTTCAACATGCACATGAGTAGTTGGTGGTCTGTTCCACAATCAGCTCCTGGCCTAGTTTTCACAACTGATACTGAGCTTTTCCAGCGGTTTTTTCCACAGATGTAATCAATCTGATTCCTAGGCATACCGTCGGGTGAAATCCATGTGTATAACCTGCGTTTATGTCTCTTAAAAACGTATTTGCAATGAATAAGTCATTGATTGTGCAAAATTCAATTATTCTATCTCCAGCTTCATTTCCGTCACCAAGCCCATGTTTTCCAACTACTGATTCTTCTTCCCTGGTCCCAACTTTTGTGTTCCAGTCACCCGTTATTATCAATGCATCTTGATTGCATGTGCGATCTATCTCTGCCTGTAAGAGTTGGTAGAAATCATCTATTTCTTCTTCTTTGGCTCTGGTTGTTGGTGCATATATCTGGATATCTGGATAATAGTAGTGTTTAATGGACTTCCTTGTAAGCGTATGGATATAATGCTATCACTCACAATGTTGTACTCTATGATGGACCTAGAAATTTCTTTTTTGACTATGAAAGCAAGCCCATTTTTCCTCACCTTTTCAACTCCAGAATAATATATCATATGATCATCTGACTCGAAATGCGCTATGCCAGTCCATCACACCTCTTCAATGCCTAGTATGTCAATATTTATCCATTCCATTTCTTTCTTAATAATTTCTAATTTTCCTACATTCATGGTTCTCATACTCCATGTTCCAATTACTAGTGTCTGCTTACAACTGTTCCTCTTCCTTTGTATTTCCATGCTTGACAGTTCTACCTAGGTTGCCCTTTCTGTTCGTCTACATGTGTTGTGTTGTATATAGGGTTTTCAGAGGCCTGCCATTTCAGAAGTGGGTGGCCAATCCTTCTTCCTAGTCTGTCTTAATCTGAATGTTTAGACTTAGAGGAGTATCTGACAGACAGCAATTTGCGGAGTCATGAAAGATAAATCTCTCATTTTGGAGTTGACATTTAGTTACAGTGTAGTCCCTGCCCTTAGGCCTGTGCCTTGACCCACTTATTTCTCAGCTGCACCCTCCAGCAGGATACCACTTCACATCTACCAAATGCCTTCAGAATTAATGTCCCATTGTCCGACCCATGACTTGACAGCTTGTCAAAGAGATTTTTTCCCCCCTGCGTCCAGTTTATCTTAACTTTACTTGTACTGTCTCTGAAGGGAAAGTGATGTGTCCTGTAGAACTCCTGTATAGATTGTTTTTTTCTTCTTGGCCTGAGGGCTGCAGGGCCCAACCGGTTTAGGCTCCGCCTTGGGGCTTGTTACCTGGAGGCATGTCAGAAGCTATTGTGGAGGTCCTGTGTGGTGCCTGGCCTCAGCTGCTTCCCTCTGACTCTTGATTTGTTCCTTCCCAACTGGTTTAGGCTCCGCCTTGGGGCTTGTTACCTGGAGGCGTGTCAGAAGCTATTGTGGAGGTCCTCTGTGGTGCCTGGCCTCAGCTGCTTCCCTCTGACTCTTGATTTGTAGCATCACATAAATCTTGTAGACACTAAGATTCTCAATTTTACCTACCCACAAAACTCATTATTTACTATATAAAAAAGGTGTGAGTATATTAATTTCTAATTTTGAAATAAATTATACTCCTTTTTTACATAAAAGACAAAAATATATTTTATAATTATTCTATTGATCATATTTGTGACACAGAACCAATTCTTTCAAATTCTATATCTGAATTTTAAAATTGTTAATTTACATGAGGCCATCAAAAGAAAATAATATAACAATGACTATAGAAAACTAAGACAAAAGAGATATTTTGTAATCATGCCATTGAAATTATTTGGAGGTAGAATTCTTTCAAATTCCATATTTGAATTTTCAAATTAGTAATTTTTATGGAGAAGTTACAAGAAAATATGACAATGAATACAGAAGATTTATTTTTTTATGCACTAAATATTTGATGAAGACTAATAGTGGTTTTGGATATCTACTATTGCAGTAACAACACAGGCATGACTAAAACTTCCAGTTTTGCCTGATCCAGTGTGTGATAGGTATAAGTCACAACAATATTATAAAAGAATTCAGTTACAGGAATCAGAACAAAACAAGGAAACACTACAACGTTCAAAATCAAGAAACGTGTATGACAGGGATATAGCCTATCTATATAATCAAGGATGCTTTCGGCAGAATGTTAAATGATCCAGGAAGTATTAAAAGAAGATAGAAAGAATATACTGAGTCACTGTATCGAAAGTAATTGGCAGACACAGAAGGATTTAATGAAACAACACATGAGCAAGAGCCTATGGTGATGAAAGAAGAAGTTCAGGCTGCTTTGAAGGAAATGGCAAAAAACAAGGCTCCAGGAATAGATGGTATACCAATTGACATATTTCAGTTAACAGATGCTGCCCTGGCCGTGCTCACCAAGTCGTGCCAAG
>NW_006399872.1:9926098-9928053 GCF_000299155.1 Elephantulus edwardii
GGATTGATTCAGTGACTGGGATAATCGGGATGGGAGTGTCAGAGACAGTGTGATTGGCACAGGACAGAGCGGAGTTTAGGGCTGTTGTACATATGGTCGCTATGAGTTGCAAGCGACTTGACGGCACATAACAACAACAACAACAACAACAACAATGTAACTTTTCAATCCATATTCAGAACTGATCATTTGGAGTCCTGGACTTTATGAAAAGTAATGTAGCATCAGGATTGGAGGAAGACTCATCAACAACCTGTATTATGCAAATGACATAACCTTGCTTTTTGAAACTGAGGAGGACTTGAGGCATCGACTGCAGAAGGTGATGACTATAGTTTTCGATATACATTGAAGATCAACATTAAGAAAAGAAAGATTCTCACCACTGGGCCAACTGTTTCATTATAGATGGAGAAGATATTGGGATTGTTAACAATTTCAGCTTGCTTGGTTCCACAATCAACACTTTGGACATCAGCAGTCAGGAAATAAAAAAACAAATTGCATTGTGAAAATTTTCTCTTAGGGGTCTCTCCAGAATGTTGAAGAGCAATGATGTCAGTCTAGAGTCCAAGGGGTACCAGGCCACGGTCTTTGCAGTTACTTGCTATGCATCAGAACACTGAACAATGACTAAGGATGATAGAAGAAGAATCGAAGCTTTTGAGTTGTGGTGCAAGAGTATTGAACATACCGTGAGAACAAACAGGTCTGCCTTGGAGAGGATGAAATCCAGCTGTTCCTTGGAGGCAAGGATTTGAAACTCGATCTCACATATTTTGGGCATGTTGCCAAGAAAGGGCCAGTCCCTGGAGAAGGATATCGTGCTTGGAAGGGTGGCGTGAACCACAGGGAGAAAGATTGCAGATGAGATGGATTGATACAGTAACTGGGGTAAAGGGGGTAAGTGTGTTGGAGATGATGAGATTGGTTGAAGATAAAGCAGGGTTCAGAGCTGTTGTAAATACAGTCACTATGAGTCACAGGTGACTTGACAGCAAATAAAAATGATAACAACAATCTACTTCCCTTGGCCACTCATAATTTCCTCTTCTTGAGACCATTTCTGAAGTGCATGGGGCCTAGAAGATCAACAACCTGCCAGTTATTCGTTAGGACAAAGGTATGGAATATGATTTCATTATATTCTTTCGTAGTAAACATAATAGAGCATAATAAATTACGTTCTTTGGTATAACCAAGTAAGGTAATTCTACTCTATCTTATAGAATCATATGAATTGGAATATGCTCAATAGCAATGCATTTTCCAATTTGTAGGAAGCAATCTTGATGTACAATCTAATTGAATCTTAATATCATTAAAATTTTGTGAAGAGATTCCACAGATATTTGGGATATAATCTGAAACAAACTGAAATAAACCAGATGAATAAACAAACACAGTGACTGCAGCAATGGGCTGAAGTATGTCAGGGATTGTGAGGATAGGACAGAGTTCAGATCTAGTGTTCATAGGATCTCTATAAGTAATACTCAACAACACGTAACAACATCATCAACAATTGTTGCTAACTTTGTAATCGGGTACTTTATTACTAGATTTTGCCCATCTAGCAATTTCTATGGTGGCTTGTGTACTGCTATGATTCTGGAATCCACGTCACCAGTATTTCAAATATTAGCAGATCACCTATGGTGAACAGATTTCAGTGGTATTTCCAGGTGGACTAGGAGAAAAAGTTGGCAGTACAGTTACAAACAAAACAAAACAACAAATAAAAGAAACCCAAACCACAACCTACAAACCAAAACAAAATCAAACCAACCAAAAAAACCAAACCAAGCAAAGAAAACCCCCAAACAAACAAACAAACAAACAAAAACCAAAAAATAACCTCAAAAATCCCCACACCCAACTAAAACCTTGTAGAGAGCGGCCCTCGGGCCAGAAAGGAAAAGATAATCTACACAGGAGTTCTACAGGACACGTCA
>NW_006399872.1:9931623-9937122 GCF_000299155.1 Elephantulus edwardii
GTTGTACATAGGGTCACTATGAGTCGCAGGCGACTCAACGCCACATAGCAACAACAACAACAACAACAATGTTTCTGTGATATTAGAAGCTATGCTACTGGTATATATAATACTAACAAAGTAATCTAGGGTAGACAAGTTTCAGCAAAACTTTCAGATTGAGACTAGGAAGTAGGACTGTTTATCCATTTATAAAATAATGGACACATGGAAATTAATTCTATGAATAGCAGCAGAATATTTTCTGATATAAGATGAGGCACTCAGGTTGCAAGGCACTCAAAATACGACTAGGAAGACTTGCCTCCTCCTAGTTGAGTTGATCTTAAGGACTGTGGTGACTTGCATGTTTCTGGAAGGCTAGAAACTATGCCACCAGTATTTAAAATACTAGCAGGATCACCCATGTGGACAAGTTTCAGCAGAACTTCCAGACAAACACACTAAGAAGGCAGAATGACCATCCACTTTCAAAATAATAGGTCTTCAAGAACTCTATTAATAATAGAATACACTGTTGGATACACTTGCAGAAAATGAGCCCTTTCCCTTGAAGTGGTAATACACTTACAATGCCACTGGGAAAGAATTTCTTCAGAAAAGTAGAGTACACCTTATTGACATGGACAAGATCAAACTTTCATCTTATGAAGGGCCTTCATTTGTTAATGTAGCAAGACACTAAATAAGGAGAAACAGCAGCAAACACCCACTAAAATAGAAAGAATTGGAATATATAAAGTAGAAAGAATCTAGAAAAATTGGAAGTTGTCAAAAATAAAATGAAACTCATAAAGTTTGAGATCTTAAGCATTTAGAGAGCTGAGATGTACTGGAATGGACGAGTATGAATCACACAATCACACAATCATATGATCAGAATGACAACATGAAGAGGAATGATATTGCATTTATTGTCAAACAAGGCATATCAAGGTTTGTCCTAAAGTGCAATGCTGTGAGTGATAACATACAATCTGTATATATACAAGAAAGACATGTTATATGATTCATTTATATGTTCCAATGCCTTAAGCCAAAGATGAAATTGAGGGTTCAACTGAGTTGTGCAGTCTGGAATAGGTAAAATATGCAACCAAGATTCATTAAGAATAATTGGTGACTTTAATATAAAAATTGGAAACAAAGAAGGAGTTGTTGTTGATGTTGTTATGTGCCACCAAGTCGCTTGTTACTCATAGCGACCCTATGAATAACAGCCTTAACCCTGCTCTATCCTGTGCCAATCACACTGTCTCCAACACACCCGTCCCGATTACCCCAGTCACTGAATCCACCCCATAGAGGGTCTTCCCCTCTTGCGCCGTCCCTCCACCCTCGCAAGCATGATGTCCCTCTCCAAGGACCTGTCCCTCCTTACAAAATGTGCAAAGTATGTTAGAAGAAGCCTCAGAATCCTTGCCTCCAAGGAGCCGCCTGGTTTAACCCTGTCCAGGATGAATCTGTTTGTTTTCTTGGCAGTCTGTGGTACATTCAATACTCTTCTCCAGCACCACAACTCAAAGGCATCACTTCTCCTTCTGCCTAGTCATTGTCCAACTCTCTGATGCATAACAAGTGATTGCGAAGACCATGACCTGTATCAGACTCACCTTAGTCTCCAGAGAGACACCACTGCTCTTCAGTACTTTGGAGAGGTCCCTAATAGCAGACTTTGCCATCGCAATACGTTTTTTGATTTCCTGGCTACTGGTGCCAAGAGTTTTGACTGTGGAGCCAAGCAAACTGAAGCTGTGAACGGTCTCAATCTCTTCACCATCCATGCTGATGCTGGCACTTGGTCCAGTGGTGAGAATCTTTGTCTTCTTGACATTGATCCTCAATCCATATTGTAGGCTGCAGTCCTTGACCCTTTACAGCAAGCATTTCAGGTCCTCCTCAGTTTCAGCAAGCAGGGTTGTGGTTGAAAAATGCTTTGTTTATGGGTAGTGCCCTTAATGTCATCCTATTACTCCTCTGATCTTTGGTCGTAGTATTTAATGCCTCAAATTTATCCTTGAGCTCTATTTTAAATTCAGTTTGAGATAGATACAAGGTTGTAATTTCATTTTTGTGGACTTGTCTTTATTCACCTACAATTTGAATTTGCTTATGAGTAGTTGATGATGGATGGAGAGGAGATTGAAACTGTTAACAGGTTCATCTTGCTGGATTCACAATTAACACCCTTATTATTTCCTGACCACTAGTCAGGAAATAAGGAGACAAATTACGCTGGGAAAATCTGCAGCTAGAGACCTTTCCAAGCTATGGAAAGTAGTGATGTCAGTTTGAGGACTAAGGTGTGTAATGATTCAGGCCATAGTCTTTCCAATTACTACCTATGCATTTGAGACCTGGGTAAAGACTAAGGATGACAGAAAAAGAATTGACACCTTTGAGCTGTGGTGTTGGAGAAGAACACTAAGCATACCATCATGGCCAAGAAAACAAACAGATATATCTTGGAGAGGCTGCAGCCAGAGTGCTCTTTGGAGGAGGAATGATGCAACTTTGGCTCACATACTTTGGGCATGTTGCTAGGAGGTGCTAGTCCTTAGAAAAAGGCATGACACTGGTATAAGTGGAGGGCAGAGAAGGAGAGGAAGACCCTCAGCCAGGTGGATTCATATAGTGACTGACTGCTGCACGGGGCTTTTGTGTGTCAGGAAGTGGGAGGATGACACAGGATAGAACAGGGTTCAGATCTTTTGTTCATAGGGTCACTATGAGTTGTGCTCAACATGACAGCACCTCACAAGAAGTTGATGATGGCAGGAGAGGGAGAACCTGGATGAGATAGATTGACACAGTAACTGGGATAATGGAGGTTGATATATTGGAATCAGTGAGACTGATACAGAATAAGGCATGGCTCAGAGCTATTGTACATAGGGTGGCAAACAACTTGAGGGCAAATAACAACAACAACAAGAGTTGATGATCCATTTTGGTTAACCCATGGCCTTATTTTGATTGCTGATATTGAAATTTTTCTCTACTGGAAGATAAAAATGAGGCTGGAAATTGAATGACTGAATTTTGTCCTATTGTTGTGTTGAATGCCTTTTAGTTGGAATCAACCCACAGACGATACTGCACCAAGTTTTCAGAGGCTGTTTATCACACAGGAAGAGATTGCCCATCCTTCTCCCACAGAGCAGCTGGTTGATGCAAACTGCACACCTTCAGGGTCACAGTGCAGTTTCTTATCGGTAGGCCACCCATTACACATACCGGCTTGTTTGCTTGTTTTTTTTATTTGTCTTTAAGAAAACCCCAAACATAAATAACAACTACATGTCTTGGAAAAAGTACAACTACATGTCTTAGAAAAAGTACTTCTTGGAGGCCTTAGATGATGAAGCTTCATCTTTCATACTTTGGACATGTAGCTAGGTGATGCTATTTCTTGCAAAGGTATCTCAGGTTTGGAAAAATAGAGGGTCAGTGAAGGAGAGAAAGACCCCAATAAGTTGAATTGACACAGTGACTTCAGTGATGGGCTCTAGAGTGTGAGGGCTCGAGATGATGACAATGGCACAGGATAGGGTAGGTTTTCGGTTGCCTAGGAAACCCTGTAAGGTAGTTCTGTTCCACCATATAGGATTGCCAGGAGTCATACTTGTCTGGACGACACCTAACAACATCAGCAGCAACAACAACAACAACATGCATATTAACCTCATCTGATGCAGCAGATTGACTACATGTGCATAAAGAGGCTTTGGAAACACCAAGGACCAAACATCAGAGGAGTGATGGAATGACATTATGCAAATACATCAATTACTTATGATGTTGTTGTTGTTGTTGTGTACCGTAAATTCAGAGCCAATCTATAGTTGACCCTCAGGTGTGTTTTCAGAGGCAGTTAATCCTATGGGAAGAGATTGATTGCCCATCGTTCTCCTGTGGAGCAGCTAGTGACCTTGAACTGTTGGCCTTTGAGATTGCAGCACAGCTTCTTGCCACTAGGCTTCCATGTAAATGAAAACCAGTCCACAAGAACCAAAGTATGAGCTTGAGTCTATTCTAAGTGAATTCTGAAAACCATCTCAAGAATAGATGTGAGAAATTGAGCACTAGTTGGCGAAGACCACAGGAGTGGTAGGAAGGCATCTCATCACAGTTTAATGGGTAAAGGAAGGAGTGACTAAAGCAAAGGGGAAAGATCTGGTGTGAAAAACGATGTATATTAACTTTGTAAGCAGACCACTAGACAAGAAGAGAAAATAAAGAAGGAAAGAAAAGGAAAAAAGAAAAGTGCCATTATCCATGAAGAAAGCAAAAGGACATTACAAAGAAAGCGAATAAAGAAAAAGATCAAAATGTATGTCTGCCTGAAAATGGCTTGATGTCAGAAATTTCCATTAAAAATAGAAAAGTAAATCTCTTCTCTCTAATATCACCAAATTAAACATGTCAATATGTTTATTGCCTCTCTTATTTTCTACCACTTTATGACTTTGGGTTCCCTGTTTAATCTCAATGAAGTTTTTATCCATGCAGTTTAGGCATCTAATGCTAGATGCTAGCAGTTGTTTTAATTTTGTGGTGGAAATAACTAGACTGTAACCATAAGGGATTTTACCTAAATGGCTTCAATTATGTATATGATAATCTCTTTTCCTGTTATTGTATGCCTTGGAGTTGATTTGGGCTCATAGCAAACTATATGGTGAAGCAGAACTGCCCTACAGGGTTTCTCCAGCTGTAACTATTACAGGAGTGTATGGTCAGTTCTTTTCTACTTTGGAGCTGCTACATGGATTTTAATCTTTTGGTTAATAGTTGAGCATTTGCTAATTGTTAAACAATTTCATCCCAAGACTCTTCTAAAATAATGCATACTCTTATTATTACAGGTAAATGTAAAAAAAATAGCATTGACTAAAGAAACAAGTAGAAGATTAAAATTTAATCTCATGCCTAATGTTGTTGTTTTTAGGTGCTGTTAAAGTATAATTCATTGTGACCCTATGAACAACAGATATGAACACTGTCCCCTCTTGTGCCATCCTTATCATCTCTGAAACCATCAAGCTCATTGCTACAACAACCTTGTCAATCCATCTGGTTGAGAGCCTTCTTCTCTCCCACCACTTCACCTTTCTAAACAGGACGTCCCTTTTGAAGGAATAGCATCTCTCCTAACAACATGTCCAAAATAGGTGAGATGAAGCTTCATCATATTTGCCTCCAAGAAGCACTCTGGCTGCATCTTAGTGGATAACACTTGAATGTAAACTATTTTTAGTTCAGTTTTAGAGAGAGCTATGTTGGCCTAGAGGACAGAAAGCTATACTACCAAGCCCAAAGTTGTTGTTGTTATGTGCTGTCGAGTCGCTTACGACTCATAACGACCTTATGCACAACAGCCTTAGACCATGCTCTATCCTGTGCCAATCTCACTGCCCCTGACACATCCATCACGATTACCCCAGTCACTGAATCAATCCACCTCACAGAGGGTCTTCCCCTCCTGCGCTGTCCCTC
>NW_006399872.1:9938512-9942190 GCF_000299155.1 Elephantulus edwardii
TACAATGACTCAGTATATTCCTTCCATCTTCTTTTGATACCTCCTGGATCATTTAACATTCTGCCTAAAGCATCCTTGATTGTAGCAACTCGAGGCTTGAAATTGTTCTTCAGTTCCTTGAGTTTAAGAAATGCTGAATGAGTTCGGCCCTTTTGATTTTCAGACTCTAGCTCCTTGCACATTTCGTTGTAGTATTTTGCTTTGTCATTCCGTGCTCCGTGCTGCCTTTTGGAATCTTCTGTTCAGCTCTTTAGTGTCTTGGATTCTTCCTTGTGCTTTGTCTTCTCTACATTCCAGTGCAATCTTCAGTGTTTCTTCTGACATCCATTTTGGTCTTTTCCTCCTCTTCTGTCTTTGTAATGACCACCTGCACTCTCCCTGGATGATACATTTAATATCCTCCCACAACTCATCTGGTCTTGTTAATAATATGCTTCCTCTTTCTGAAGGTGCAATAAGATGCACAGAGTTGAAGATGTCAGATTGTTCAGGATCAGGTAATTTGTTTCTGAGCAACCATTAGGCTCACCTGTACATCGTTTCATCTTTAGCTATCTTGATTCTAACTCAGCTTCCTAACACCTACTCATTTCCTTTCCTTTAACCTGATACATGCATTAATATAGTTTTTTGTTGCTTTTATTTACTTGTTTTAAAAATAATTTTATTGGCCTTTGTCTTTTCTCTTTGGTTTAGATCTGTTAACTAATAGCAATGTGCAGGTTGCCTTCTGCTATCTTTTCACTCCTGGCTACATCCATTACTTCTCACCTACATATTCCAAGAAAGTCACAACTTTATCTTATTTCGTAGTATATTTCTGTATTTTTGGTGATCTGTATTTCATATACTTATACTTTTTTTGAATCTTTAAATCGAGTGTTTTGATTCTTCCTTCTCTGCCTTGAATCTTGTTTTGTACATGTGTGTATATCTATGTAAAATTTTAGTTTCTAATAGGATGTGTCGCAACTACTTCCTAAATAACATGCCTCTGGAAACTCTATGAACTTTGATAAATGTGAATAATTGTAGAGGGGCTTCAGTCCTTTTGTTCATAGAATCACTATGAGTCGTGCTTGACTCGAAGGCAATCAACAACAACTACAACAGCAATAGGATGTGAGAAAGCACATTCTCTCTTTAGACTTCATTTTATTTCAACATCTCCAATTATTAAAATACCAAATAAAATAGTAGCTTTTTAATTAAAGAGATATTAAAGATTTTAAAAATATTAAAGAGATATTTATTACCAAAAGCATTGAGGGATTTAAAAAACGATACTATTATGTAAACTGTTAAAACATATTGAAAAGATATCTTTTTTCAATTTTAATTATAAACCAGCCTTTAAGTAACATATCAAAAAGACTTAAACAAATATTTTAAAGACCTACTGGAACTCTGTATTGTTGGACATTTTACTCCCCACTCCTGATCAGTTTGTTTTTCTCTTTACAAAATTCATTCATGGTTGTACATTTTCCTACCCTCACCCTAGCTCCAGTACACTATATGTTATGCACCTCTTATTCTGGACTGTTGTTATGGGAATAACACCTAATCATATATTCCTTTTAAACAGTTCTTTGTGGTACTCAATACAATAAGAAAATACCATATTTTTATTATAAAATATTTTTGTTGTAAACAAATCCAATTACTAAAAATAGTGTTGTGGAATGTTGGGGAGGAAGGGAATGTCTGTGGCTAGGACAGATCGCCTAGTTCCAGATAAGTGCAAACCTCCCAACGGCCTTTAATAAGGGGTAGAGAAAGCTCCCCTGTGTTTGGCTGTACCAGCTTGAGAAAGCTCTCCACCTTGGAAGACAGCTGCCCCGTCTGTTGAACGGGGAGTGGTCCACACAAGGCTGAGGTTCTCCTGACCAATCCACATGTTCCACGTCTGTAAGCCTACCTTAGCCTGCCTTCTTGTGTATGTAAGTGCACTGCTTATCCCAATAAAATGGAGCTAGATTGACTCTCTGATCCTCTCGTGGAGTGGTATATCTCTGTCGTGCTTATCCCCATCAGGGTGTGGCTGTAGGTTGCCTGTGAACAGACAGGGACAAAATAGAGTTTAGGGAACTCTGTCCGCCCAGTGGTATGAAGCTGCCCTGCAATCTGAAGCCACCTGATTAAAATCCATCAGCTGCTCCAGGAGAGAAAGATGGGCAAACGCCTCCCTTGAGATTGACTGCCTTGATAACCCACTAGAAGTTCAACTATGGATCAGTCTGACTTGACGGTACATGACACAACGACAGTCAATAAATATATGTTCTTTTGGGGCTTTAATTACTGAGTGTTAGCAGTAATGTGTGGTTGAATTGGAACTGGCTCATAGCTGACGCTGCAGGGGGGTTTTAGAGGCTGTAAACCACAGGAGGAGATTACCTATCTTTTCCCTCATTGTGCAACTGGTAAATTGGAACCTCCGGCCTTTGAATTGGCAACACAATATGCTAGAATTTCCAGACTTTTGCTATGACTGAGTATTTGGTCAATGACAATTTAATAATGTGGATAAAATCTTAAATAACTTACCTCCCTGTTGGAACCTATTTCATGGAAACGTAATAAAAACAAAAGAGAATGTTCTTCATCCTTGTAATTCAAAATGATGGCCGACACATTGATATTATAAGTAAAGCAAGAAAACGGTAATGAAGAAAGGGAGATATTAAAGGATATACACTCATTACCATTTCAGAAGGCTTCCTTGAAGTTTGAAGTATTTGTCTTCTATTCCATTTTTTGATAGTTATATGCTGCCTTCTAGTCCTTAGGAGTCCTGAGAAAAACACCTTTTATTATGAATGAACAGGTTTCTAGGTCAAAAAGTGCATCTGATCAAATCTATGTTATTTTCAATTACATGTGAAAATTGGACATTGACTAAGGAAATCTGAAGAAGAATGGGTATATTTGAATTGTGGTGCTGGTGAAGAGTATTGGATATATCATGGAGTGTCAAAAGAAGAAACCTGTCCTGGATGAAGTGCATACAGTTTCCTCCTTAACAGCAAAAATGGGGAGATTTTTCTCATACACCTTGGGAATGCTATCAGGAAGGACCAGGGCTTGGAAATAAGTGGATCATTCTTAAAATGGTGGAGGGTTAGAGAAGAAGAAATCCCTTAATGAGATATATTGACACAGGGACTGTAACAATAGGTTTCAGCAAGCAGGGATTGTGAAGATGGTGCAGAATTGGGTAAGGTTTCAATCCTTTGTACCCAGAGTCCTTATGAGTCAGAATTATCTTGATGACACCTAATAGCCCCAAAAGGGGAGCAGAATGGATACCAAGGCATCTGTGGGCACTCTGTGAATAGCAAGTGCAAAAAAAATTGTCAATATTATATATTATAAAATGACATGTGTCTGTAGCTACTTTTTACCTAACAAAACTTTTTTTTTTTAACAATTGAGTACATGGAAACTATAGATAGCAACACAATTCACTTGTTAACAGTTTTAGTTTACTTGGCTCCATGGTCGACGCTCTTGGTAACAGCAGTCAGGAAATCAGGAGACGAATTGCACTGGGAAAGTCAGCTGTGAGGGCCCTCTCAAGAATACTGAAGTGCAACGACATCAGGCTGGAGACTAAGGTACGCCTGATCCAGGCTATAGTCTTTGCAATTATGTGCTATGCATTGGAGAGTTGGA
>NW_006399872.1:9949902-9951439 GCF_000299155.1 Elephantulus edwardii
TAGACTCAAAGTCATATTTTGGTTTCCTTGGATTTGGTTTAATTTTCCTCAGCTTCAGCTTGAATTTGCATATGAGTAGTTGGTGGTCTGTTCCAGAGTCAGCTCCTGGCCTAGTTTTCACAGCTGGTATTGAGCTTCTCCAGCGGTTCTTTCCACAGATGTAATCGATCTGATTCCTATGCATGCCATCAGGTGAAATCCAGGTATATAACCTGGGTTTATGTCTCTAAAAAATGTATTTGCTGGTGAGCTCTGGTGGCCTAATGGCAAGAGGCTGCATTGCAATCCCAGAGATGCGCTGTTCAAATCCACCAGACGCTCTGCTGAAGAAGGAGGAACAATCACCTCCTGTACCAGTCAGATTCGATTTGATGGTACACACATTTAAAAAAATGTATTTGCTATGAATAAATCATTGATTGTGCAAAATTCGATCATTCTCTCTCCAGCTCCATTTCTGTCACCAAGTCTATGTTTTCCAATTACTGAATGTTCTTCTTTGTTCCTGACTTTTGCATTCCAGTCACCCATTATTATCGAAGCATCTTGATTGCATGTTGGAACAATCTCCGATTATAAAATGTATTTACAATGAATAAATCATTGATTGTATAGAATTCTCTATCATTATATCTCCAGCCTCATTTCTGTCACCAGATCCATTTTCTGACTACTGATACTTTTTCCCTATTCCCAACTTTTGTATTTCACTCACTCCTAATTATTAATGCATTGTGGTTGCATTTTCAATTTTTTACTGTACAAGTTGGTTGTGGTTATTGTTATGTGCCATAGAGTCACCTTTGACTCATAGTGGCCCTATATACAACAGCTCTGAAGCCTAACCTATTCTGAGCCTGTCTCACAGACTCTGACACATCTACCCCCATAACCCCATTGCTGTATCAATCCATTTCCTCTGGGGTCTTCCTTTCCTACTCTGTCCCTTCGCCCTTACAAGCATGATATCCTTCTTTAAAGACCAGTTCTTCCTGGCCATGTGCCCAAAGTATTTGAGACGGAGCTTCAAAATTCTAGCCTCCAATGAGACGGTTCATTGTTTGTTTTCTTGGCAGTCCATGATATGTTCAAGACTTTTTCCAACACTACAACTCAAAGACATTGATTTCCTCCTCTTTGGCTCTGGTTGTTGGTGCACGTATTTGAATGACAATGGTATTCATTGGACTTCCTTATATGTGTAAATCAATATTATTCTGTCATTAACAGCATTGTATTTAAGGATGAATCTAGAAATGACTTTTCAACTATGAAAGAGACCCAATTTTTCCTTACATTTCTATCTCGAGCATAGTAGGCCGTATAATTGTCTGATTCCAATGGCCCATATCAGTCCCTCTCATTTTGCCAATACCTGTTTTTATTGTTGTTATGTGCTGTCAAGTCATCTGTGACCCATAGTGACCCTATATATAGCTGCTCTGAATCCTGTGCTATCCTGAGCCAGTCTCACTAATTTTGTAGTATATTTGAGTATCAATTAAGGATGTATTTGAATAATTATATGAAATTTATT
>NW_006399872.1:9951539-9957865 GCF_000299155.1 Elephantulus edwardii
ACATACTTTGGGCATGTTGCAAGGAGGGACTAGTCCTTGGAGAGGGACATCATGTTTGGGAGAGTGGAGGGACAGTGCAGGAGAGGAAGATCCTCGATGAGATGGATCGATTCTGTGAGTGGAGTGGTGGGAATGAATGTGCTTGAGACAGTGAGATTGGCACAGGATAGAACGGTGTTTAGGGCTCTTGTACATAGGGTCACTATGAGTCACAAGCGACTTGATGGCACATAACAACAACAGCAACAAATTTCACGTTTAAATTTTTTCCAATTTACTAATTTGTAGCATGTTGTGTTGCTAACTAAAAAGTTGCTCATATCTGGCAGTTAAGATCCATCAGCTTCTCTTTGTGAAGCTCTCATTAAGATTTACAACCTCAGACACTCAATGAAGAGGTGTTATAAACTTACTCATAGCAATCAGTTTGTGTTTTGAGTTCTGAAAACAAATAGTACTGAAAACGTCTTGGTTTACCTATTATAGATATTTAAAGAAAAATTTTTGAAAATTATCTTTTAGGAAACAGGTTTGGAATTTTAGTTATTTTCAAAAAGATATAACAAGGACAGAAAGCTTTCTCAAGTGTTTTAATAAACACTGTTCAGGTCTTTTATTCTGTGAAAGAAGCTCTCGTGGAACAATGGCTAAAGGCTAGTAGTTCAGAAACTCTAGTTCCTATGTCAGAAGAAAGATGTGAAAATCTTCTTCGGAAAATATTTCTCTTCTTGAAAATCTACTCTGTCCTATAGTCCAAATCAAATCCACTGCCCTTGAGTTGATTCTGACTCACAGCAGCTTTCCACTGGGACTTTGAGTCTATAAATCTTTAAAAGAGAAGACTGTCCATCTTTCTTTGTGGAGGAGTTGGTGGATTTGAATTGCTTGTCTTTTGATCAGTAGCCCAGTATGCAATGTACAAAGTAAGTCCCCAGGGTACCTGATAAATCAGACTTAACTAAATGGCAGTGTATTTAGTTTAGTACACCTTTTTTTAAAAATCTGTGAAAGCTGCGTGTGGCATCCTATCACTATAGTTGTTGTTTGTTGATTGCCTTCGATATGAACACGACTCATGGTGACACTATGGAAAAAAGGCCTGATGCCCCTCTAAAACTAGCGATATTTATCAAATATAGTTACACAGAGGAAATTCTTATTTTCTTCTAAAATTTTATTTTTGTCTTTCTGAATGATAACACCAGATAGTAAGACTTCATTGAACAGTGTACATGTTAAAAGAAAAAAGCATAGTAATATCTTTATGTGTTTATTTTTATTTTTTGAAATTGTTTATGCAGAGATTAAATTTTATATCTGAGTTTAGAAGGAAAAGACAAGATAGTAATGTAATAGCTGTTTGCTGTTTTGGTCATAACCCACTACAGGAAACTTATTCAGATATGAGCACTTCGGAATTTCTGGCAGAAAACAAAAGCCTTTCCTCTTTGTTTACATAGATAACATTGTGCTAGTGAATCTTTGGTAATCCTAGCTTTGTGAAATGAAGTCTGAGAAATATACTAAGCATCTTTTAATTCATATCTTTGTTCTAGCACAAAGAGATAAGACAGCTATTTTGTTATTCAAAGTTATGTGTCTATATACAAGTTGTTTTTTATCTATCATTATTTTATTGTTTTTTGCTTTGCATAAACAAATCAGATCCGTTTCTCTCTTCTTTCTGTAAATCATTGCTCTGAATGGTGCTGAAGACCAGATGTGTCGAGATCTTTATTGAGAGTTGATTTCTCTGTATGCCACATGATGTCATTTCTCTAATACTGTGTAAATCTACAATATACTTTATGGAGTCCCTTAATCTCTTCATTATTCTGTACTGCTAAGCAGTCAGCACCTGGTGGCAGCTGAAAGGAAAATTTACTTCACATATTTTACATTGCATTGAAATAGGCCTGGATTTTGTAATTTCACAGATGGTGTGGAATAAGCAAGGTCACATGGGTTGTAGCAGAAGTTGAACTCTGTGTTTTCAACAAGATGTTCTGAGCCTCTATCTGTGGCATTATTTGATGTGCGTTTATTTGCTTTTTTTCCCCCTCTGAAAGTCTTCCACCATTTCAGAATGTTAAACATTCATGTTCTACTGTATCCATTGTTTTGTTATAGGTATTTTGAGAAACACAGCCCTAAGATAGTAAGTTTGTTGTTTGTTCCCCCCCTGCCCCATGCATCTGAAAGTTGCACAACAAATGATGACTGAACAAGAATTGATGGCTTTGAATTTTGGTATTGGAGAAGAATACTGAATATCTCACGGACTACCAAACAAACAAACAAACAAACAAACAAACAAACAAACAAACAAACCTGTCTTGAAGGAAGGACAGCCAGGATGCTCCTTAGAGGCAAGGATAGTGAAACTTTGTTTCACATACTTTGGACATATGAAAAGATGCTGGTCCTTTGAAAAAGACATGGTGTTGGGACAGGAGGGGGATCAGAAAAAGAGAACAACTTCTAAGGAGATGAATTGACAACAGTGACTATAACAATGGGCTCAAGAAAATCTGAGATTGTGAGAATGGTGTAAAACAGGAACAAAATTCAGCTCTGTGGTTCAGCTGATTGCTATGAGTCATACTTGACTCAATGGCATCAAACAACTGAGAAAATAGTCAAGGGAGAACCTAATAGAAGTTTCCCTCTTTTACCTCTCCTCCAACCTCAGGAGTTGAAAGTCTCTCTTCTCTCTGAGGTTGTCATCTACGTCCTACTAGAGAGCTTCTATTCCAGCCATCCTTGTATTTAGGCATGACTACTGACCCAGCTCTAACAAAACATAGAACTCTGAATGTAGAAAGGACTTCTCAGAATTTATTCTGTTTACAACAAGACACTGGACACGGTTATATCTATTTTCCAGAAGAAATGGACAACAAAAAAAGGGAATATAGTCAGCATTTCTGAGATTGAGGGAGCCAGGTAAGGTAGCTGAATTGATGGGTGGAAGCCATAATGCTTTGATGAGACCACTTCTAGGATGTGAATTTTCATATTATTTTTTGTTAGGAAGAAAATAGTTTCTAGGCTCTTCTAGACATTCTGTGAATTACTCAAAATATCCAGTAGAGTGAGAATGAATTTCTATTGCTTGCAACTAGGAACACTGATTAACATAAAAAGCTTAATATGATCACAATTTTAGTGAGTAACCAGAACTAAAAATCAAAACCCATTGTCAGAGTTGATTTTAAACTCATAATGACCCCAAAAGACAGAAGAAAATTGCCTCGTAGGTTTTCTCAAGACTACAAGTTTAACCTAAGCAACTGCCAATCCTTTCATCTACAGAGTCCAATAAGTTTGAACTATCAACCTTTCGATTATCAATTGTGTTTAAGCACTGTACCGGCAGGACCTCTTAGTGAACAACAGAATGAAATGCAAATTTTTTTAGTCAACAGATTAGCATAATATCATGGAGGTAGTCAAGGGCTCTAGAAGTTAAGAAATAATTACTGAAGAGGTAGATGTTGAGCTCTACAACATTGATTCATTAAAAAAATTACACACACATTTATTGTCATCTAATTTGAACTGATGCATGGGTGACCCTTCAGTGGGTTTCTTAGCCTGTAAGTTGCATGGGAAGAGATTGCTGATCTTTCTGCTGCAGAGCAGATGGTAGATTTGAACCTTCTGAGGGGCAGCCTTTGGGTTAGTAGCACAAATCTCCATAGATGAGTTACTAGACACAGATAAAAAAGTATGTAAGACTGATGTGTGCCTTGCCCTCAGAAATTCATTCCAGTGTAGAAGAAATGAACCAAGTAATTACAATAATCCTGGAAACAACTCTGTCAGGAGAAATAGATAATTCAATGGAAATTTATTTCAGGATTACATATGGAAACAGGCAAGTTAGGATTCCCAGAGGTTGTGAACTTATGAATAAACCTGAGCAACATGAAAACTATAGTAAACTATTAGAGGATGGAGGAAGATTTTGGTTGGAGATTAAGTGGTAAAGAGAGGAACATTTCTAAAACAAACAAACAAACAAACAAACAAACAACAAAAACCATACCAAAAGAACAAAAAACCATTTCAGTGAGAAAGTACAAACAATAACATTTTGGATTGTTTAAATGATGTAGTATGTAGAAATGTAGAATGAACTGTTGTTGTTGTTACATACCCTCTAGTTGCCTGTGACTCATAGCAACCCTGTGTACCACAGTTGAGTCCTGCCCTATCCTGAGTCAGTCTCACTGACTCCAACACACCTAATCCCATTGCCCCAGTTATCATGTCAATCTATCTAATCTGGCGTCTTCCTCTCCTGTGCTGTAACTCCACCTATGCAAGCATTATGTCCTTGTTCAAGGACTGGTTCCTCTTTGCCGGGTGCCCAATGTATGTGAGATGGAGCTTCAAAATCCTAGACTCAAAAACAAAAACAAAAACCACAACAAAAAAACCTAGACTCCAAGAAGAAACTAAGTTTCACCATCTCCAATATAGACCTATTTGTTCTCCTAGAAATGTTCTATACTTTCCTCCAGCACTACAACTCGCAGGCACCAATTCTTCTCCCATCATCTTAGTTATTGTCCAGCTCTCTGATGCATAATAAAAAAATTGCAAAGACAATGGCCTGGATCAGGTGCACCTTAGTCTTAGACTAACGTCATTGCTCCAAAGCACTCCAAAGAGGTCCCTAACAGTTGTTGTTGTTATTAAGTGCCATTGAGTCCTAGATGACTCATAGCGACCTGATGAACAAAAGACCTAAACTCTTGTATAACTTTCATAGTTTCTCCAAGTTCATAGAGTTTCCGGAGGCAAGCTATTTCGGAGGTGGGTGCCACTTCTGCTTCCAAACCTGTTTTAATCAGAGAACTCTACAAAACACTGTCCACCATGCATAATCTTGCATTTGACCCATCAGTGTCACAGTGTTTAGCTTCACAGCAACCACGGGTTACCTCTGTACAGCACCAGTGCTATACCACTTAGAAGAATGTTTGACAAAAAATAATTAAAACCACGCCTGATGGCTGAAGATTAAAATCATTAAATTTTGGTTTGGTAGCCTAACTTTTTATCCACTAGGCCAATAGAACTCTCTTTTTGTTGTTGTTAAGTGCCGTCGAGTTGTAGAAGACTCATAGTGACCCTATGAACGAAAGACTTGAACACTTGTATAATTTTCATTGTTTCTCCAAGTTCCTAGAGTCTCCAGACTACTGCAATGTAACTCATCTTTTGATTTCTTAAGTCCTGGTGCCAAGAGTGTTGATTGTGAAGCCAATCTCAATCTCTTCTCTAGCCATCATGAAGCTTTCAATTGGCCCAGTGGTGAGAATCTTTGTCTTCTTGATGTTAAGCTTCAGTTCATATTGAAGACTACAGTCTTTGACCTTCTGCAGCAAATGCTTCAGATCCTCTTCAGTTTAGGGAAGCAAGGTTGTCTCATCTGCTTAACACAGGTTGTTGGTGAGTCTTTTTACCAAGACTGATGTCACACTGCTCCTTATAAAGTCCAACCTCTTGAATGACCTGTTCTGCATATAGGTTGAAAAGGTATGGAGTCAGAACACATCCCTGACACACTCCTTTCCTAATTTTGAACCATATAGTGTTTTCCTTGCTCTGTTCCAATTACTGCCTCCTGGTCCAAGTATAGGTTTCACATGAGCACAATCAAGTGTGCTGAAATTCCCATTCTTCTCAAGGTTATCTATAATTTGTTGTAATCTACACAGTTAAATGTTTTTGCATAGACAATGAAGCACAGATAGACAGATAGACATTCCTCTGGTACTCTCTGCTCTCAGCCAAGATCCATTTGACATTGGCAATAATGTTTCTAATGCCAAGACATCTTCTAAATACAGTTTATATTTCTGGTTGTTCTCTATTAATGTACTTTCCCAGTCATTTTTGGATAATCTGTAGCAAGATTTTCCTTATGTATGATATTAGTGACATTGTATGATACTTTCCACACTCTATTGGATCACTTTTGTTTGGGAAAGGGATACATACAGATTTCTTCTAGTCAGTTGACCAGGTAGTTGTTTTCCAGATTTCTTAGCACAACTTGGTGAGCACATTCAGGGCAGCATTTGTTTGTTGAAATATGTCAGTTGGTATTCTGTCAATTCCTGGGACCTTGTTCTTTTGTCAGTTCCTTCAGAGCAGCTTGAACTTCCTCTTTCATCACCATTGACTGTTAATTGGCTGTTTTTTGATGAAATTCTTCCAGTCACTGAATCAATCCACCTCATAGAGGGCCTTCCTCTCCTGCACTGTCCCTCCACCCTCCCAAGCATGATGTCCCTCTCCAAGGACCAGTC
>NW_006399872.1:9961255-9979770 GCF_000299155.1 Elephantulus edwardii
ATTATATTATTTCATATTCATCAGAACTTGATGAACTAGAAAATTCTTATTAATTCTGATTCATTGTCAGAATCAATTCATGGTTGACCTTCCAGTGACATTTCAGAGCCTGTTTACCACATAGGAGATGATTGTTCATCTTTCTTTCCCAGACCACCTAGTGGATTTGAACCACTTGCTTTTGGTTTGACAGCACAGATCATTACCACTAGGCCACCAGAGCTCCTGATGAAATGCTGCTGCTGCTGCTGCTGTTGTTGTTGTTATGTGGCACTGAATAGAGTGCAACTCAGCAACCCTTTGAGCAACAGATCTGAACTTTACCGGATCCTGAGCCATTCTTTAATCTCTGCCAGCTTCAGCCCGTTGTTACAGAATTGTATCAATCCATTTTGTTGAATTTATTCCTGTCTTTCTCCAAGTTTTCCCAGCACAATTTCTTCTTCTAAGGACTGGCCCCTCCTGACAACATGCCCACAGTTTGTGAAGTTTCACCATCCTTGCCTCTAAGAAGCACCCTGGCTGCATTTACCAAGAAACACTTTTTTTTTTGTTAACAAATGATCCTTTATTGAAATATTTTCGTCTGCAGTTCCTTAGCTAGCTGGGCATTCCACAGCACTACTGTTGATGTCTTCTGTGATGTCATGAGGGTGACGACCATCAACATTGCAGCCCACAGATTGGGCAGTTCCCAGGATCTCTTTAATAGTTCCAGAGAGTTCTCTGGCTAAAGACCAGTGTCGCATCTGCCGGGCAATGCCAACAATCTCATCAAAAGTGATATTTCCACTGTGCTTAATATTTTTCTGCTTTTTTTTTTGTCTCTGGGTGGTTCCTTTAGGGCTTTGATGATCAGGGCAGAGGCAGAAGGCACCACTTTAATCTGGGCCTATCTGTTCTGAATGGTCAGTGTCACTGTAATCCTTAGTCCCTTCCAGTCACCGGTGGCCTTGGCAATGTCATCATCAACCTTTTTTGGAGACAGATCCAGGGGACCCATCTTGGGGGCCAGAGCGGAAGTGGCACCGACTTCCCCACCGGTACACCTCAGGTACACGACTTTAATCTCGTTGGGGTCGAACTTGGGTTGCATGGCGGAGGCGGCTGGTGTCGGATGAACCCAGATGCGGGACAACCGAAGAAAGTTGCACCGAGGCCTCCTCCGAGCCAAAAGCCGGAAGGCTGGAAGCTATTTTTTTTTTTTCTTTGTAATAGTCCATAGGATATTCCATACGCTTCTCCAACATCACATTCAAAGGCATATGTTCTTCCGTCATTCTTGTCATGCAACTTGCAGATGCAGAGTAAGCATTTGAAAATAGCATGACTTGGATCAGGTCCAACTTAGCATTTAAACTGACATTCTTTTCTAACATACATTTTTTAATTTTAATTGTGATTTTAATGAAAGTTTACAGAACAGTTGGATTTTCAATCACTCTCACACATTTTACCCCCTTCCCTTCCTCGTCCCCTTTCTTTCCCCTCTCCCAGTTAACGTTTTTGTTTTTTAAATATTCATTCAGTGTTGCCTCTCTTGCCCATCTCCCCTCAGTCCTCTTTGCAATATACCTCTTATTCTGGGCTATTGTCATACATGTAATGCTTAATCATATATTCCTTTTGAACAGTTCTTTCCTTGATCAATTCCAATAAAATGTTGATTAACTATCCACTCTTACCCTATTCTACCCCCAAACCCTCATGGCAGACCTGCTTTATAAGGATGGTGCTACACAATATTTGTCCTTTTGTGACTGAGATATTTCACTCAGCATAATGTCCTGCTGACATTCCTGCCCTTTAGCAGACAGTAGATCTTTCTATTTTAACATGGCTTTTGATTTCTTAACTGCTGCTTCCAGGAATATTTATTGTGGATCAAAGTAAAACAAAATTGCTGAGGTTTTGATGTTTTTACTTCTAACATAATGTCTTTTGGTTCAGATGTAAGAATTTTTGGTTTTTGAATGTTGAAGTGTAACCTATGTTGAAGGCTGCAGTCTTTGATCTTCTGCAGCCAGTGTTTCAAGTTTTCTTCAGTATGTAATAACAAGGTTATATCATCTGTGGCCCTATGAACAATAGATCTGAACCCTATCTCGCACTATTCTTAACATCTCTGACATACTTTAACCTGCTGCTGCACTTACCATGTCAATCCATCTTCTTGAAGGTTTTCTCTTTGCTGCTAACCTTACATCTTTTCTAGCATGACATCTCTTTCTAAGGAATACTCCCTCTTGGGTAACATCTTAACATTAAGTAAACAAAAATCCTCACTACTGCATCAATAGGCAATATCATGTTAGATGGAGAGAGATAGAAGTTGTCAGTGATTTTATCTTACTTAGATCCACAGTCAACGTTCTTGACATCAGCAGCCAGAAAATCAAAAGATGTATTGCATTTGGAAAGTCTGCTGTCAGGGACTTCTCCAATGTGCTGAAGAGCAAAATCATCAGTTTGAAGACTAAGATTCAACTGATCCAAGCCATCGTCTTTTCAATCACTTGCTATGTATCCGAGAATTAGATAATGAATAAAGATGACAGAAGTAGAATAGATGCTTCTGAGTTGTGGTGTTGGAGAAGAGTGCAGAATATCCATGGGACTGTATGTCTTAAAAAAGATGAACCCATGGTGTTTCTTGGAGGCAAGGATAGTGAAACCTCTGATATACTTTAGGCATATTGTAAGGAGTCTTTGAAAAAGACTTTTATGCTTAAAAGGATGAGGTGCTTAGAGAAGGAGGAAATGACCCTCAATGAGATAAACTGACACAGTCATTTTAAAGGTGGGTTCGAGTGTGTCAGAGATAATGAAGATGGAACTGGATAGGGCAGGATTCTAAATCACTGTTCATAGTGTTATTATGAATCACAGTCGACTTGACGGTGCTTAACAACACCACCACCACCACCACCAATCAATATGTTCAAGTATATAAGATGAAGCTTTATCCTTGCCTCTAAGGAACACCCTGGCTGTACTTTTTCATAGACATATCTTTTTGTTCTTTTGGCAGTCTATGGTATATTCAGTGTTCTTCTCCAACATAACAACTCAAAGGCATCAATTTTTCTTCCGTCATCCTTATTTATTTATTGCCCATTTCTCAAATCCATAGCAGGTGATTGAATAAGCCATGACCTACATCAGATGCATCTTGGTCTTCAAACTGACATCATGACTTCTCCGTACTTTGGAGAGGTCTCTGACTCTAGACTTTCCCAATGCAATGCACCTTTTAATATCTTTCCTGTTGGTGCCAAGGAAGTTATAGCTCCAATTAAGATGGAGTCATGGACAATTTCAGTTTTTTCTCCACCTGTCATGATGTTGTGTATTAGCCCAGTGGTGAAGATTTTTCCTCTCCTTGATGCTAACAAGTAATCCATATTGAAGGTTGTAGTCTTTGATATTCTGTTGTCTAGCAGCTGCTTCAAGTCCTCCTCACTTTCAGAGAACAAGTTCGTGTTATCTGCTTATTTCAAGTTCTTAGCTGATTTGGGATATCTTCAAGAATATTTTTATATTATGCAGTATGTGATATTATTTGATATTTTCCACATTCTGTTTAATCATCTGTCTTGAGAATAGGAACAAATATGAATCTCTTCCAATCAGTTGGCTAGGTAACTGTCTTCCCAACTTCCTGGTACAGACTGGTGAGCACATCCAGGGCTGCATCTATTATTTTAAACATGCTGATTGGTATCTTATCAATTCCTAGAGCCTTATTTTTTGCCAGTGCCTCAGTGGAGCTTGAACTTCTTCCTTAATTACCATTAACTCTTGATTATATGCTACTTCCCAAAATATTTCAGAGTTGACCAGTTCTTTTTGGCAGAGTGACTCTCTGTATTCCCTCCATTTTCTTTTGATACTTCCTGAATCATTTAATATTTTGCCATAGCATCTCTCAGTGTGGTAACTCAAAGCTTTAACTTGATTTTCAATTTTCTAAGCTTGAGAAATGCTGAACAAATTCTTCCCTTTTTATTCCCCTCCTCCAGTTCTTTGTACATAGCATGATAATACTTTGCTTTGTCTTTCAAAGATACCCTTTGGAATCTTCTGTTTTTCTCTTTTACTTCTGTTCCTCTTTCTTTTGTTCTGTCTTAATGATCTAGTGCAATTCTTAGAGTCTCTCCTGACATCTATTTTGGTCTTGTATTTTCCTTTTTCTATGTAATGACATATTTCTTTCTTCATGGTTGACATCCTTAATGTCATTCGGTAACTTATCTGGTCTTCAATCATTACTATTCAGTGACTTAATCCAATTTTTTTGAGATGATTTTAAAATTCAGATGAGGTAGTTTCAGTTTGAACTTGCACATGTTTAATTGATATTCTGTTCCACAATCAGAACCTGGGCTGGTTTTAACTGCTGATATTACGCTTCTCCAGTGATACTTTCCAGAGATGTAGCCAATTTGATTTTTGTGCAGTCCATCAGTGATGTTCAGAACATCAGGTGATGTTCATGCATATAGTAGCTGTTTCTGTTTCTTAACAAAGGTATTTGTTATGAAGAAATCATTGAATGTACAAAATTTATTCTCCATCTTCATTTTTGTTACCAAGTCTCTATTTTTCATCTTCTTTTCCTTTTTCATTGTTTCCAGCATTGCATTCCAATTACTGATTTATTATTAATGCCTATTGATTGCATGCTTGGTCAATTTTGGACTGCAAAAGTTCATATAAATTTTCAATTTTTTTCCTTTCTTGCATTAGCTGTTGGTATGTGTTTTTGAGTAATAGTAGTATTAACAGGTCTTTATTGTAAGTTCATAGATACTCATAACATTGTCCCTAAGGATAGATCTTGACATTTTCTTTTTAATTCTGAATGCAACAAAATTCTTGCTCAGTTTTTCTTTAATGAATTAGAAAATAATATGATTATCTGATTCAAATTTGCCAATGATAGTCCATCTCAACTCACTAATGTCTAGTATGTCAATCTTTATGTATTTCATTTCATTATTTAGAAAATATCCAATTTTCTTACGCCAATAATTCTTATGTTCCATGTTCCAATTATTAGTGGACGTTTGCAGTTGTTCTTCCTCATTTTTTAGAGCCTTCCAATCTGAGGCTTCTACCCCATTGCTGATCATGAAAGTCAGATGGAATTGATTAAAGATTATATTTTGGTTTCTGTGGATTTATTTTAATCTCCTTCAGCCTCAATTTGAACTTACATGTAAGTAATTGATGATCTGACCTACTGTCTGCCCCTCATCTAGTTTTGACTGACGATATCGAGCTTCTCCAACGATATCTTCCACAAATGTACACAAACTGATTCTTATGCAGACCATTAGATGAAACCCACGTATAAAGTCATCTTTTGTGTCTTTTAGAAAAAGTATTTGCAATGAATAAATCATTGTAAATACAAAATTCAATAGCTTTATTTCCAGTTTCATTTCAATCACTGAGCCCATATTTTCCAACTACTATTTCTTCTTCCCTGTTTCTTACTTTTGCATTCCAGTCACTAATGATCATTAAAGCATCTCAATTGCATGTTTGGTCAATTTCAGTAAGTTTGAGTCATTGAACACCAATAACAGAAGACCAGATGAGTTGTGGGATGATATAAAGAATATTATCCATGAAGAAAGCAAAGTGTCATTACAAAAACAGAGGAAAAAGAAAAAAAATGGAAATGGATGTCAGAAGAAACTCTAAAGCCTGTACAGGAGCATCAAGAAGCCAAATCTAAAAGAAAACAGGTCAAAAAGAAAGAGCTGAACAGATGATTTCAAAGGCATCTCAGGAGGACAAAGCAAAGTATTACAATAGAATGTGCAGAGAGCTGGAATTGGAGAATAAAAAAAGAAGAACTTGCTCTGCATTTCTCAAGCTGAAAGAACTGAAAAGCAAATTCATACATCATGTCACAAAATTGAAAGATGCTATGGACAATACATTGAATGATCCAGAAAGCATCAAAAGAAGATGGAGGGAATACACAGAGTCACTGTACAGGAAGGAATTGAATGACACTGAAAAATTTCCACAACTACCATATGAACAGGAGCCAATGCAAATGAAAGAGGAAGTAGAAGCTGCATTGAAGGTATTGGAAAAAAACAAGGCCCCAAGAATTGAAGGGATATTAATTGACTTGTTTTAATTAACAGATGCAGTCTTGGATGCCCTCATTAGTCTATGCCAGGAAATTTTGAGGACAACTTTCTGGCCAATGGACTGGATGAGGTCCATATTTATTCCAATTCCCAAGAAGGGTGATCCAACTGAATGTGGAATTTATTGAACAATATCATTGATAACACATACAAGCAAAATACTGCTGAAGATCATTCAATGTACTGGATAAAATAGTAAATAGATATGGAACTGCCAGAAGTTCAAGCAGGATATAAAAGAGGCCAGGACACCAGGGACATCACTGGAGATGTCAGATGGATCCTGGCTGAATGTAAAAGATACCAGAAGAATGTCTATTTGTGTTTTATTGACTATGCAAAGGCATTTGTGGAGCATGACAAGTTGTGTCTGACATTGAGAAGAAAGGGAATCCCAGAACACTTGATTGTGCTTATGTGGAACCTATACCTGGAGCAAGAGGCTGTTGTGTGAATGTAGCAGGGGAACACTGCATGGTTTGGAATCAGGATGGGAGTGAGTCAGAGTTGTATTCCATATCCATACCTGTTCAAATATGTGCTGAGCAAATTATCCAAGAAGCTGGACACTATGAGGAGGAGTGCGATATTAGGATTGAAGGCAGACTCATCAATAACCTGCATTATGCAGATGACACAACCTTGCTTGCTGAAAGTGAGGAGAACTTCAAGCATTTATTTCAGAGGATCAGCAAATGATCCTTCAGTATGGATTGTGTCTCAATATAAAGAAAACAAGCATTCTTACCACTGGATCAATAGATAGTGTCATGAGCTTCATCTTGCTTGGATCCACAATTAACACCCTTGGTACCAGTAGTCAGGAAATAAGTAGACACTTTGTACTGGGAAAATCTGCAGTTAGGGACCTTTCCAAATTATTGATGAGTAGTGATGTCAGATTGAGGAATAAGGTGCATCTGATTCAGACCTTAGTCTTTCCTATCACTAGCTATGTATCCAAGACTTGGACAATGAATAAGGATGCCAGAAAAAGAAATGACACCTTTGAGCTGTGATGTTGGAGAAGAGCACTGAACATTTCATGGACAGCCACGAGAATGAACAGATATGTCTTGGAGGTGGTGCAGCTGGAGAGCTCTTCGGAGGCAAAATGATGAGGCTTAGCCTCACATACATTGAGCTTATTGCCAGGTGGTGCTATTACTTGTAAAAGGACATGATGCTAGGAAGGGTGGAGGGTTAGCAAAGGAGAGTAAGACCAGATGGATTGACAGGCTGACTGCTGCAGTGGGCTCTTGTGTGTCGGGAACTGTCAGGAGCAGGAAGGTAGAAAATAGAAAAGGGTTCAGATCTTTTATTCATAGGGTTGTTATGAGTCGTGCTTGACTTGATGGCACCTAACAACAACCACTACTGCCCCATTGTTGTATCTGCCTTATTGTGTAACTTTGTTCATAGGGTTTTAGAAAGCCCATTATTTCAGAAATAGCTGGCAAATCCTTCTTTCCACTCTATCTCATGTTGGGAGCTCATTTAGTATAGCATCTGATAGACAAGTGCTGTACCCATAAGAGAAGGTGATAAGTAAACATATGCTATTATGAGCAACAACATGCAAATCACTCCCCAAATACAAGAAACTGTTACACAAGTGAGCATAACCCTAAAATCAAACTTAAGCAAACAGATATCATGACTCTGATGGCAAGAGTTCCCTCAGGGAGGTAGTCCGGAATGCTTAGAGATGCCAGATGCTGGCTGGCTCAGCAGGTCCAAGATTTGATGCAGCAATAGAGTCAAACAAACCCTCTTGACCTCAAGTTTTGGAACTAGCCTATGTAATGAGAGGAAAAATTAACTTGTATTAGTGAGGACAAGCTAACATCTAAGTATTTAATAACAAATTTTATCTAGTCTGTAGATGTAGAGCAGAGAAACAAGCTTGATTTTCTGATTCTTGGTTCAGAATATAGGGAAAGAATTTTTTTTTAATTGCAACAATGAGTTTATGGACAGTAAAGATTTTCAGGATCGCACAAGATCAAGTCAGTGTCAGATCTACTGTACCTAGGGTGGCTATGAGTAGGAGCTGACTAATTACAGCACTGAACAACAACAACAACAACAGCACATTAAGTGACAGTTTTTAAAAGTTCAAGAATGACTTCTGTATTATTGAAGAGTCTGCGATTTACAAAGAATGGAAGACTTGAATTAACTAATAAATTTCTTAATTATAATTTGGAGAGCCTTGTTGATTATCCTTAATACATGCAAGCTTTGTCTGTTTAGTCAATGTGAAAGGTTTTATTTCTTATCTCTCAACATTTTAAGGACAAACACTTTAATAATATCCATACAATATTTCATCTCTTTTTTCCTTAGGGACACTTTAAATTTTGCCCTTGATATTGTGATAGATGCTCTCTATTTGACTAAAATGATCCTTTGTGCTTAAAAGTGTTGACATTATTATCTATTCCTGATGAGTCTTTTTGAAGAGCTTCTCCAACTCTAGTCAATTGTACTCAATGCTGTTAAGAGCCGAGAAGCTCAAAGAGGCAGACACATTTAAAAAATGACTTTCAAAATTCAACTTAGCTTCAGAAGGGAGATTGCTGAGAAAATGCTTAAAGACAATGGAAGCACACATTTTTTGGAGATCTTTCTACTAAATTGGAGATGATTAAAAACTCTTTTTTTTTAAAAACATGAAAAATTAAAGTAATAATATTCTAAATATGGAAGATAAATATAGAAGGTACTAAGTATGAAAAATACTACTCTTTCCTTGGATATATTTCTATGGTATTTAAAAGATCTTAGTATCAAAGTCAGTGTAAAATAGAAGTGAAACAATGTGTGAAGTATAGATTAAGTTGTCTATTGTATGAAGTTTCATGATGAGAATGGAAGAAGATGATATCCATGTATTAAGGAATTCTGCCTGCTGTTTTACAGCTTATAAACTTGGATGTCTAGGACATATCATAGTAGATGTTACAGTCTTTGTCAAATGATTTACTGTAAAAACCTTAATTCTGATCTGTGGCTTCAAAGAACCTGGAAAGCTTAGCTTTTATCTAGCTTGCATTCTATGCTAGGAAGGTGAATACACAAACTACATCTATGATAGCAGTTGTTGTTGTTGTTGTTTTTGTTAGGTAGCAGCAATCAAGAAATAAAAAGATGTGTTGCATTGGACAAATCTTCCACCAAGAACTTCCATGAAGTGCTAAACAATAAGGATGCCAGTTTAAAAATTAGGTTGCATCTGACTCAAGCCATGATATGTTTAATTGCTTTATATGCATATGAAATTTGGACAAGGAATAAGGAACTCTGAAGAAGAACAGATGTCTTTGAATTGTGGTATTGATGGATGTACTATGAATTACAAAAAGAGGAAAAAATCTGTCTCATAGAAAGTGTAACTGGAATGCTCGTTAGTGGCAAAGTTGGTGAAAATTCATCTCTCACACATGGGCATAGTGTCAGAATATGTCAGGACTTGGACAAAGGAATCTTGCTGAGAAAAGTGAAGGGTCAGTGAAAGAGAGGATGACTCTCAATGAGATAAATTGACACATAGAGTTTAACAATGGGCTTGAGCATGGTGGAGATCCTAAGCATAACAAAGAACAGGGCAACACTGTTGGTTATAGGGTTGTTACAAGTTGTATAGACTCAGTGGCACCTAACAACAGTAGTTTGTGTTGAATTGTTAATGATAAAATTGGTAGTTTGAATCCACAAGTAGTTCTGCTGGAAAAAGAGGTAGAGGTATTTTGTTAAGATTTGCAACCTAAGAAATTTTTTTTTCAAGACAGTAGGTGTTAATTTTAGTTGTTTTAAATCTTTATTGGTAATTCAAAGTGTTAACAAAAATGGATTTAATACAGCTTTGTGTTAACCACTGCTCTAGTAGGGTTCATTTAATTGGATATACCTTGCATTAATATCATACAGGCTACAGGAGTAGCTTCATTTAGATCCAAGTTTGATTCCTGGACACTGTAGCCCTGCACTGCCACCACAGTGGAGACTTATGTACTAATACGCAGTTTAACAGGGCTTCTAGAATAAGACTAGGGACAAAGGTCTAGTACTCTACTCCCATTTATCATTCAGTGAAAACACTATGAATCATAATAACTTGATCTATATATCTTTGTTGGAATAGTGCAAGACTAGGTAACATTTTGTTCTGTTATGCATGAGGTCACCGAGAGTTGGAGGCCAACTCCTAGGCAACCACTACCAACACCAACTGATTGTATCAGTTTTTGTGAAAGGCACCTGCAGAAGAAAGATCTATTTTTTTCAATTAGTAGTAGTTGTCCAAGTGTCTCTAAACTTGTCAATATTCTTTCCCAGTATAGCCATTCTTGCATTTTTGTCATTTATTCTAAATTATGAGTTACTGAAAAAGTTACCTAGTTTTATTGACTCACTCATTGCCATTGACTCAGGAATGATTCATCGCTGACCCTCTGCCATATTTTCAGAGGAGATTGCCTATGTTCCTTCTTCTGAGGAGCTGGAGGATTTGATGCATCTGCCTCTGGGTTGGCAGCACAATGCCTTATCCACTTACCACCAGATTTAGGAAACACGACATTGTTTAAAATCAGGAAAGATATGCATCAGAGATATATCTTTTCTCCATACTGCTGAGCTACGAATTAGACTATATGAAGAAGAAAGTGGTATCAGTGTTGGATGAAGATTCATCAACAACCTGTATTATACAGATGGCAGACCCTTGCTTGCAGTAAGTGGGAAGGACTTATTTACTGCAGAATATCAAAGACTACCCATTTCAATATTGATTACATTTCAACATCGGAGGGGGGAGAGCCTCACCATTGGACCAATCGACAACATCATGATAGATGGAGAAAAGATTAAAGTTGTGAGTTATTTACTTGGATTCACAATCAAAACCTATGGGAACAGCTGTGAAGAAATCAAAAGACATGCTATACTGGCAAAAATCTGCTGTCAAGACCTTTCCAAAGGGCTAAAAAGCAATGATATCCAAAGACGTAGTTTAAAAACAAAGATGTGCCTGATTCAACCCATGATATTTTTAACTGCTTCTTAAGGGCATGAAAGTTGCACAACAAATAAGAATGACAGAAAAGGAATTGATGCCTTTGTATTATGGTTTTAGAGAAGAGTACTGAATAGTTCCTGGAAAAAGAAGAAACAAGTCTGTCTTGAAGCATAGCCAGGTATTTCTTAAAGGCAAGGATGATGATAAAACTTTGTCTCACATATTCTGGGCATATTTTGATGAGGGGCCAGTTCTTGAAACAAATGTTTTCTAAGAAAAATATAGGGGTGGAGAAAGTAAGAAAGACTTTCACCTGGATGAATTGACCCAGTGAGCATAGTAATGGCCTCAACAATGTTAGAAATGGTGAGGCTAGAATAGGATTGTAGGATAGGGCAACGTTCAGATCTGTCCCTAGGGTTGCTATGAGTCTTGTTTGAGTGGACGGTCTTTAAAATAACAGAAATTTTATTTCAATGTTTGACTTCTTTAAACGCTCTCATATTTTTAAATTAAGTGACTACATACCAATAATTTAATGTTTTTAAATTGCTTGAACTAATATTTTAAAAAGGAAAATAGAATTATTAACTGGATCTTATGTTGCATTGATTCACAGTTCTGCAGAGCTAAAGGTAGTCTTATAAAGATTTAGCTGCTTCTGTACAAATTGTGGCATGGTAGTAATCTGACTTAGAGACACAATGCTAATGATAACTAGATATATCAAATAGAAGCAAATATTTTTTCAGTAGATCAGAAAGTAATGAGATTCATTGTCATGTGTTTTGGGCAGCTGCTCCGAAGATGACGGATGCAATGAGCCTCAGATACTGATGTTGATCATGGTGTGTCTGAACAAATACCCTTGTGCTGAGGAGGTAGCCCCAAGTCCAATCAGGATCATACTCAATGTATTGGATCAGTATGGTGCCTTGTGGAAATGAAAGACAATGTCTCTACAGACTAAATTAGGACACAGTGTTAAAGAGCTGATATTCCCTTAAGGCTAGACGGTGTGGATGTATTGCTGACAAGTCTCAATTTAAAAGTCAGGAGTGAGGCTGAAAGTTTCTCTTGGCTCACGTTGCTTCAGAGACTGATCATTTCAAGAAAGTGGGTAAGATAACAGGTTACTGTGTCAGCAGTTAGAAAGGTTAGTTTCCATGTATGATAGCCAGAAACTGGCTCAAAAGCTGTGGAAGCTGAAGAACTTCAAGAAGTGGTAGTCAGATGATAATGAACTGAATGTAAGATGTCAATGTTGTGTCTTAATTTTAAAAACCTTACAAATTAATATATTCAGGAGCCAGGATCATAACACTATTTAGCTGAGAGCCTCTTGGTTTAATATTGATTTTCAGAATGTCTATTTCCATTACAAACAACTATGTCACTCAGACATTATTCCAAATGTTTCATTGTAATGAAAGCCATATGTAATAGTCATATGAGAAGCAGGGGGCCATGGTACCATGGCAGGGACTAGGGTTTAAGTTTGGGTTACCTCTTTACTAGCAATATGTTTTGGGGCAAATGATTTCAGATATCCTAGTACTTATTTCTGGAAGCAGGAGTGGCATCCACTTCCTAAACAACATGCCTCTGGAAACTCTATGAATTCCCCCACCTCCTCATTTGAGCCTATTAGGAAATTTAAAAAAAATTATAAATTTATTTTAATGAAAGTTTACAGAGACTTTGGATTTCCATTCATTCATTGTTGCACTTTGATAAATGATGATAGAAAGGCTTCGGGCCTTTTGTTCATAGGGTTGTTATGAATTGTGCTTGACTCAATCGCAATCAACAGCAACTACTTAAGTTATTTCAAAAAAATTGAAAAAGGAGGAACATTTCCAGAGTCATTCTATGAAGCAACAATTACCCTAATACCCAAACCAGGCAAATATATTACCAAGAAAGAAAAGTAGACACCAATATCTCTCATGAACATGTTTTTGTTGTTGTGTAATGTAGAGTCAAAACTGACTCATAGCTGACCTTCTAGAAGGTTTTCAGAGGCAGTTAACTACATTAGAGGAGATTGTCCATCCTTCTTCTGCTTCATTAATATAGATACAAAAATCCTTAACAAAACTCTAGCTAATAATGAAATAATAGAATCCAAAAGCACAGCAAAACAATAATTCACCATGACCAAGTGGCATGATTCAGGCAACAGTGTTTCTGATTACTAGCTATGCATTCAAGAACTGGACAATGAATAATGATGACAGAAAAAGAATTGACACATTTGATATGTGGTGTTGGAGAAGAGCAATGGACATCCCAAAGGTGGCTAAGAGAATGAATAGATATTTCTCAAAGAGGGTGCATCCAAAGTGCTCTTTGGAGGCAAGAATGATGAGGCTTTGCCTCATACACTTTGGACATATTGCTAGGGGGTGCTATTCTTTGGAGAAGGACATGATTTTGGGAATGGTGAAGGGTCAGCAAAGGAAAGGAAGACCCTCAACCAGGTGGATTGACATGGTGACTGCTGCAATGGGCTCTTGTGTGTCAGGAAGTGTGAGGATAGCACTGAATAGAACAGGGTTCAGATCTTTTGTTCATAGGGTCTTTTTGAGTCATTGGAAGCAGGATTGACATCTACTTTCTGAACAACATACTTCCAGAAACTCTATGACCTTTGATAAATGTCGATAGTTGTAGAGGGGCTTCAGGCCTTTTTTTCATAGGGTCACTATGAGTCATGCTCAACTCGAAGGCAATAAAAAACAACAACAACAAAAATATCGACTTAATGGCACCTAACAACAACAACAACATGCAAGGATGGTTCAACATGAGAAAAAAAAAATAACAAGAACAAGATCATAGCAACTGATGCAGAAAAGGCATTTGACAAAATCCAATACTACTTCTTGATTAAGACACTCAGCAAAACTGGAATAGAAAGAAATTTCCTCAACATAGTAAAAAGTATATATGCTAAACCAAGAGCCAACATAATTTTCCATGGAGAAAGATGAAAAGCATTTTCCTTGAGAAAAGAGACCAGCCAAGGATACCCACTGTCACCACTTCTATAAAATATTTATTGGAATTGCTTGATAGGGCAATATGACAAGAGAAGGAATTAAAAGGCATCCAGATTGGCAAAGAGATGGTTAAACTGTCACTGTATGCAGATTATATGATAGTATCCACAGAAAACCCCAAAGACTAAAAAACCTAAAACACAAAATATTAATGTTAGTAGGCCAATTTAGTAGAATGGCAGGATATAAGATCAATATCCAAAAAACAGCAGAATTCCTCTACAGTAACAAAGGGAACACAGACAAGGAAATCAAGAAAACAATACTATTTACAATAGCCAAGCACAAATTGAGATACTTGAGAATGAACCTAACTAGAGATACACAAACCCTATATAAACTACAGAACATTTTTGTAAGTTACAATAAAAGACCTAAAAAAATGGAAATGTGTCCTATTTATGGATAGGAAGAACCAATATTGTAAAAATGACAAGCCTACCAAAAGCAATCTACATATTCAGCGCAATCCCAATCCAGATACCAAATTCATTTCTCAAGGAGATCGAAAGGGAAATTGTCAAATTTATTTGGAAAAGCAAGAGACCCCAAATAAGCAAACACTTTGAGAAACAAAAATGAAGTTGAAGGAATAACACTCCCTGTCCTCAGTGTACTCAGGGCAGGGGGTGGGGGGAGATGGAGGGGATTGTATCCCAATGAAGGAATTTTTCTTTTCTCTTTTCAAAAAGAGGAGCATACTGGAGGGGAGGGGTAGGCAGGGAGAAAAGTGCACCAATGAATGAATGAATGGAAATCCTAAATCTCTGTAAATGTTCATTAAAATTAACAAAAATTTAAAACAAACAAACAAACAAACAAACAAACAATCACTACTGCACAGCAGTAGTAACCAAAACAGCATGGTACTGGTACAATGACAGGCACATAGATCAATGGAACAGAATTGAGAACCCAGATATAGACCCAGCTATCTATGGTCAACAGGTATTTGAAAAGGAAATAAAATGTATCAAATGAGGAAATGACAACCTCTTCAACAAACGGTGGTGGCAAAACTGGACTTCTACCTGCAAATACTAAAAAGCTGAAACAGGATCCATATCTCACCCTATACACAATAATCAATTCAGGGTGGATCAGAGACCTGGAAGTAAAGCCCAAAACCATAAAGTTCATAAGAGACAAACTAGGATCAAGCTTAGACGCCCTAGTCTATGGTAAAAAGAGACTGCCAAATAGAGCCAGAAATGCACTATCTGAAGAGGATAAAATCAATGAATGGGACTTTCTAAAGATTAAATGCCTATGACCATCAAAAACTTTTCCCAACAGGGTGAAAAGAAAATCTACTGACTATGAATAAACATTTAGTAATACCACCTCAGACAAGAGTCTTATAACAAAAGTTTACATAATACTCCTGGACCTCCACAAGAAAAAGACTAATAACACAATTACAAAATGAACAAAAGACATGGAAAAAATTTTCACAGAGGAAGATATTTGAATGGCCCACGAACACATGAAGAAGTGCTCCATATCATTGGCAATAAGAGAGATGCAAATCAAAACCACAATGAGATGCCTTCTCACTCTAGTAACAATGGCAAAGTTTAACAGGACAGCAAGTAATAACTGTTGGAGAGGATGTGGCGAGATAGGAGCAATACATTGTTTGTGGGATTGTAAAATAACACAACCATTCTGGAAGGCAATTTGGCACTTCTTAAAAAAGCTGAACATAGAAATTCCATATGACCCAGTATTCCACTGCTTGAAATATATGCTGAAAAAAATGAGAAGTGAGGCACAAATGGAGACTTGAACACCAATGTTCAAAACAGTATTATTCACCATCGCAAGAACATGGAAACAGCCCAGAAGGCCATCAAATGGATTGAGAAAGTATGGTGCATTTATACAATGGAATAACTATGCAGTATGTGGGAGCAATGATTTTTAAAATTACTACCTAACTTATGAGGGACTGGGGAGCATATGCTGAGTGAACTAACTTAGTCTCACAAGGACAAATACTGTATGAAAATCCAAGGATCGGGGAGGGGAGGGTGGAAGCAGAGGGATGAGGATGTGTGGGGGCTGGGAGGGTTTATCATGGAATTGGACAATTTGATGGGTGGAAGTGCAAGGGAAATTAGAAGAATTTGGTCTGAAAAACATTGTATTTGAATTTTGTAAATAAACTGGTATTTTTTTTAAAGAGTCTCATTTTTTTGGAAGCCTTGGCCATGTGGACCCGGCATTTCCATTATCTCAATGCACCAAACAAGCCCTGACCTCATAGACTCAGCCTTTTTACTGTCAAAATACATTTGGCAGTCTTCCAAGCATAAAGAAAAACCTACAACCAGGAGAGAACAGAGTAGGTAAATGTGATCTTCTAAGAATCAAACCCATGCACATCAAATAACTTCTCCAACAGGATAATAAAGCAAGCCAAGGACTGGGAAAAATATTAGATAATGACATATTTGATAAATCTGATAAATCTTTAAGATTTATAGAATACTTCAGAACCTCTACAAGAAAAAGATAAACAACTCAATAGCAAAATGGACAGAGGGTAAGATTAGATATTTCACCAAAGAAGACCCTCAGATGACAAACACATGAAGAAATTTTCAAAATCCCTAGCTATCAGATAGATCCAAATCAAAACAATTATGAGATATAATCTCACCCCAGTAATAATAGCAGATTTCAGCAGGGCAGCAAACAGTAAATGTTGGCAAGGTTGTCGAAATATTGGAAGACTTATTTACTGTTAGTGGGAGTTTGTAAAATGGTACAACCACTATGAAAGGGAGTTTATGCTTTCCCAAAATGTTGAAATTAGAAATATTATTTGACCCAGCAATTCAACTAGTAGGAATATACCCTAAAGAAACCAGAACCATAATCCAAATGGATATATTCACACCCATATTTATTGTTGCATTATTTACAATAGCAACAAGATGAAGCAACTCACATGCCCATCAACAAATGAATGGACAGAAAAACCATGGTATGCAATGGAATACTGCAACACTGAAAAACAATGAACTCCTAAAACATTACACAACATGGATAACCCTGGGGAGAACATTATACTGAGTGTAATATCTCATTCACAAAGGGACAAATACTGCATAGCATCACTGTTATAAAGCAGATCTTATGTGTGGGGTTGGGAGGAGAATAGAATAAAAATGGATAGATAATGAACATTCTGGACTGGAACAGATAAAGAAAGAACTGTTTAAAAAGGAATATATAATTCGGTGTTATACGTACAACAGCCCAGAATAAGAGGTACATTGCAAAGATAATGAACTGGAGGTAGGCCGGAAGGTATAATTGTACAACAATGATGAATATTGTTTTTGAAAAGGTGAACTGGGGAAGGAGAAAAGGAGGGAGAGGGAGTAAAAGTGTGACAATGAATGAATAAAAAAATCTAAATTTTTAAAATACTTTCATTAAAAGCACAAAACAATAACAAAACCAAAAAACAATGAAATTACCTTTGATATCAGGTAAAAACTGGATAAAACTGTGAGTTCACACATAATTATATATTTTTAAAAAATATTAAATTTATTAAGTTCACTGTTGTTGTGCATCATAGAGTTGGAACTGACCCGTAGCTGACCCTCAAGCAGGTTTTCAGAGAAAGTCAATCACATGGGAGGAGACTGTCCATCCTTATCCCACAGAGTGACTGGTGGCCTCAAACTGTTTGCCTTTGGGATTGCAGCACAGCTTTTTGCCACTAGTCTACCAGAGCTCCCTACAATTATATTTTTTTCATACAGGGATGAGAAAACTAGAATTTGTTACAAATGATAAAATGCTTTTCCTCTATTTTATTTTATATTGGTTTGCTTACAAAGTTCATATACATTGTGTTTAACACTATGCTTCAATCACACTGTGTTTCATATAATCATTCCCATGCATTATGGAGGATTTTTTGAGGGGAAGCTTATTGATTTGTTCACAAAGTTTGTATACATTGTCTTTACATTATATTTCACAGTGTTCTTCATTCACATTGTTTTTGTACAATCATTTTCTTTTTTTTCTATAATTATATTCTATTAATTTTCATAAACATTTACAGAGATTTTGGGTTTTCATTCATTCATTGTTGCACTATTCTCTCCACCCTCCTCCCAGTTCGTTCTTGTCCAAATGCCACAGTGCTTGTCAAAGCCAGCCCTGATTAATCTTCTTTGTCAGTGTGTCCTTTGCCATTCCCTATCACTCCTCCCTGAGAGAGACTTC
>NW_006399872.1:9983373-10004271 GCF_000299155.1 Elephantulus edwardii
GCCCTTAGGTGCTCTCCCGGGTAATCAGCAATGCCCCAGTAAACACAGATAAGATCCTACAGGCCTTTCTCCTGCCAGGTTAGTTCCTCAACAGCTCGCCTGATAGCTCCGGGTGATGTCTGGATCCAAGGTGGTGCCCTGAGGTCACAGGCCTGTGGTGGGGGTTGAGATGCGTTGTTGTGGAGCTGCAAGGGGGATGGGGGAAGGGAAGGAAAGCAAGGGAATAGGGGACAAGGAGCACAGGGGTTGGACACTATCACCAAGAGGTGGGGATGGGGCTTGTGCGCTGCTGGGGGTTTATGCAGCAGCACCCTGTGTGCTAAGGGCCACACAGATGTGGGCTGCAGGGGGGTCCCACAGTGTCCGGCAGTCTTCGCTCCTCTGGAGTTCCGCGACAGGTGGCTGGCTGCTGCTCTTCCTGGGTCTCTTCAGGGTCCCTCTCGCGGCATTCCCCAGTCTGGCGGCGGGGTGTGTTCCCCCCAGCAGGCGGCGGCGTGCGTTCCCCCTGCGTTCCCCGGTCTGGCGGCGGCGTTCCCCCGGCTGGTGGCCTCGCCCTCGCGCTGCGTCCTGCGTCGCCCTCGCGCTGCGTTGCCCTTGTACAATCATTTTCATGCATTATGTTTTTTAAAATTAATCACCTTGCCCATCAATGCCTTTTAAAGCTCTGATTTCCCATTCATATTTTTTTCTTTCCCTCCCGATCACATTGTGCTTCACACTACCCATTTATAAATTTTTAAAGGTAACTCTATGAAATACTTAATGAAATTCTGACTTCCTGTTCTAAGTTGTATGCAATTTTAATTTTAAAATTTGTTGTTGTTGTGTGTGTATTTTTCCAAATCCTTTTTACTATTTCTATTTATACTCAAGAAGTCAATGTTCTCTAGCCAAGTCCTTCCTTAATAGCTTTAACCGCTCTCATTTGGTGAAGATGAAAAGTAAAAGTGTAGGGAATAAAAGGACATAATAAATACATTAGAATATATTGGATGGACTAATTGTCCAGGCAGGAATTGATCTTTGGCAATAAAAATAATTTTACTGGAGCAAAGAGCAAACTTTTAAAGAGGAAAAAATAGCAAATGTTACAGGTATCTTGCAAATAACTTGAGAATCTGGGCTGTATGAAAGAGAATGTGGCATCAGGATTGGAGGAAGACTCATTTCAACCTTTATTATGCATATGACCTTGTTCGCAGAAAGTCAAGAAGACTTGAAGCACTTGCTGCAGAAGACAAAGGTGATAAAAGAAGATAAAGCCTTCATTATGAATTATACCTGAGCATCAAGAAAACAAAAATGTTCACCACTGGCCCAATAGGCACTATCATGACAGATGAAGAAAAGTTTGAAGATGTCAACAATTTCATTTTACTCAGATCTACAATCAACACCTATGGTAACAGTAGTTAAAATAGCAAATTAAGTGCTGCACTGGGGAGATGTGCTGTCAAGAATCTCTCCAAAATGCAGAAGAGCAATAATGTCACTTTAAAGACCAAGGTATTCCCAAACCAAGCCATTCTATTTTCAGTTACTTTCTATGCATTTGAAAGTTGGAGAATGAATGAGAATGACAGAAGTATTGATGTCTTTGAATTGTGATATTGGAGAAATGAAAAACAGGCTTGAGGGCCATGGATTAGACTCACCCACCTTTGGCTTGGTTTCTGGGTTCTCTGTTCCATTTGATCTATATGTCTGTCACTGTACCAGTACCACGCTGTCTTGACCACCATGGTTGTGTAGTAGAATTTGAAATCAGGGAGTGAGATGCCTCCTACATTGTTTCTCTTTTCAGGAACGCTTAACTTATTCAGGATCTCTTTCCATTCTAGATGAAATTGGAAATCTCCTTTTCCATCTTATTGAAGAATAGAATTGATAATTGTATTGAGTCACATAGAACTTGTAGATGGTCTTTGGTTGCATAGAACTTGTGGATTGTTTTTGACAGAACTGTCATTTTCACAATGTTGAGTCTTCCTATACATGAGCACAGTATATTCCATTTCTTCAGGTCCCTTTTTGTTTCTTGTAGTAATGTTTTGCCATTTTCTTTGAATAGTTCTTTTATGTTTCTAGTTAGATTACCTTTCATGTATTTAATCTTTTTAAAATTATTATTTTTAATTGACATTTCAATGAAAGTTTATGGAAAACTTGGATTTTCATCCATTCATTGTTGCATGTTTTCCTCCTTATCCCCTCTCCCCATCATTCACATTTCTCTTTAAAATGATTCTTTCATTGTTGCACATTTTTCACCCTCCTCCTGCAGCCTCCAGTTCACTTTGCTATGCACTTATTATTCTGGACTGTTGTCATGCAAATAACACCTAATCATATATTTCTTTTAGACAGTTCTTTTTCTCAACTATTTCAATGTAGTGTTCATCACTTATCCCCTCTTTTCGTCGTTTCCTCCAACCCCTATATCAGTCCTGTTATATAACAGCGACATTAATCAGTAGTTGTCCTTTTGTGACTAAAATATTTCACTCAGCAAAATGTCCTTCACAGTCACCCATTTTGTATAATATTTTGTGAGTTCTTGGTTTTCAGTGCTGTGTAGTGTTCCATCGTACAAATATACCACAGCTTCTCTATCCATTCATGTGTTTAGCTATTGTGATTATTTTCTCCCCTAAGTTCTATTTCTGTATTCTCTTTTTCACTGTAGAGAAACCTGATCAATTTTTGTATGTTAATCTTGTATCCTTCCACTTTCCTGAATTGGTCTACTATAGGCCATGGACCTAGGGGCATTATAGCCAATGTTAAATGGATCTTGTCCAAAAGTAGAAAGTACAAGAGGAATGCCTATCAGTGTTTCATTGCCTATGAAAAGGCATTTGTATGTGTGGAACACAACACATTGTAGCTAACCTTAAGAAGAATAGGGACCCTAGAACACTTTATTGTGCTTATGTGAAACCTATACTTGGACTAGGAAGCAGTAGTCAGGACACAGCACGGAAACATTGCATGGCTTAGGATCAGGAAATGTGTGCATCAGGAATGTATCCTATCTCCATACCTTTTCATTCCATATGTTGTTGTTGTTGTTATGTGCCATTGAGTCGTTTGCGACTCAGTGACCCTATGTACAACAGCCCTAAACTCCGCTCTGTCCTGTGCCAATCGCACTGTCTCTGACACTCCAATCCCAATTATCCCAGTCACTGAATCAATCCACCTCATAGAGGGCCTTCCTCTCCTGCGCTGTCCCTCCACCCTCCCAAGCATGATGTCCCTCTCTAAGGACCGGTCTCTCCTCACAACATGTCCAAAGTATGTTAGACGGAGCCTCAGAATCCTTGCCTCCAAGGAGCCACCCGGTTTAACCCTTTACAGGACAAATCTGTTTCTTTTCCTAGCAGTCCATGGTATTCTCAATACTCTTCTCCAGCACCACAGCTCAAAGGCATCAATTCCCCTTCTATCCTCCTTGGTCATTGTCCAACTCTCTGATGCATAACAGGTGATTGAGAAGACCATGGCCTGTATCAAATGCACCTTAGTCTCCAGAGAGACACCATTGCTCTTCAGTACTTTGGAGAGGTCCCTAACAGCAGACTTTCCCATGGCAATGCGCCTTTTGATTTCCTGGCTGCTGGTGCCAAGACTGTTGACTACAGAGCCAAGCAAACTAAAGCTGTGTACAATCTCAGTCTCTTCATCCATCCTGATGCTGCCAATTGGTCCAGTGGTGAGAATCTTTGTCTTCTTGACATTGAGCCTCAATCCATATTGTAGGCTGCAGTCCTTGACACTCTGCAACAGGCGCTTCAGGTCCTCTTCAGTTTCAGCAAGCAGGGTTGTGTCATCCGCATAAAGCAGGTTGTTGATAAATCGTCCACCATTCTTGACCCCACATTTTTCCTCATAGAGCCCCGCCTCCCGGATAATCTCTTCTGCATATAAGTTGAAAAGGTATGGAGATAGGATGCATCCCTGGCGTACGCCCTTCCCAATTTTGAACCATGCAGTGTTCCCTTGCTCTGTTCTGATGACTGCCTCCTGGTCCAAGTATAAGTTTCGCATTAGAACGATCAAGTGTTCTGGGATTCCCATTCTTCTCAGAGTAAGCCATAGTTTGTTATGATCTACACAGTCATTTGCATAGTCAATGAAACACAGATAGACATTCCTCTGGTATTCCTTGCTTTCAGCCAAGATCCATGTAACATCAGCTATAATATGCTTAGTACCACGCCCCTTCTAAACCCAGTGTGGACTTAATTCTATATGCAGAACTGATTATTCAGAAGGCTAGACTTTATGAGAAGGAATGTGGCATCAGAATTAGAAGAAGTCTCATCAATAACCTGCACTATGCAGATGACACAATCTTGCTTGGTGAAACTGAGGAAGACATGAGGTATTTGCTGCAGAAGATTAGGATTGCAGTCTTATATAGATTGCAGCTCTACATCAAGAAAACAAAGATTCTTGCCACTGGGTCAATTGGCAGCTTCATCATAGATGGTGAAGAGATTTAAATAGTTAAGAACTTCAGTTTGGTGGTTCCACAATCAATACTCTTGGCAGCAGCAATCAGGGAATCAAAAGATGAATTGCATTAGGAAAGTCTGCTGTCAGGGACTTCTCTAGAGTACTGAATAGCAGTGATGTCTGTCTAGAGACTAAGGTGTGCCTGATAAAGGCTATTGTTTTCACAATTACTTGCTCTGAGTCAGAGAGACGTAAAATAACTAAGGATAATAAATGACGGATTGATGCCATTGATCCTGATGGCAGATAAAGTCTGTCTAGAGATGGTGAAACGAAGCTGCTCCTTAGAAGCAAGGATTTTGAAATCCAACTCACATACTTTGGGCATATGGCTAGAAGGGATCACCAATCCTTGGAAAAGAACATCATGTTTGGAAGGGTGGAGGAACAGCACCTTCACAGGGCAAGAGGAAGACCCAGGATAAGACATATTGACTCAGTGACTGGAAAAATGGGATTATGTAGGAAACGATGAGATTGGCTCAAGATATGGCTAGGGCTCAGAGTTAATGTACATAAGGGTTGCTATGAGTTTCATTTGACTCGATGCACATAATAACAACAACTTGTTGAAATGTAATCTATACTGAAGGCTGCATGTAGTCTTTGACCTTTACCAGTGGTTGCTCCATTCCTTCCTTACTTTCAACACACAAAATCGTGCTATCTACCTTTTTAAGTCATCCTCAGACCTTGATGCCACACTTTTCTCCTATAGTCTGTCTTCTTAGATCGTTTGTTCTGCATTGAGATTGAACATGATAAAAAGAAACAACTCTGATGTACACGTTTCCTGATTTGAACCTATTGAGTACCCCTTATTCTGTTTGAATGACTGCCTTTTTGTCTTTATACAGATGTATACCGAAATAAAGAAATATGTCTTGAATTGACTAGTTGGTCGTAAAGATGTAGCACTATGTGATGTTCACTTTGGACTGTTCTGAATTGTTGCTGTTGTGTCAAGTATGATTCACGATGACCTTACGAACAATAGACCTGAACCTTGTTCTATGCTGTGCCATCCTCATCATTTCTGATATGCTTGAGCGCTTTGCTGCAGTCACTGTGTCAATCTATATAATTGATGGTCTTCCTCTCTTTTGCCTACTTTACACTGTTTCAGGCATGATTCCTTTGCAAGTTATAGCCTCTCCTAACAACATGTCCAATGTAGGTGAAACAAAGCTTTGCCTTCTTTGCCTTTAAGGAACATTCTGGCTGCACTTTCTCCAAGACATACCTGTTTGTTCTTTTGGCTATTCTTTGGATATTCAGTGCTTTCCCCCCAATACCACAGCTCAAATATTATTAGTTTTTTTCTCCTTTCATCCTTACTAATTAATTGTCCAACTGTCAATTGCATAGCAAATGATTGAAGAGATCATCTGAATCAGGCACACATTGGTCTTCAAGCTGACATCATTACTCCATAGTAATTTGGAGAGGTCCTTGACTGCAGAACTTTCCAATGCAGTACATCTCCTGATCTCCTAACTGCTAGTGCAAAAAGGTATTGATTGTAGATCCAAGTACGATGAAATAATTAACAATTTCAATCTTTTCTCCATCTATCATGATGTTGTCTGTTAATCCAGTAGTGAGAATTTTTGTTTTCTTGATGTTGAGACATAATCCATATTGAAGTCTTCTGCAGGAAGCACTTTAAGTTCTCTCTTTAGGTTGTCATCTGTATAACACAAGTTGTTGATGAAGTCTGCCTTTGATGCTTATAATAGAGTTATCTGTGTAGAGTCCATCTTCTTGGGTAATTTACTCTGCATACAGAGTGAATAGATATGAAAGGGGGTACAACTCTGACATACACCTTTCTTAATTTTAAATCATGTAGTGTTTCCTTGCTCTGTTTGGACAATAGCTTCTTAGTCTAGATATAGGTCTTGCATGAGTATGATTAAATGTTCTGGCATTCTCATTCTTATCAATGTTAGCCATAATTTGTTATGATCCACTTAGTCAAATGCCTTTGCATAATCAGTAAAGCACAAATAGACATTCTTCTGGTATTCTTTACTTTAAGCCAGGATCATAGAAGCAGTTTCCTAGGTCTTTCACAGGAATAGGGATGAATATATTTGAATTATCATCCTTTATTTAACACCCAATTTCAAACTGCTTGTGTCACTCAAGTTGTTTTTACATGTGAATTTACAATTTACTCACTCCTGTGAGTAATCGGATCATTAAATTTTCTAATTTGTCATCATCATGTTTTTTAAAAATAACAAACTTAGCAAGTGTTCGCTGAACTGATGCACCTAAGATCACACCATTTTCAAGAGTATGGAAAGTTTTCCTTTTAGGAAGAAGATGAAAAAAAAATGAAATTAGTATTTGCAGCCAGTCACTGAATGAAATGTATTGTTTTGAGTGTTAGACAAAGGCAATTTTAGGAGTCAAGACCAGAATCTATCTCAATATCCAACCAAAATCAAAGGTAAAAAGATTATTGGACTCCTCAATGTATAAACTATTGATTCTTTTTTTTTCTCAAGGAAAGGGAGAATGAACCTGGGAAGAATAGAAGAACAATATGGATATTGCCATTAACAACTTGGAACAGGCAAGAAGGAGAGAGAAGGAAGAAGGGAGGTTGAAGTACCAGGGTGACAGAGATTAGTGGGCGGGAGATCAAGTGAAGAATAAAGTGAGGTATAGTGAGGATTTGAGTAGACATGATAAAACGTATTGATCAATTGTAATTGATGTTATACAGAATAAGGTACATGAACTATTGAATGAAAATCAATAAAAAATATTGTTGCCAAAAGAAAAAAATACAAAACCCCAACCTCCTAATTCTTTTACTACATCTCTTAAAAGGAATTAGAACTGTTCAATATCTGTATAGCCAATCCCCCTCATGATGATCTCATGTCATCCTCTTCAAGTGTTTCTGGTTTCTCTCGTCTTTTCGAGAATCACAGATTAAAACAGTGCATTTGTCAATGGCAATCTTATTCACACCTTGGCTTATATAGCCAAGAAAGTACATTTACTTTATTCTTCTGCCCATCTCAAAAGGCTTGTTACTACTATACACAGCCATGAACTTTCTCCCAATTCATAATGAGTTTCAGAATAGAACTATCACATGAGGTTTCCTTGGATGTAATCATCATAGAAGCAGTTCTCCCAAGTGTTTCACAGAACTAGAGGTGGGTATGTTTCCATTGCCAACCTTTAGGTTAGTAGTCAATTTCAAACTATTTTTTTTTGTCACTCAAGTTCATGCACATGGCTTTGTTGTGTTGTTATGTGCCGTTGAGTTGTTTGCAATTCATAGTGACCCTGTACAATACCCCTATCTTGTGTCAACCTTATTGTCTCTGACACACATACCCTTATTACCACAGTAAGTGAATCAATCCACCTCATCAAGCATCTTCCTATCTTATGCTGTCCCTCCACCCTTCCAAGCATAATGTCCCTCTCCAAGGTCTGGTCACTCCTTGCAACATGCCCAAGGTATGTTAGAGGAAGCCTTAGAATCCTTACCTCCAAAGAGTAGCCTGGTTTTACCCTCTCCAGTATGAACCTGTTTGTTTTACTAGCAGTCCATGGTATATTCGATACTCTTCTCCAGCACCACAGCTCAAAGACATCAATTCTCTTTCTATCATCCCTAGTCATTGTTCAGCTTTCTGACACATAGCAAGTAATTGCAAATGTTATGGCTTGGGTCAGGTGTACCTTAGTTTCTAGAATGACATTGTTGCTTTTCAGTACTCTGGAGAGGTCCCTGATAGCTGCTTTTCTCAATGCAATTTGTCTGTTGATTTCCTGGCTGCTGGTACCAAGAGTGTTGATTTGTGGAGCCAAGGAAATGAATGCTGTTAACAAACTTGATCTCTTCATGGTCTATCATGATGCTGCTAATTGGCCCAGTGGTAAAAATCTGTTTTTTTGATGTTGAGCTTCAATCCATATTGAAGGTTGTACTCCTTGATCTTCTGCAGCATATGTTTCAGGTCCTCCTCAGTTTCAGCAAGCAATGTTGTGTCATCTGCATAATGCACATTGTTGACGAGCCTTCCTCCAATCCTGATGCCACACTCTTCCTAATAGAGCCCAGGCTCCCCGATGATATGTTCTACATATAGGTTGAAAAGGTATAAGATAGGATGCATCCCTAGAGTACACGTTCTCCGATTTTGAACCTTGCAAAGCTTTCTTGCTCTATTCTGAGAATTGCTTCCTGGTCCTAGGATAGGTTTCACATTAGCACAATCAAGTATTTGAAATTCCCATTCTTCTCAGAGTTAGCCAGTTTGTTGTGATCCACACAGTCAAATGCATTTGTATAGTCAATAAAACACAGATATACATTCTTCTGGTACTCTCTACACTTAACCAAGATCCATCTAACATTAGCTATAATGTTCCTAGTATCATTGCCTCTTCTAAACCCAGCCTGTACATCTGGAAGTTCTCTGTTGATGTGTTGTTCCAATTGTTTTTGGATCATTTTCAGCAGAATCTTGCTTGCATGTGATATTAATGATATTGTTTGCTAATTTTCACAGTCTGTTGGGTCTTTGGAATGGGAAAAAATATAGATCTCTTCCAGTCAGTTGGCCAGGTGGTTGCAAGGCAGTGTCTTTTTGTTGAAACATGCCAATTGGTTTGCCGCCTATTCCTGGGGCCTTGTTTTTGGCCATTTCTTTCAGAGCAGCTTAAACTTCTTCCTTCATCAGCACAGGCTCTTGCTCATATGTTGTTTCATGAAATTCTTCCGTGTCAGCCAATTGTTTTTGATACACTGACTCTGTACTCTTTCCATTTTCTTTTAATGTTTCCTGATCATTTAATATTCTGCTGAAAGCATCCTTAAGTATTGAAATCAAAGCCTGAGTTTGTTTTTCAATTCCTTCAGCTTAAGAAATGCTGAGCAAGTTTGGCCCTTTTAATTTTCTGACTCCAGCTCTTTGCACATTTCATCATAATATTTTACTTTGTCATTTCATGCCGTCCTTTGAAATCTATTTAGTTCCTCAATTTCCTGATTTCTTTGGTTTCTCAGCCCTCTCTCTAGTGCAATTTTCATAATTTTTTTCTACTTCCATCTTGGTCTTTCTTCCTCCTCTACCTTTGTAAACCTTTGTAATGACCTTTTGCATTCTTCATGGATGATGTTCTTGATGTCCTCTCTCACAGCTCATCTGGTCTTCATTTATTGGTGCTCAGGGACTTACGCCTGTTCCTGAGATGCTTTTGAAATTCGAACAGGATAGACTCAAGATCAAAGTTTGGCTCCTGTATATTTAATTTAATTTTCCTTAACTTCAGCTTAAATTTGCATATGAATAGTTGGTGGTCTGCTCCACAATCAGCACCTGGCCTAGTTTTTACACCTGATATCAAACTTCTACAGCAATTATTTCCACAGATATAATCGATCTGATTCTTATGCATACCAACAGTTGAAATTAATGTATATAGTTTGAGTTTATGTTTCTTATAAAACATATTTACAATGAATAAATCAATTATGATACAGAATTCTATAATTCTACCTCCACCTTCATTTCTGTCACAAAGTCTGATCCAACTACTGATCCTTCTTTTTTCCTCCAACATTCCAGTCACCCATTATTATTATATGCATCTTGAATGCATATTTGGTTGATTTCTTTTTTTTTTATAATTATATTTTATTAATTTTCATAAACATTTACAGAGATTCTGGGCTTCCACTCATCTACTGCTGCACTATTCTCTCCACCCTCCTCCCAGTTTGTTCTTGTCCAAATGCCACAGTGCTTGTCAAAGCCAGTTCTGATCAATCTTCCTTGTCAGTGTATCCCTTGCCATTCCCCATCACTCCTCCCTGAGAGAGACTTCACCCTGAGTCATAAGGAAAAGGGGACGGCGCATTCTCTTAGCTACTTCCTGCTGAAAAGGGACGCTGTGGGTTTCAGGGTGAAGATCTTCTCTCACTACTCTAAAGGGCCCCTTTGGCAGTAGGAAACACATAGACTATTATGGAGATTGATTTTGGAATTCAGATGCACTCTTATTGATTGTGCTTGGCTGTACATGTACATATCCTTCAAGATGTATCATGGGGGTGTTGCAACCTAGAAGACACAAATTTGACTAACAAGTTATAAGTACATGAGTCCAAAAATTATGGAAAAGTAAAAGAAAAGATTCTTTCATTGTTTTACAAACACTCCCCCAGGTCCCCTCCACCATGCAGCCCTCACTCTAGTCTCCTGTGATGACAGAAATACCCAGTTACATCTCTCTTTTAGACGATTCTCTCCCTCCTCTGTTTCAGTGCAGTATACATTATTGAACCCATCTTACTCAGTCTCTCCCCAACCCCAAGGACAGTCCCATTCTACAACAGTGGCATCATGTAATATTTGTCCTTTTGTGACTGGGATATTTCACTCAGCATAATGTTCTCCAGAGTCAACCATTTTGAATAATATTGCATGAGTTCCTTGTTTTTTAATGCAGCATAGTATTCCATTGTGCGAATATACCACAGCTTCTCTAGCCATTCGTTTGTTGATGGGCACTTAGGTTGTTTCCAACTCCTTGCTATTGTGTACAAAGCTGCAATAAACATGGGTGTGCATATATCTGCTTGGATGTCAGCTATGGTCTCTTCAGGGTATATTCCCAGTAGTGGAATTGCTGGGTCAAATGGTATCTCTATTTGCAACTTTTTGAGAAAGCGCCATACTGCTTTCCACAGGGGTTGCACCATTTTACACTCCCACCAACAGTGAATCAGGGTTCCAGTTTCTCCACAACCTCGCCAGCATTTGTTGCTTGCTGTTCTGTTAAATTTTGCTATTTTGACTGGGGTGAAATGATATCTCATAGTTGTTTTAATTTGCATCTCTCTTAGGGCTAGGGATTTTGAGCATTTCTTCATGTGTTTGTTAGCCATCTGAATGTCGTCTTCGGTGAAGTGCCTGTTCATATCCTGTGCCCATTTTTCTATTGGATTATTTACCTTTATCTTGTTGTGGTGCTCAAGTATTTCATAAATTCTGGATATAAGTCCCTTATCTGATATGTTATTACCGAATACTTTTTCCCAGTCAGTATTTGGTTGATTTCTGACTGCAAATTTGGCAGAGCTCTCCTATTCCCTCCTCTTTGGCTCTGGATGTTGGTGCATATATTTGAATGATTGTGGTATACACTGGACCTCCTTGTATGCATATGGATCTAATACTGTCACTCACAACATTGTATTTCTAGATGAATCTAGAAATGACTTTTTTAACTATGAAAGCAATCTCACCTAATCCCACCTTTTCATTTCTGGCAGAGTAGATAATATGATCATCCATCTGATTCTAAATGTTCCATACAAAGCCATCTCATTTTGCCAATACCTAATATGTCAATATTTATGTGTTCCATTTTTTCTTAACAATATCCAATTTTCCTACATTTGTGCTTCTCACATTCTGTGTTCCAATAACAAGAGTCTGCTTACTGTTCCTCCTCTTTGTGTTTCCATGTTTGAGGTCTCAGCCTCAGTTGCCATATTTGCTAGTCTAAGTGTCCTCTATTGTACATAGAGTTTTCAAAAGCCTCATATTTTGGAAGTGGATGGCCAATCCTTCTTCCTAATCTGTTTTAAATTGAATGCTCAAATTTAGAACAGTATTTTATAGACAAACATTTTACAGAAAAGAGCAGATGAAAGACATTTTTCCAATTATAGAAGAAACCAATAGTTTATCAAATTGTTCCTTCACAGTTTAAATGTATGTCCCCACTACCATTTCTAAGCTCCATCAAACCTTGTGTTCTACTGCTATTCATGAAATTTTCATTAGCACGTTTATTTGGAAGTAGATATTAAGTTCTTCCTTCCTTGTCTTAACCTGAAAGTTCCACTAAAGTCTAGCCACTATGGGTGATTCTGTTGATATTTGAAATACTAGTGCCATAGTTTCCAGTATCATAACAACATATAAATCACCACAGAATAGGAAACAAACAAATGACGTTTTTTTGTTATGTACTGTTGAGTTGGAACTGACTCATAGTTGACCTTCCATCAGATTTTCGGAGGGTATAAATCGCAGAGAAAGACATTGCACAAACTACTCCAGTAGGTTGGAGTGACTTATGGATTCACACTGCATACTTTAGAATTGGTAGTATAACTCCCTACCTAATCCTCTAATCTGTATAGCTCTATAGTTGAATGATGTGGACAAACAATATTAAGGTAGGAATATAACCCAGATTGTTGAGATATGTTTTTGTCTTTGAGGGGAAAAAATCATTTCCAGTAAATGCAGAAACTTTTAAAATAAGTTACAAGATGTAATTTTATAAATTCTCTGTCTAAATGAAATTTTATTTTCAAATTCTGTGAGGGTGTTTGTGAAAGTATTTCTAGGAATATAATTTACTTAGAGCTATTTCCTCCTGGAAATATGTATAAATATTTATTCCAAAAGCCAAACAGAAGGAGTTTGTGAAAATTCCACTGAGACAAGTAGCTAGAAAACAAAAAACCCCGTATTTTAGATAACATTTTATTGGAAAAAATATGTGGTATATGAGAAATCATTTTAAGAAGAGGGAATAAAGAGAACTACATATTTTCTTATAGAAATAATTTTCTCATATTTTTAAAAGATTTTTAGAGATAGAATATGGCTGTTTTCTTTGTATTAGTCCTGTTTATCTTTTAAATGATATATTAAGGGTAAGAATAGTTTGGTTGTGTGTTGTTTTTTAATTTTCTTTTTCTAATGCTTTTTACTTTGTTAGCATGTCTTTTCTGACACAAAACAGGGGCTGTGAGCTTATAAAAAGAGAGTCTTTGCCAGAGCAAAGCAAACATGGTAAAAATGTTACCTGAAAACTTAATCAGTAAGATACCCAGAAGAAAACAGAAAGTTCACAGCAGGTGGTCAACAAAGATCTATTCACAAAGATATATAAAGGGAGATCTCAAGAGGTAGTACAGTGCCTTTGGGCACAGTATTGCAGGAAGCACTGTTACCACTCACAGTTCTAACGGAAATAGAGAGAGAGCACAAAATAGAACAGTGTACATAGCAGGCTATCAGACAAGATTCTTTTGTAAATGGAGGCAGCCAACCCATGCAACTCAGTCAGGAGTGATGCAAACAGATTCATGCTCTCGATCACTCGTCTTTCTTCCAATCTCCTATTGCTGTTGCAATGTGCCATAGAGTCACAACCAACTCACAGCTGACCCTTCAGCACGTTTTCAGAGGCTATATATAGCACAGAAGAGTGCTTATCTTTCTTCTGAATCTTCTATTAATGGATCTCATTAGAGACCAGAGAGCTAAGGAACGCATATAAGCAGAGCACACATGTCTGGTGACCAGGTCACCTAACAAGACAAAGAAAGGAGAGGTGTGGATCTAAAGCAAAAAATAGAAAAGAAGCAGCAATGCATTGTAATAGAAAAAGCACTTGTGAAATGCTGGAAATGGTACACAGTGCTGGAACTGCAGAAGAATCACTTCTGTTTGGATTAATTGAATTAAGTAATAGAAAGAAATGGATTTTGTTAGTACGACAGTGCTGGAAGTAAGAGGCAGAAATGGGATGCTATCCAATGCAATTGCTTATGTTTAGAGATTAAGTGTAAATTAAATTCAGAACACCAGTCACTACTTTCAGACAAATTTAGAAGAAAGTAAAATATATCCCTGCCTCTTATCATATACAAAAAATTGGAGAATTTTGTAATATAGTTAATGTATTTTAGATTAGCACAGAAAGCAAAAATAAAGCAGGACAAGCAAATAAAAAGTTGTGTTAGAGTCAATTCTAACTCATAGCAACTCATGTGCAAAGGAGAAGAACTGGTCCATAATTTTTCCAAAGTTATACATGAAGATCAGAGACTATAGTCTTTAGTATGTATTACATCTCAACATCAAGAAAACAAAAATTCTCACCAATAGACTAATAGGCAGTATCGTGATAGATGGAGAAAAGATTGATATTGCCAATGATCTACAATCAACATCTGGACACCAGCATTTAAGAAACAAAAAGACATATTGCATTGGATAAATCTATTGTCAAAGACTTTGCCAAGGTATTAAGGAGCAATGATGTCAGTTTAAAGACTAAGGTGCATCTAACCCAAGCCATGATATTTTTAGAGGTGCAAACTCACCAACTGCTTCTTAGAGTGACAGTCTGTTACCTTTAAGATTAAAGGCTTGAAAACTCTGTAGAGCAGTTCTACTATATCCTGCAGGATTGTTTTGAATTACAATCAACTTGATAGAAATGATTTTTTAATCAGGAATTAAACAAAGTCTCTTAGGTAATTCTATTGACAAGTTTTCAATTGTTTTATATTACTAAGGTGAAGAAAAAACTTATCTAGGTGTACTTGCAATTTGGTTGATTTTTTTTTCTTTTTGTAATCACTAAATACACCACGTAGAATGAAAAGGAACATAAAGAATCTAACAAACCTGGCATTTTTCTGAGCATGCTTAACAAAAAAAAAAAAAGAGGAAACCTTTAGTTTAGGCTGAGATAAATGAATCTGCAATAGAAAATTGATAATAATATTTGCCCATCAGGTTATTATTCACATCACTTGTCATACCCTCCTTTCTGATAAATGAGATTATAAATGCTTTGTGTAAATGTTTTCATTTCATTTTTTCTAAAAATCAAGGAATTTGGCCAAAATATTATGATATTCTCTATAAGAAATAAAAAGAAAAGAGAATCGTCTCACAATATATATTTTGTCTGATTAAATATTGTTATACTGTTAATACAATGAGACTTTCAGATTTATAAATTTTGCAATATTCCAAATACCTAGAAGTACATAAAACACAGTTCTTAGAAGGACTATATTTGGGATGAGAAATAGGTAATTTAGAGTGAGATAGATATTCTAGTTTCATAATGGAGTAAGACTAGAGTATATACCATAAACAGAGGGTACATTGTGATCAGAATGAATTCTATACAACTCATCTTATATATTTTTGTAAAGTAGGTTATTCTGCAAAATAGATGCGTATGCTTTGGTTGAAGTTATAAAGGGTACAACACACACACACACACACACACACACACACACACACTCTTACTCATTACCACCCAGGGGAAATGGACTCATAGCAGATGCTTCATCGGGTTTTCAGAGGCAGTAAATCCCTTAGGAGAAGACGATGAATCTTTTCCCAGTGCATACTATATTTAGACATTAATTTTCCCATAAACCTTATTCATTGTCAGCTCTCAGATACATAGCAAGTGATCAGAAAGACCAGGCCTGAATCATATGCACCTTAGTCCTCAAACTGATGTCAATCTTCCTCAATAACATAGAGAGGTGTCTGACTGCAGACATTCCCAGTGAAATATATCTCTTGATCTCCTGACTGCTGATTGTTGATTTTGGATCCAAATAAGAAGAAGGTGTTGGCAGTCTCAATCTTTTCTCCATCTATTTTGATGTTGCCTATGGGTCCAGTGGCAAGGATTTTTGTTTTCTTGACATTGAGATGCAATCCACATTGAAGACTGCAGTGTTTGATATTCTGCAAAAAAATACTTCAAGTCCTCCTCACTTTTAGCAGGCAGGGTTGTGTCATTTGTATAATGAAGGCTATTGATGAATCTTCCTTCAATCTTGATAGAGTCTAGCTTCTCAAATAATTTTCTCAACATACAGATTGAGTGTGTATGGAGAAAGGACACAACCCTGATATTGTTGTTGTTAGGTGCCTTTGAATCGAGTACACTCCATGGCAACCCCCTGAACAACATCTCTGCACCGTGGCCTATGCTGTATCATCCTCACACTTGCTGACACATTACAGCCTCATGAAGCAATGGCCTCATGTTAATCCACCTGGCCAAGGGTCTTCCTCTCCTTCACTGACTCTCTAGCTTTCTAATCATGATGTCCTTCTCCAAGGTACAGCCCTTCTTAGCAACATGCCTGAAGAGAGGCAAAGCTTCCTTGTCTTTGCCTCCAAAGAGCACTCTGGCTGCATCCTCTCCAAGACATATATTTTCTTTTTCCCTTTGGCAAACCATTGAATGTTCAGTACTCTTCTCCAACACCACAGCTCAAAGACAGCTCATTTCTTCTTCTGTCATCCTTATTCATTGTATAGCCCTTAGTCGCATAGCAAGTGATCGGAAAGACCAAGGCCTCAATCAGACACACCTTAGTACTCAAGCTGATATTATTACTCCTCGATAATTTGGACTTCCCAGTGCAATGCATCTCTTTATTTCCTGACTCTTGGTACTAAGGGTGTTAATTGTGGATCCAAGAAAGATGAAGTTGTTGACAGTTTCATTTTTTTCTCCATTTATCATGCCTGTCAGTCCAGTGGTAAGACTGTTTTCCTGACATTGAGATGTAATTCATATTGAAGACTGGTTTCTTTGATCTTCTGCAACAAGTACTTCAAGTCCTCCTTACTTTCAGCAAGCGAGGTTGCTTAGCGTTGCTTAACGCATTTGCATAATGAATGTTATTGATCAGTTTCCCTCAGATCCACATTCCTCTTCATAGAGTTCAACTTCTCAAATAATTTGCTCAATTTACAGATTGAATTGGTATGGAGAAAGAGTACAAGCCCTGATGGACTCCCTTCTTAATTTTAAACCATTTAGTGTTCCTTTGCTCTGTTTGCACAACAACATCCTGATCTAGGTATAAAAGTTTGGCATGAGCAAAATTAAGTGCTCCGGGATTCCCAGTCTTCTCAATGTTAGCCATAACTTGTTATGATTCACAAAGGCAACCCTGACACACTCTTTTTTACATTTTAAACTATTTAGTGTCCCTTGATCTGTCGTGGTTTTGGATAAAATATGGTATATCCCATAGAATGCCAAAGAACAAACAAATATGTCTTGGAGAAAATGCAGCCAGAGGGCTTCTTGGCGGAAAAAATGATAAAGCTTTATCTCACATAACTTAAGATTTGTTGCATGAACAGTAAAGGAGGCTTCATCTTGGAGAAGGGACATCATGCTTGGAAAGGTGGAAGGTCTACTAAAAAAAGGAAGATTGTCATCCAAATGGATTGACACAGTGACAACAGTATTGAGTTCTAGAGTGTCAGGAAGTTGTGAGGATAGCACAAAATAGGACAGGGTTCTGATCTGTTGTTTACTGGTGGCACCAAACAACAATAAGCACTATATAGGAGATAAAAAAAAATCACATAGTGAAGAACAACTGATTGCCAGATTACAGTCCAGAGGAGCAAACAATGATCATTTACTTCTTTATTAAACAAAAATACAAAAAGAACTTCCATTCCTTAACAGATTGCCTTAAATTAGTAAATTCATTCAAATAATATTTATAATATTTTCAATATATAAAACCTCTAGTGCTTTCTAAAACTTTTTACTGATTTTTGGCAGTTGCTGGTGTGTGCTTTTGAATTGGAACTCACTCTTAGAGGATTTCCAGTGAGTTCTAAGAAGTGGTAAATTCCGTGGGTAGAAATTGTCCTTCTTTTTCTGCCTTTGGAGCACCTGGGGGATTCAAACTGCATGCTGTTGTGTTGGCAGCTCAAATTCTTACTAACAGGCCACTATAGCTCCTTGGCTGTGTTTTTAGCATTCATGTGAATAGTTAATGATATGTCGTTGAAATGTAGGTGGCTAACTCAAGAAATATTTATTCAATCAAAATATATAATATTTTTATTCAATAATATTCAATACAATTGAATAAAAAGAAATTTTTATTCAATTATTATTCTTCTTCCCCAATCTGTGTCTACGGAATTGTTTGACCTTACCTGAAATGTAGAGACTGATGCAAAGGTAAAGCAGTGATTTAATCTCTTAAATTTTATAGCAAATAAGTGTCTTTGAGATAATTCTGACTTGACTCAAGAGGGTTCTTGAGGAGCTCTGGTGGCCTGTTGATGAAGGAATTGTGCTACCAACCCAAAGGATAGCAGTTCAAATTCACCTACTGCCCCATGGGAGAAAGATGGGCACTTTCCTTCTGGGTGATTTACAGCCTTTGAAAATCTGTTGGAGGGTCAGTTATGTCCCTGCTCTGGTTTTGAGTTGGCAGCAATTGAGTGGAGTTAAGATGTTTTTAAAATTGTTGTGATTTTCTAGAAGTAGATGGACCAGGGTTTTCTTCAGACATGCATCTGAGTAAAGTTGAATTGCCTTCCTTTAGTTTTGTAGCTGAAGATCTAACCATTTAACCATTTACTCAGCTATGAGTTGGTTCTGACTTGACAGTACATAACAACACGTTAAGGACCTTGTTCTTTCAAAGCATCATGTTAGATGTTGTGAGTAACAAAGCAAATCACCAAGAAAAGGCCTTTTCTCAAAAAAACTGCAACTTGTGATTGTAGATTTTTAAAAAAATATTAAAATACTTTAAGATCAAAATAGTGATTGGTGGAACACCTTGTATGAAATCAGCACAATCTTCTGTGCTGGTGTGATACCAGTCTTATAAATTAAGTATCTCTGTGACTGCAATTATAATTTATTGCTAATCCAATGATATGACCATCTTCTTTCACAGAGAGGATGATACTAAACTCTATCCTAAATTTCTCACAGTGATGTTTTGTCAGTCTATCTAAAGGAGCTGGAGCTGAAAAGTTCTGTCTGTTCTATCAGATGAGGGAAGAATTAGGGTCAATAATTCAGTGTGCATTGAGATAATTGAACTATTGCCTTCCCACATGAAATCTAGAGTATTCATGTTATCTTTATAGCATATATCATCATAATCCTAAGCAAATCTTATCATCTCTGAAACACCTACCTCCATGACCACAGTCACTGAATCAATCCATCTCATCCAGAGTCTTTCTCTCTTGTGCTGTCCCTCCATCCTCCCAAACATGATGTCACTCTCCTCAGGTACTGGTCCTTTCTTGTAACATGCCCAAACTATGTCAGATGAAGCTTCGGAATCCTTTCTTCCAAGGAGTAGCCTGATTTCACCCTCGCTAGCATGAACCTGTTTGTCCTCCTAGCAGCCCATGGTATATGATGATAAGGTTGGCCAAGGATAAAGCAGGGTTCAGAGATGTTGTATATAGGGTTGCTATGAGTCACAAGTGACTCAACTGCACATAACAACAGCAACGATCATTATGATCCACTAAAAGCTGACATTCTTTTTCAAAATGACTTGGAAAGAATTTGGGATAATTGTATACTCAAACTTTAACTGTCACTCAGTCCAGACTGACTCATAGTAGAACCCCCAGTGGGTTTTGAGAAGCTGTAAATCATATCTGAGAAGATTGCTCATTGCTCATATTTCTTCCATGAAATCTTTGGTGTGTTGGAACTGCCATGGATGTGTCACTATTGAGTTAGCAGAGGACTCTCTAAGAACTACATTGCTTTACCTACTGCTCCAACAGGGTACCTTAATCAACAAGCACAGAATTAAAAATAAAATTCCAGTTATAAACACCTTGATAGTTTCATTAGTTCTCATGAATCCTTGTTTTGTGATATGTAACTAGGTCAACTATTTTTCCCTACGTGATTATTACCTGAATTCATTCTTACGAGCCTCACAGGGAAAAAACTCTATTTATGTCATCTCTGCAGGCTTAAATATACAAGCCACACAGAAGGAAAGAGCTTAACATATTCAATTATTTGCTTATGGGAATAGTGTAAAAGACTAGGAGGCAGACACAGCCTGAATTAGGGAATAAATTCGGTTATTAACTAATATATTCATAAAAATCACATTGAACACCTTATATACATTCAATGTTGGGAATAATCAGCAACCAAGTTTTAGGATTATTACTAAGGGTTTTTTTTTCATGCAGCATTATAAAGTTTAGACTTTAGCTGCATAAAGTCATGCATATTAAAAGAACTGTCATGAGGCCATTTTAAAAACAATTAAGTCTTTTGAAGAGCATGAATTGCAACTGAAAATATTTTAAGGACAGAATATAGCAAATTTATTGTCTGAATAGTCAAATAAAGAACAAAAAAGAAAGCTAAACAATGACAGTAGCAATAGGATTTTTAAAAAACAAAACAATTACACATGCAAAATCAAATCCATTCTCATTGTCAATTCTGAGTGTGGTAAAACCAGCTGTCCTAGTATAGAACTGGTCCATAGGATCTCTTGAATGGAATCTTTCTGAAAGCACCTTGGATTGTTTTTCTCCACATTTCCACTAGATGAGTTTGAACTACTGGCTTTTAGGTCAGTGGCTGAGTACAAACCATGTCACCTTACAGCTCCTAGCAGTAAGATTGTTGTTGTTGTTGTTGTTATGTGCCGTCGAGTCGTTTGCGACTCATAGCGACCCTGTGCACAACAGCCCTAAACCCTGCTCTATCCTGTGCCAA